>NW_024070209.1:61945459-62095064 GCF_014754425.2 Oryx dammah
ACAGCGGCTGTGTCTCATGTCCCTGCCTTTCTCCGATGACAACCTTAGTATTCCCTGGCTCTGTGAGGCGTACTCAGAGTGACTGGTAATTCCTCCGAGATGACCCTCTTGGCTCCAAAACCCCCACCCCTGCCCACCTTGAACTCCTCACACCCACCCAATACCGCCCCGTTCTCCAGGCCTGGTTGGGTTTATTTTCAGCAAGATGCGCGCCTGCTCCCCTTCCACGGGCAGAGGCTGCTCATAAAGGGAAGCCTTGTTCCCACATAAGAGCTGCACCCCTGGCCCAGCCCTCGCTCCATCTCCTTGGCAGTGGACGCAGTGACAAGTGAGGACCGAGGCAGGGAGGGCAGCACCCGACTTGGAGATGCTGGGTGACAGCACCCTCAGCTGGAAATGCCAGGTCCGCTCGCTGTCTGTGCGGGGCTCAGCTGCCCTGGAGAGAGCCCAAGGCTCGAGGCCTCCCTCACCACCCTCCAGGGGAGGGCAGGCAGGGGGTCCCCAGACTCTTTCAGGTCCTCTTTCCACACAGCCTTGTATTCTGAGGGCTAGCAGCAGCCTCAGGCCGCTGGGCTAGGGTAGTGAAAAGGTGGCATGGTGCCAGAAGACATTTTACTTGGCAGATGCTGGGCCTGAATTCAGGGAAGCAGGTCCCATGTTAGGAACGTGGAAATCCTAGGCTTTGTTATGAAACTAACTGTGGGCCTGAACCCATAGTCGTCTCTCACTGCCCAGAATTTTCTGTGTTTAAACCATCGCATATATGTGTGCCTACTTCGGTACAGAAGGTACTGTAGCTGGCACCTGCCCTCAAGGAGACTGCAGTGTAGTGGGGAACCCATTATCTGCACACAAGAATAACGACTATTGTTTCAAAACAGTAGCTGGCATTTATGAAGTATGGGCCACACCAGATACATTGCTAAGCACATCATGCGGATGACCCCTTTTAATCCCCATAGGACACCTGAAGTCAGTACCGCTGTTATGAGAGTTTAGAGGAAACTAAAGCTCAGAGAAGTTAAGTAACTGCCCTAGGTCTCACAGTAGGCAGCACTGGAAGTGGTGCAAACGGCAGGTGATGTGGCAATTCAGAAGAATGAAAAAGCCAGGTGATGAAAGGAAAGGGAAGGAGCGGAGTGGGAACGAGAAATAAAACTCTGGAAAAGAGAGCCTTGCCTCTGCCGTGGAAATCCATTAGTTCCACTCCAAGCTTAATATTGAAAGGATGCCTGTGGTAATCTTGAAAGCTGTGTCTAATCTCTCCGCTCTGGGAGCCCTTGTCTGCTCCCAGACCCCTCTCATTTCGGTTGATTCTGGGGAATCTGAGTGTTCTGGCGATGCTCCAGTGCTCCACCTCCTCCTCCCAGATCCCTCCTCCCCTGTGTGGGCTTGGCTTTGAACAGCCTGCACCTGCGGCTTCCTTAAAGGCCTGCCCGCGGGCTGATGGAACCACTTTGTCCTTCAGAAGTAGAAAGCCCTGGGAATGTGTAAGCCCCCCAGAGTAGCCTGTAACCAAGGCTGACTGGAAGATGAAAGCTCAGCAACCTTCTCTCGAGGTGGTACCGACACTGAGGTGTGATTTCTACCCCAGAGCTCTTCGGGGCCGGGCTTCCCCCGAGGTCACATCCACTGCCCGGCCACCCTGCCTACTTCCCCACTCCCTGCAATTTCTCATGGGAGCACCACCTTCACAATCACACGTGCAGGAACCTCATCTCAGGGCCGCTCCCAGGAACCAGACTTAAGACAATATGGCTGTGAAGTTCCAGCAACACCTCTGGGGAGACCGAGTTAACCTGAGCTGACTGGCTATCATGCCAAGTCTGAGACTCTGGGAACCTTTGTGGGTTAAAGAACCCCTAAAGGAAGAGCGAGAGCTTTCAGAGAGCAGGGCAAGGACACAGGCTGGCATTCACCCCTCCCAAAGGATAGGTAGGAGGGTGAGGGAGAGCATTCTTGGGGGAGAAACAAGATCAACACTGAGGAGGAAGTCCTCTTGGGTCTCCCACTCTTTAGTGGAGCTGGACCTGGGGCCACGGCCCTGCAGCCAGCTCACTGAAGGTCAGACCCCTCTAGGCCACCTGTGGAGTCCTCAGCCCGTGGTTGGGAGAACCACTGAATATGAGCCTTTTCTTCCTTCAGTAACTCCTACTCCTCCAAGCCACAGTGCACTAAGGTGAGAGAGGGTGGTGATTCCCACAAGAGTTCCCTCACCTGAGGAGCCATGTTTCCTGAGTTTCAGATACAAATATTCTGATGGGAAGACACCCAGTGATTAGGACTCCCTCTGTGGAGACTCCACATTACCTCCTGCACATACACACCCATGCACACACAAACACACACACACACCACTTGTGATCTCTCATCCACGCATTGACCTCAGTCAAGGCCAGCTGGGTCGATACAGGTGACCTGGCCTTGAGGCCTGCAGTAAAGCCAGACTCTGGGGTGCCTGCATTTTCGTGCTTAAGTAAGCCCTAGCTGGCAGCCTGACCAGCTAACCAGCAGCTCAGGTCACAGAAAGTGGTGGCATTGGAAGAAAGAAAGTGAAGCACCGTAGGGCCTTGAGACCTAGCTGACAGTGACGGGCCCCTCCCCTGCTTAAGTCATCTTGACTCTCGCCCTCCACACCTGCTCAGAGAGCATGACCTGCTGCTTGTGGAATGCAGGTGCCTCCCTCCACAGCCTCACAAAGGAGGAGGACAGCTGTTTCACCTCTGGGGAGAAGGAGTCTCTTCCTTGGCCCCAGAGGGATGCTGAGTCCCACCTTCTTCCTCATTTCTGAAGTTGTGGCAGTTCTTCCTTGGGTGATGCTAGGTGTGGTCTTCATTGGAGTTTATCCTCTATTCGTGGTGTTTATCCGTCATGAGCCAGGAATGCGCTTCCTCCCCTCTGGGAAGGTCCTAAGGTAGTATACCATTCCTCCTCCTTTGTCAGAACTTCCACTGATACTTCCCACAGCCAAACTCAAGCCTTGAAGTAGGCTGAGAAAATCTTCAGCCGGAAATGTAGAGTTCCTAGTGGTATATTTCCCTCAATTCAGGCAAAGCAGCAACTTCAGATTCTCTCAAAAACAACACAACTGACCCTTAGGACCATTGTGGACAGTTGCGTAGGTTGCATACTGCAGAAATTTGCCCTGCTGAAGGCATGAGTGGAGGCTGAAACTCAGCCAGAGTTTTATTTGCCAAGTCATGTGCTCCGGTATGGGACTGCATCCTTTTTTGCTCACTGCACTGTGTACCTAGAAGGGGCACCCAAATGGCAACCCACTCCACTATTCTTGCGTGGAAAATCCCATGGACGGAGGAGCTTGGCTACTCCATACTACTAGTCCATAGGGTCGCAAAGAGTCAGACACGACTGAGCAACTTCACTTCACTTCACTTCTAAATTCACACAAAGGCTCCCAATTATCTAGCTTCTGACCTGCCAACCTTGCTTCCCTCGCATTCTGCCTAGAAATATTCCCAGCTCTGCAGTCTCAAAAGACAACATCTTTTTCCCTTTTCATCCCTTCCCCTTCTGTCTTAGGAAGGTCTAATAGAATCAGGGGCTAACGGTCTATGCCTATCATTGAGAAAGTATGCCCACATGCCTTCTCAGAGTCTTCATCCTCAATGAACAGCAGCTCCAGCCACTCTGGACAGAACTGTCAGTACCAGCTTGCCCATCCACTTGGCCTGGCCTTCCATCTCTTCCTTCCACATTTCCAGCAAGATTATTTCTTATAAGGCTTTCTCCTGGGGAGGTGAACGAAGATGAACCTGAAAAGAGCCCCTGCCCCTGCTGCAGCCTTAACACATAGCAAGTGGAGCTCGTGACCAGCCTGGCTCCAGTTCCCCTCTGATCTCCTATTAATATTTACATCCCCTTGTCAGGTCTTCCCCTGCTAGGCTGTGAGCTGGGACTGAGCACTGAATCTGAGGGCAGTGCCCAGCATGGAGAGGCGCTCAAACAAAATAATGGAAAGTGCCCGCCACATACACCGCCCGCACCAGCTTCAGTCTATCTGATGCGCCGGAGGCACACTTCTATTTCAGGTTCAGTTAGAAGCCAGGCCCAGGAAGAAGCGGGCTGATACCTCACTGCCTTGTCACCACTTTATTTTCAGTAGCATCTTAGTGGAAGAGAGCATCGTGGTTCCAAAGAAGTCAAAGCGCTTACTCCGTGGGTCTGTGCATGTGCTCAGTCATGTCTGACTCTCTGTGACCCTGCGGACTGTAGCCCACCAGGCTCCTCTGTCCCTGGGATTTCCCAGGCAAGAACACTGGAGCGGGTTGCCATTTCCTTCTCCAGGGCATCTTCCTGACCTGACCGAACGTAAGTCTCATGCATCTCCTGTATTGAAAGGCGGATTCTTTACCACTGAGCCATCGGGGAGTCTCTGCAGTCATATCCTATTGAACCTCCTCTCTCCCGAGGGCTTCAAGGATGTTTTATCTATGTGTCTTCTTGACCTTGGTATACACGCAAAGAAAGAACAGTTTCTCCTAAGAAATGAATGTAAGAACTTTATGCTGGGCAGTGGGTAGAGCAGACAGAGTGGCATTTTGACACCAGGGCTCAAGTCTTCTTTGGGGATGAAGATAATATATGACCTTTGGTAAGCCCCCAAGTGCTGAACGAATGTGAGTCATTATTGCTATAGTCTAATTCTTCTGCCCTCCATCCTGACCCTTCACAGAGAGAATATTGAACCTGGGGAAACTCTATATTGGTAGAAAAATCTGTCTCCCAGGACATAATTGTTTTCTCCTCTTTAGACCTTTATTAGCAGTTGTGGGAATGTTTTATAGCTCTGGGCCTTCTAAATTAGCAGTGGCTTTTCCACTTCTGTCTCAGGAGGCTTCAGCAAAAACGATCAGTCTGGGTTTGTTCTCCCTCCATCTTTGTAACTACAGCCCTGATCCTGCAACCCAGCATGTGCTGTAAAACATGGACTCGTGGAGCCCAGAGGATGTAAAACACCTTTGGGAAAGTGTGTTTCTCACAATCCAAATAGGCAAACTTCACCTGCTGAGAAACAATTTAAGTTGCTGTTGCTAAAGAGAAGACTCTTGAGAGTCCCTTGGACTGCAAGAAGATCAAACCAGTCAATCCTAAAAGAAATCAGTCCTTAATATTTTTTGGAAAGACTAATTCTGAAACTGAAGCTCCAATACTTTGGCCACCTAATGTGAAGAACTGACTCACTGGAAAATACCCTGATGCTGGAAAAGATTGAGGGCAGGAGGAGAAAGGGGTGACAGAGGATAAGATGGTTGGATGACATCACCGACTCAATGGACATGAGTCTGAGCAAACTCCAGGAGATGGTGAAGGACAGGGAAGCCTGGTGTGCTGCAGTCCATGGGGTTGCAAAGAGTCAGACACGACTGAACGACTGAACAAAAAGAGAAGAAAGATTAGAGGACTGAGGTTAATTGCACATTTAGCTTTCTATGCCAGCCACTGTACTAGGTAGTTCAAGGTTAACGCATTTAATTCTCAAACCAAAATAAAGAGAAGTGTCCTTGTATGACATAGAAGGAAAGTGAAGCTTCAGTGAAGTAGAGTTCCTAAGGTTATATACCTGCAAGGTTGGTGATTAGTTTTTTGAGGCAAATGTTTTTGACTTCAAAGGTTGTTGAAAACACACTCATCATACTTAGAACAGTGAGGCTGAGGCTCAACCTTAAAATTTTTTTAAACTGGAATGATGGGAATGGAAGCAGCAGGGGTTCATGATGGGGCTAAGAGCCTGGAAAATGGCTCTTTCCTTAAAGGTGCCAGGGGTTTTTTAGTCTCTGGAGGTGGATACTTCTTTTCAACTTTGGTGAAGAGTAAGGTATGGCAACCCACTCCAGTATTCTTGCCTGGAGAATCCCATGGACAAAGCAGACTGGTGGGCTATACAGTCCGTGGGGTTGCAAAAAGTCAGACACAACTGAGCAACAGAGCACACACACACACACTCCTTGGTTTGGGGACTGTCACCACCAGCATGGGCTTTCTGGTGCTGAGAAGCACTTGCAAGAATTGAGGAGAATGGTTTCCTGAGAGACCTGGGGACCTGGCTGAGGGCAGCTGCATCTTGAACCAAGGAAACCAGCTTGGCACAGATAAGAGGAGGCACCAGGGCCACCCTTAGCAGTCTCTGTCTATAGAAAACATATGGCTGAAAAATGTACCACTGAATTAACAGGTCTGTATTTCATATACCCATTTATCCATGAAGATTTAGAATAATGGGTAGGAAAGAAGTACTTCTGTTTCTGTTTATTCTTCAATCAGTAAAGCTGTGCACCTGAAGATTCTTTGTAAAGTCCGAGCACCCAAAAAGGTGCCAACACTGTTGTTTCTTACAGTCCCATGGCACTTTGGAACGCTTTGCAATTAAACAGTATAGGTTTCTTGCCTCTGCAGTTCCCTAAAACTGTTGATACTGGTTATATCTTTATTCACAATGCTGCATCATCCATCATGTCAACATCTGCCAGTCACTCTTTCAAAGCCGGTTCTGTGCTTCCTTGATGATGACCACAAATGGGAGTCTTATTCAGAGTATGCAGATAAATGTAAACAGTTATTTGTCTTTTTGTTGTTGTTTAGTCACTCAGTTGTGTCTGACTCTTTTGCGACCCCATGGACTATAGCCTGCCTGACTCCTCTGTCCATGGGATTTCCCAGGCAAGAATACTGGAGTAGGTGGCCATTTCCTTCTCCAGGGGATCTTCCTGACTTAGGGATCCAACCCATGTCTCCTGCATGAGCAGGCATATTCCTTACTACTGAGCCTTTCTAGTCATGTTGAATTATTAACATGTATAAGAATTTTATAGTGAAAGCATAGAAACATATTTTCTGATCTTGTCTTCTCTTAAACTCATTAGTCGAATCACTGCATTCCTAGAATGTAACCTCTTTCAAGAGAAGGCATCCTTAAAGACAGCCTCTTCAGCAAGGGGTGTTGGGAAAGTTTACAGCCACATGTAAATCAATGAAGTTAGAAGACACCCTCACACCATACACAAAAGTAAACTCAAAATGGCCTACAGATGTAAATATAAAGCATGACATCATAAAACTCCTAGAAGTTTTATGAAGAACTCCATAAAACATAGGCAAAACATTCCCTGACATAAATCGTACCAACCTTTTTTTTGGATCAGTCTACAAGGGCAATAGAAATAAAAGCAAAAATAAACAAATGAGACCTAATCAAACTAAAACTTTTTAACAGCAAAGGAAACCATAAGCAAAATGAAAAGACAGCCTACAGACTGGGAAAAAGTATTTGCAAATATATAACTGGCAAGAGCTTAATTTTCAAAATATACAAACAGCTCATACTATTCAGTAACAAAAAACCAAACAACCCAATCAAAAAATTGGCAGAAGACCTAAACAGACATTTCTCCAAAGAAAACATACAGATGGCCAATAGGTACATGAAAAGATGCTTAACATTGTTAATTATTAGAGAAATTCAAGTAAGAATTACAATGAGGTACCACCTCACACCAGTCAGAATGGCCATCATTAAAAAGTCTACAAATAACAAATGCTGGAGAGGGTGTGGAGAAAAGGGAACCCTACTACACTGTGTATACACACACACGTACACACACACACACACACACACAGTTGGTGGGAGTGTGAATTGGTGCAGCCATTTTGGAAAACAGTATGGAGATTTCTCAAAAAATATAAATAGAGCTGCCGTATGATTCAGCAACCCCACTCCAGAGCATATGCCTGGACAAAATTATAATTTGGAAAGATACATGCACCCTATGTTCATAGCAGCACTATTCACAATAGCCAAGACATGGAAGCAATCTTAATGTCCATTGACAGATAAATGGATAAAGGTGTATGGAGATGGAATACTACTCAAAAAAAGAATGAAATAATGTTGTTGCAGCAACATGGATGGACACTAAGTAAGTCAGAAAGAGGAAAACAAATACCATATGATATCACTTCTATGTGGAATCTAAAATATGACACAAACGAACTGATCTACCAAACAGAAACAGACTCACAGACACAGAGAACAACCTCTGGTTGCCAAAGGGAGGGGGCCTGGGAAGGGAGGACTGGGACTAGCAGATGCAAACTGTTTTAAATAGAATGGATACACAACAAGGTCCCGTCATATAGCACTGCTGCTGCTAAGTCACTTCAGTCGGGTCCGACTCTGTGTGACCCCATAGACAGCAGCCCACCAGGCTCCCCCGTCCCTGGGATTCTCCAGGCAAGAACACTGGAGTGGGTTGCCGTTTCCTTCTCCAATGCATGGAAGGGAAAACTGAAAGTGAAGTCGCTCAGTCATGTCCAACCCTCAACGACCCCATGGACTGCAGCCTTCCAGGCTCCTCTGTCCATGGGATTTTCCAGGCAAGAGTACTGGAGTGGGGTGCCATTGCCTTCTTTATTCAATATCCTATAATAAAACATAATGGAAAAGTAAAAGAAATTTTTTAATTAAAAAAAAGAAAGCATCCCTGACTACTAAACACTCCCCTAGTAGAGATGATAATTGAGGGACCAGTGATGGAGCCAGAAGATCCAACCCATTTGTACAAAGCGGTCAGTCCTTGTCCTGGTCCAGCAAGGCCGAAGACTAACTGGGCGAGTATGAGATCAGTGAGAAAGGCTCATTAGCACTGCAGAGCAATTGTTCCTAAACCCCTGGAGGAGACAGGCAAGGCCACCCCAGGGGATGGTCTGACACATGGCCTGGAGCCTGTGGTAGAGGTGGGGTAACAGTGATGAGGGGAGGAAGGTGTACCATAGGGTACAGGACATCCCACTGACACCCCTGCTGCCCTTGGGTGTTTACACTGGGAGTGACTCCACAGTGGGAACACATGTGGGTGAGAGTCAGAGCGTAGCTCAAGCCCATGTCTGGCCACAGGTACCCAAAAACCTCAACCTTGTCCTTAGTCCTACAACAGTGAGAATCTCCCCATACCAGTGTGTTCACCCCATTCTGGTGGCCCAATCTTTTGTGATCCCTGAAAACAGTATTGCCCTGACCCAGCAAAAGCAAGTCACTCACCAGGCCTCCTTTCCAGGGCTCCACAGGTCCCAGGAACCATCCCAACTTTAGAAAAACAGATTACAAAGCAGGGGAGCATGGGTATGGAGGATCAGGGCCTCACTTGTCTGGGTCTAAGGGTGGTGGGAAAACACTGTCTCCCTGTGTTGAGAGCATCTGCAGCAGTTCTGGCATCTGGTCTGGTCCTGGTAGTGGGATGGACCACAGCCAGGATTAGCTAGAAGGGAGAGGGAAAGCCCACAGGTTCTGCTGGAGAGGCACTTCTAATTCCCTTTGAGAACTTTTCCTTTGCATTCACAACCTGGCTAACTGTTTGGTGCAAGAGGCCTAGATTTTGACCTATCTCAACTTTTGACATGCCTTCCTCTCTGTGTTTAATCACTCGTACCTTTTGATTTAAAGTGAGAGATGCGTGACTCTTCCCTTCACTTGAACACGTAGAGGCCATGGTAGGGTTATTAACTGACCTAGTTTCAATATTGTTGGGTCTCAGGGAATAGGGAGGCCGAGGAGAGTGAACAAAATGGGGGAGACAGCTGGCTGGTGGAGCAGTCAGAACACACAGTGTTTATTTTCTCTTACATAGGTGTAGTTTTCAGCACCCCAAAACTGTTATAGTAACACCAAACTGATCACATAATAACAACAAAAAGGCATAATAATAATATGTTTGAAATATGAGAAAATGAGCAGTAACTCTTGTTAAAATGGTGCTCGTAGACTTGCTCAACACAGAGTTGCTGCAAACTTTCAGTATGTGAAAAACATAATATCTGCAAAGCACAATAAAGTGAGGAATGCCTGTATTTCAGCAGTTCTTTTTTTTTATTGCTGAGATGATTCTGTTTATTCTTTTGTATTCTGGTCTACAAACAGAATTCACAGCTTATTTTCCTACTGATGGACTTGGGGCTGTTTCCATCACCTGTGATTTAGAACCATGTTCTGAGGCACCTCATATGTATGCAGGGTCCACTCAGGATTAGCTGCTAGAGTGGAAGTCAAAGCCTCCATGTTACAGCTCCCTAGGAAAGAGTTGATTAGTTTTCTAAGAGCTTAGAGTCCCTTGGCTTGTTTGCCAGCATCAGTGCTCACGGAGAGACAATCGAGATTAAGTCAGAAACCAATAAACCAGGGGCAGTCACAGCTGCCTGATGACTGACTGCCAAATAGACCTGTCCAGATATGCCATTCAGCTCACTCTGGTGAGTAACTCTGCTCCTGGAACAATGACTCTTGTGTAATGAATGAAATTCACAAAAGGAATTAGACTCCTACTGTTTGCCACATTCCAAAGCAATTAACCAACTCAAGGCTAATGGGAGCATCAGCTTCTGCTGGAGTTTAGGTCAGACATATCAATACAGACATATAAATCAATACAATAAAATAAAGCATAACCATCTAGAGTGCCTCCAACTTATCATTCATCCAGAAAGTAGAATATGGATGATGTGTCTCTCACAGGAGGACAGTGAGGTGGCTGACAAGGCCTGGGTTCTCAAAGAGGGTCCATCAACTGGGCTTGCTGAGGCCCAATTTGGAGAATTGGGTAAAACAGGAGGTGTGGCCATGCACAGAGCTAGATTTTCAAAATGACTCCTGCCTCCCAGTCCTCTTTTCCTCTCCACCCCCCAAAATATTGGAGTAAGAGGAAATGTAATGCTGGCTCCACAAACACACTCCTCTAAAGGGTCCCACAGTGAACCACTGACACTCCCACCAGCTGTAGCCAACTTCTCTTTCTGTGTGCTTGCCCAGTTTCACAGGAAGCTTTGTGCTTTCTGCTTTCGGCCACCAGCAAACTCAGAGATACATCTGCCACCCAAATATCTCAGGTGTATAATACCTTATCATCTAGACACTCTATTTTTTTTCTTTAAAATTTTTTCTTTATTTCTTTGACTGTGCTGGCTCTTAGTTGCTGCATATGGGATTTAGTTCCCTGACTAGGGATTGAACCCAGGCCCCCTGTATTGTGAGTGTGCTTAGCCACTGGACTGCCAGGGAAATCCGTCAACCTATTCTGATCGGTCCTTTCCCTCATCCTAATTTCATTTTGCATTTACATTTCACTAACACACTGTGCATTTCCTATAAGCCATGTTTAATCCTTCGTGGAATGAGGTGCTGCTGCTGCTGCTAAGTCACTTCAGTCATGTCTGACCCTGTGCGACCCCAGAGATGGCAGCCCACCAGACTCCACCATCACTGGGATTCTCCAGGCAAGAACACTGGAGTGGGTTGCCATTTCCTTCTCCAATGCATGAAAGTGAAAGGTGAAAGAAGTCGCTTAGTCGTGTCCAACTCTTTGTAACCCCATGGACTGCAGCCCACCAGGCTCCTCCGTCCATGGGATTTTCCAGGCAAGAGTACTGGAGTGGGGTGCCATTGAATGAGGTGAGGTGTGAATGAATAAGTCAGAAAGCCTGACCTCAGAGCTAAGTTGAATCCATCTACATTTCTTCTCTACTCCTACCCAGCAGGGTGGCTGACACAGTGACTCCTTCCGGTGAGTGCAGCTGCCTCTGGAGGTGATGCTTTCCAACCTTCTTACCAGTGCTTTGAACTTTTACTTATTTATTCATTCAACAAGTATCTACTGAACACCTAATATATGCCAATGGCCAGGTGAAATAAGTAGGTCCCTGGTCCTGTGGAATCTCCCCCTGTAGGGGGAGGGGGGTTGACAGAGATAAGTAACTGAGCCAAAAAAAGGGAAAAAAAAATCACATGATTTTGGATAAGTTCTATAAAGAAACTGTGTTTTAGCTAGGACAGTCAGAGGAGGCTCCGGGGAGGGGGCGATATTTGAACAAAGACATGAATAAAGGGATGGAGGTGAGCCAGAGGATGTTCTGGGGGAAGAATTTTCCAGGCTTCGGGAACAGCCATGCAAAGGCCATGTGATGGCCCAGTGAGCTTGACCCATTCTGGGTGAAATTTGACTGCCGTCACCATCTCCTTCACTAGCATTCGGGTCTGAGCCACCTCACACCCCTGCAGGGGCCTCCTGACTAAGCCCCCTGCTTCTGCTCTTGGTCCTCTTCAGTCTATTCAGCACACAGCAGCCAGAGAGAGCAGTTGAAATTATAAATCAGTTTATTCCACTCTCTTGCTCAAAAGGCTTCATCAGTTTCCAATTACACTCAGAATAAATTCCAAAGTCTTCATCACAACATATGAGGACCTATACGACCTGATTCCTTCTCTCCTACCACCGCTATTACTATCATCACCACCACCATCACCATTATTATCATCAGCACTACCATCGCTCCACCATCATCACCTCGTCTTCACTACCATCAATATCACCATCACTACCACTTCATGCACACACCAAAGAGAAAAGCCTCCGTAATAATTATACTAGTTAGTATATACACATTAGTATCAGTTCAGTTCAGTTCAGTCGCTCAGTCGTGTCCGACTCTTTGTTAATATATGCATAGATATCTGTGTATAAAGCTCCTATTGTATGGCAGACATTGTTCTTAGCACTTCCCAGGTGGCGCTAGTGGTTAAGAACCCACCTGCCAATGCAGGAGACAAAACAGACCACGGTTCAATCCCTGGCTCGAGAAGATCCCTTGGAGAAGGAAATGGCAACCCACTTCAGTATTCTTGCCTGGAGAATCCCATGGACAGAGGAGTCTGGTGGGCCACGGTCCATGGGGTCTCAACGAGTCCGACATGACTGAAGCGACTTAGCACACAGCACATTCTTAGCACTTTCCACATAGCAACTCATTTAAGCATCACATTTAATATATAAATTCAAATATAATTTATACAAATTTAAGTCATATATAAATATAAAGCCTCAAATTTTCACATAATAGCCCACTTAAGCTTCAACAATGCTGAGGAGAAAACACTATTATTGTCATCATCACCACTCTCACTTCATAGATAAGGAAACCGAAATTGAACAAAGTAACAAAATAGAAGAAACTTAGGTCCCTGACAGGATGGAGCCCTTTTATCCATCCTGGATTGCTTAGGGGAGAAAAAAATCTGCCTGCTTTAAGCCTCTGTTCCATCAGATCTTCATGACAACAGCTGAGCTCGTATCTGTGATGACAAATGGGCAAAGTCAACCTGGAAAACAGAGGTTTGCCAGTGGCAGGGCCGCTGTCCTCATCTCAGAAACTGACGCGCCAAGGGGCCATGCTCGTCTCTGTGTGAGGCTAGAGATTTCTGAAGACCTCTACACCAGGCTACACAAGCCAGACTCACACACTAGAGGTGGGAGAAGCCCATCTCTGCAGCAAGGTGCTGAGGCTTTTATTTATGTAGAACCATAAATGTCCCAGTAGTTTTTACGAGTGTAAAGCAGAAAATTATCAAATCAGAGCAAGGCTTACTAAGCCAAGAGCTGACACTCCAAAAAAGAGGCCTCATCTCACAAAAACAGGGTGTGTGTATACTTGGAGGATGTAAGATCATAGGAGAAACTAGATAGGCAATCTAATCTGATCTGAAGGCTGGGAAAGAGAAAAGGAGAGTGAGGTGAAAGAGGCTGAGCTGAGTCACAAGGGGCTGGTTTGGGAGGTGCACAGAAGGATTCAAAGTGTTTTTTCAAATCTCTTTTTTCATTGAAAAATCACTATAATAGTGAAAGAATGTTTTAAGCTTCTGTGATTTCACTAGTTTTTTAACAGAACTTTAAAAGGAATCTTTGATATAAACATCCCTTCTAGTTTTTGTACTGGTTATTATCAATCTTATCTACAAGTTAATTCAACTCTAAAATTTCTGATTATACTTCCCCATATTTCTACACACCCATTGTTGTTGTTGGGAAAGTCACTTAACTCACAGAGCCTCAATTTTCTTGTCTTTAAAATGGGGTTAATAATACCTCTAATAATACTCCATGGGGCTTCCCTCATAGCTCAGTTGGTAAATCATCTGCCTGCAATGCAGGAGACCCAGGTTCGATTCCTGGGTTGGGAAGATCCCCTGGAGAAGGAAATGGCAACCCACTCCAGTATTCTTGCCTGGAGAACCCCATGGACAGAGGAGTCTGGTGGGCTATAGTCCATGGCATTGCAAAGAGTCGACAGACTTAGTGACTAAACAACAAATTGATTTATTTACCCACTGGACCACCAGGGAAGTCCCATGAAGGGGACATTTTAAAACCAAATAGCAACAAGGCTGACTGGAGCTTAAGCCCACTGGAAACTCTGGAGTCCACACAGCAAAGTCACATCAGAGTTATCCCATCTGAGTAGCTCCTTCTACACCAATTTGCATCATCCATTGGTGGAGGGCTGCTCTGGAGCTTGGGGGAAGTTCCAGTTCTCTGAAACTCTGGCTTGTCATCAGCCTCCTGTCTAGCAGGCTCCTGGTGCCAGAGAAAGCCCAGTACATTGGGATATCTGGCCAGCGTTCACACAGTGGTAGAGGCCCTGGGAAATATTGTAGGGGTGTTGACAGTGTCTGCTTCACACATGCTTACATTTCAGGGGCAGAGACAACTCTGGGAAGCCCTATATCTTTATTTATAATGTCAGAAGAATAAGAAACTTGTGTCCCCTCTCAGCACACTTGGAAGTGAGGCTCAGGTCAGAATAGCTCTTGGGAAATGGATAAATACAGAGCTTTACCTGAAAATCTGTTAGTTTCCCAGCACCTGGAGTGCTGGGCGGTGCTTCCGGGGGCAATGACCCTAGACAGGGTGTTCATGTATGGGCATATTTGTTGGTTTCTTTCCATGCCGTGTGGTGGATCAGTGTATTTCATGGCCCGAGTCCTAGCAACCGGTTCAGGGATGAACTTATAACCCACATTAGTAAAATTCAGAATTAATTCTAGAATGTTTGCTGGAATAACAAGGAAAATATTCTCTCTTTCTACAAGACATGAAACTGGGAATCTGTAAGCCTGGAGCTATGGAGGCTACTGTATAAAAGGAAACTGCCTGAAGAATGGCAACAGAAAGAAAAGAAAAGAGCCAAAGGCTGTGAAGCAACCGAGGGCTGATAACATCACATGAACTACTGGGTCTAGCTATGCCTGAGTACCAACCAAATACTCTCCTGACTTTTCAGTTATGTGTATTAAGATGAATACGATTTGCTAAAGCAATTTTTTTTCTGTCACATATCTGGAAGAGTTTTCGCAAATATAAGATACGAACTTGCAAACAGTTAAGATTTCCAGGCAAGTCCTGGTTGAAAGAACCAAGAAAAATGTCAACTGCTCTTTTTTAAAAAAAAAAAAATTTATTTTTAAAATTGGAGGGTAGCTGCTTTACAATATTGTGTTGGTTTCTGCCATATATCAAAGTGAATCAGCCATAGGTATCCATATGTCCCCTCCCTCTTAAACCTCCCTCCCATATCCCACCCCATTCCACCCCTCTAGTCAACTGCTCTTAATGCTTCTCAGAACTAATTTTCTGAAACATTGGTGAATGGCATCTTAAGGGTTACCATTGCAATACAATCAGTCCTTAGAAGTAAGTTTAAGCTTCTCCTTCCTTATCTCTGGAAAATAATTGATGGGACACTTGTTAGAGAAAAAGCCACATTGGCTGGTTAAAGAAATAAGTGACTTCTAGTGCCTTCCAATGAGTTATTGGCCCATTAGAGCCTCAGCCAGACTTTTCTTGGCATCTTTCAAGGCCAACTAGGGTAAGAAATCAGAATAGGATCACATAGTAATAGTTAACATTTTTGAGCACTTATTATGTGTCTGGTAGAGTTCTAAAATGTTTCATATATATAAACTCAGTCTTCACAAAAATCCTACGAGATAGGCACTATTTTTATCCCTGCTGTACAGATGAGGAGTAGAATAAGAGAGATTATGTAACTTACTAAAAGTCACACAGCTGGGGCATAGTGGGACCAGGATTCAGTCCAGGAATCTAGAACCTACACTCTTTTCTCATCACCCCACATAAAGAAAGGACCCAAACCTGCTTTCCACTGATGCCACAGCACCAGCCAAGCATGTCCCCAACCCATTCCTACAAGGGAGATGTGAACTATTCCTCTCAGGATGAGATGGGCCAGGAGTAGTCAGGCATTTGGGGGCAGAGGCCGTTTTGTGGAGTTAGTCGTATGTGTGAAATACAGCTAAAGTCTTGGAGACCATTCCTGGGGGAAGGTGGGGTCTAGCTCCTCTCCATGGCCCTTTCCTTCTCCTTTTCCGTAGCCACCATACCAAAGCACCTCCTCCTCAATGTCCTATTTCCCTCACTATCTGCTGATGGCCTCACCACCTGTTCCACCAAGAAGAGAGCATCTGAGCCCCTCAGGTTCCTGCTCCCATAAATGTACCAGCATCTCCAGACATAGGAACCCAGGGTTCCTATGCTCAGCCTAAGAGGATGTGTCCCATCTCCTCCAGGCTTTGCCTTCACTCCGGATCCCATTCCTGTTACCTCTGCAGACTTCCCAGACCCGATTATTTTCTCTCTACCCTGGCTCCCTCTCCTTAACCAGTAAGACTGCCCAACTCCCTCCCAACTTAAAAAAAAGTTAAAAAGCCAACCACCAACTCCTTTTCATTGCCACACCTCATGAAAGAGGTCCACAGTGGTGTTTCTACTTCTTCACACCCAGTCTCTCTGCAGCCTGCTGCTATCTGGTTTCTGCCCACCACCCGCTCCCTTTACAAACTGTTCCTGTGCCAAGCTTGGGTGACCTAATCTTATTTGACATCCCTACTGCATTGGCAACCCCCTTCTCCTTTTTTTGAGTGTGGCAATAAAGAGTGCTGTCTCAGGAGACAGACTATCTGAATTCAAAGTCCAGCTTCTACCTGTGTGACCTTGAGCAAGTGACTTAATCTCTCTGAGCTCCATTTTTCTCTTTCTTAGAGGTACTTAAAAAAAATTTCACTCATTTATTTATTTGGTTGCATCAGGTCTTAGTTGCACCATGCACAATCTTTCCTTATGGCGCCCGGACTCTCTAGTTGTGGCATGAGGGTTCAGCAGCAAAAGGCTTGGTTGCCTGTGGCTTGTAGAATGTGGGATCTTAGTTCCCTAACCACATCCCCTGCATTGCAAGGCAGATTCTTAACCACTAACCCAACCAGGGAAGTCCCTCTTAGAGATACTTATAATAATGGTGGTTTACACAATCAAGTACCTTAGACTGGATGAAATATGGTACCTTGCTACACAGAGATTAATGGTGTTTCTCCCTATTAAAAGCCTTAGTGACTCTCTTTTGCCTGGAGTATGACATCCAACTCCTTAACCACAAATACAGGGCCCATTCCCATCTCCCCCAACTCTACCAACACCAGATCACAGAGATGCCTCCACAAACTACTCTCACTTCTTCAGGAGGCCAGTTCAGAGGGGAATATGGGGTGGGAGATTGGTGTCCTGGAGCCTCTGCTATGGAAGTCAGCAGGCTGGACCTGCATTCACTTTCCCCCTCTCTGAGTCATGGCTAGAAAATTATTTTTCAACAATAAATAAAATATTAAAATTTCAGATTTTATTTTATAAAGATAGAACACTTGAAACTAAAAGGCATTTAAAAATCAGGATTTTATGTGGGAAATAATGAAAAAGAACATGTTTTGGGAAAACAATTCTATTTCATACATGTGTAAGTATTGTTCAGTATGTATGTTTCAAACCCATATTTAAATGGTTTCTAAATTTTGGAGTCGAGTTGATGTCACAAGAAATGTGATAGTTCATTTAAGTACAGTTCAGTTCAGTTCAGTCGTTCAGTAGTGTCTGACTCTTTGCGACCCCATGAATCACAGCACGCCAGGCCTCCCTGTCCATCACCATCTCCTGGAGGTCACTCAGACTCACATCCATCGAGTCAGTGATGCAATCCAGCCATCTCATCCATGGTCGTCCCCTTCTCCTCCTGCCCCCAATCCCTCCCAGCATCAGAGTATTTTCCAATGAGTCAACTCTTCGCATGAGGTGGCCAAAGTACTGGAGTTTCAGCTTTAACATCATTCCTTGGTTGGATCTCCTTGAAGTCCAAGGGACTCTCAAGAGTCTTCTCCAACACCACCATTCAAAAGCATCAGTTCTTCGGCGCTCAGCCTTCTTCACAGTCCAACTCTCACATCCCTACGTGACCACAGGAAAAACCATAGCCTTGACTAGACGGACCTTAGTCGGCAAAGTAATGTCTCTGCTTTTGAATATGCTATCTAGGTTGATCATAACTTTTCTTCTAAGGAGTAAGCATCTTTTCATTCAAGTACAGGTTCACAATAAAGATTTGTTATGGTGTTCTTGAACTTGATTGTTCTTGAACTAATTTTTCATTAGTTTGGTGTTTTACTCTGAGCTATCAGAGAAGCCCTCTTAAATAACTATAGATTAGAAATTACAAAAATAGTAAAAGAGGCTTTATGTACTCCTATGATTTATTCTTAACAGATGCTAGAAACCTATATAACGAAATATGTCCATAACATTTAAAAGTTCAAATAAAACTTACAAAAGAGGGGTTTTGTGCATTTTGTATATATTTGGGGGACAAATTCCACTTGGTCACAGCACATTATTATTATTATGTATTGCTGAACTTCATTTGCTTATATTTTGTTGAGGATTTCTGTGTCTATATTCACAGGTATATTGGCCTGTCACTTCATTTCCTTAGATATCTTGTCAGGTCTTGATATCAGGGTTATGCATATCTCCTAAAATGAATTTTAAAACTTTCCCTTCTTCTCTCTTTTTGAAACAGTTTGTGCATGATTTATACTATTTTTCTCCTTAAGTGAATCTAATTCACAAGTGAAATCATCTAGGCATAGGGAGCTTCCCTGTGGCTCAGATGGTAAAAGCATCTGTGTGCAATGCGGGAGACCCAGGTTCTTTCCCTGGGTGGGGAAGATACCCTGCAGAAGGAAATGACGCCCCACTCCAGTACTCTTGCCTGGAAAATTCCATGGATGGAGGAGCCTCGTAGGCTACAGTCCATGGGGTTGCAAAGAGTCAGACACAACTGAGCGACTTCACTTTTCTTTGTGGCAAGCTTCTGATAATGAATTAAATTTCTTTATAAAATATAGATTATTTAGATCTTCTGTTTCTTCTGCGTCAATTTTGGTCAGTTGTATTTTTCAAAGAAAGTTCATCTCACTTAGTTAGCAGCCTTACTGGCATAAAGTTGTTCATAGTATTCCCCTATTACCATTATAATGGCTGTAGGATTGGCCCTTCTTCCATCCCATATATTGGAAACTTGAATTTTCTCTCTCTTTTTTTAACTGATCAGTCTTACTATGGGTTTATAAATTTTATGAAACTTCAAACAACCAGTTTTCAAGTTTGTTAAAAATCCCTACAGTTTGTTTTCTGATATACTGATTTCCATTTTATACTTTTTCCCTTATTTTTCTTTTTAAAGTGGAAATTTGGATAATTAATTTTAAACCTTTCTTCTTTTCTAATATGATCAGGTTGGTGCTATTGATTTCTTTCTAAGTGCTGTACCCTATAAATTTTATAAATGGAAATGTAATATTGACTTTTTATCACTCTGCTTAAATATTCTCTAATTTCCCTTAAAATAGCTTCTTTAATCCATATTTATTTAGAAGTATTAAATATTATTTAATAGTCAAATATTTATAATTATCTAGGTATTTTATTCAGTTTAATTTCATTCCATTGTGGTCAAAGAACACACTCTGTAAGATTTCAGTCTTTTGAAATGTGTGAATATAAACAAGTATGTAACTTGCTCTATAGAAAATGGAAAGTAGTTATCAGAGAGGTGAGGATAAAGTACCATGAGAGTGGCAAGAAAAGGAAATTCCAGCCAGGCTCAATCATGGAAGGCTTATGGAGGGAGGTGGCATTTGAGCTGGGTCTTGAAGGATGGACACGATTAAGAAATTAGACTCAATTTTCCTTAAAAGGAGAAATTATGATTATCTTATATGAAACCCAGGACCTCAGAGCACTGCTGAGCACTGCTGAGTGCACTTCAAATAGGTTTCATTAAAGTGACCACCAACCTATGACCCCAATTCTTTCCTCTAAGCGTCCTTAAAACACCTGCTCCCAAACCACCGCTTAAATACTTTGAAATTTGAATCTGGTCACCTCCTGTTTTAGAAACTCAATCTGCACAATATATTCTGAACTAGTAATAACAACAACCAGATTTCATAACTTGAAAAGCGCTTTTCTTTTCAAGTTCCCTGTACTCATCATTCTAAGCTTTCTTTTTATGCCCACAAATTTAGGAGTTTAAGAAGTGAGATACACACCCCTCTTCCTTTCGGAGAAGTCTGGAATTCTCAGTGACATCACTGGAGGAAAGCTCTATTTGTCACTACAGTCATGTGGCAAGAGTCATCTTGAAAGCGTCACAGGCAGGAGGCAAATGCCTCGTGGGGATCTATGTCATCTGAAAATAACTCCTGGTCAGAGCCCTCTGGGTGAGTGATGCAATTAAACCTGGGCCTGAATCCATTATCCTTCAAAGCAACATAGAGGATGAGATGGTTGGATGGACATGAGTTTGAGCAAACTCCAGGTGAAGGACGTGGAAGCCTGTGCTGCAGTCCATGGGGTCGCAAAGAGTCAGACACGAGATAGCAACTGAACAAGCAACATGTAGGCCACCTTTCCACTCTGTAGAATCTGGAGGGCTCACAGCC
Organism: Oryx dammah; assembly: GCF_014754425.2. Taxonomy (NCBI): domain Eukaryota; kingdom Metazoa; phylum Chordata; class Mammalia; order Artiodactyla; family Bovidae; genus Oryx; species Oryx dammah. Next base: position 61,966,140 of record NW_024070209.1, read on the forward strand.
ACCATCCCAGAGCTCAGGGCAGGGATGGTGTTCTTACCTGTTTCTCATTGAAAGTCCCTCAAGGGACTGAGCAGGGCCCAGTTGAGTCTCTTCCCTGAGCTCAGCACATGGTGAGTGTGGCCTTTACCCTGCTCTGCCCTCTTAAAGGCAAGATGGTCGCCCTTATCTTGACTCTTTCTTGGGGACTGAGCTCCTTATGTGGCAGGGTTTGCTTGGAATGTTTGCTCAGATCTTCTCTGACAAGCTGACACCTACCTTCCTGCCTAAAGTTAATAGTCTTGCCAGAGGTCATGGGCTTGCCTGTGTCACAGGTGCCCTGGGGACCTGTGGGTGGTCTGAATGGCTGAGTCCTAACAGCTGACTCTCAAAAGACTCCAAAGCCACACCAAAGTCTATCAAGGCCTTCAGTTCTAGATAGAATCATTTAATATAATTCCTGGCAAGAAAAGTGGAATCCAAAGTCAGGGTGAGGGTTAGTCCTCTGTGGGTCTAATGAAGCCTATTTGAAAAAAATCAGCTGCTGTTCCATTTGGTCTTGCTGAAGTCCGTGTCCTCTGGCTAGTGGCTGATTTTGACACACCAGCATGCCTGCCCATGTGTGACACACTTCAACTGTGTATTTACAATGAAACCTGCAGCAAGGTCCCCACCTCTAGTGAGCAGTACCTCCTTGGCTTTTGCAATTCCCAGGCTGAAGGGCTCCCTAATTAGGACGGTGGTGAAGATGAAACTCTCCCCAGAATGCTTCTCTTCAGAGGCACCTGATGCTTTTGTGTTAGAGACACAGACAAAACGTGAGGACAGAAAATGCCTTTTCCTCTGCAAGCTCATCATCTCCAGCAATGACATCTGCTTGTTTCTCAGGCTGACTTATCTTGGCACAGCCTGCCAGCTCAGTTCTTCACACCAGGCAGAAAATGGGCACCTGGTACCTCGCTCTCCAAGTGCGGAGTGAAGAATGTACAGGGAACCCCCAGGCTAGAGGCTCCCTTGAGGTTGTAAGGCCTGGATGAGTGTTTTTCTTTAAAAATTATTTATTTTTAATTGGAGGATAATTGCTTTACAATGTTGTGTTAGTTTCTGCCTTACAACAATGTGAATCAGATGTCAGTATACATATGTCCCCTGTCTTGAACCTCCCTCCCAACTCCCACCCCATCCCAGCCCTCTAGGTTGTCACAGAGCACCGGGTTGAGGTCCCTGGGTTATACAGCAACTTCCCACTAGCTATCCATTTTACATATTGCAATGTATATGTTTCAATGCTATTCTCCCAATTCATCCCACCCTCTCCTTCCCGCACTGTGTCCAGGAGACTGTTCTCTGTGCCCTTTCTCTATTTCCTGCCTTGCAAACATGTTCTTCAGTACCATATATCTAGATATATGCATTAATATACAATATTTGTTTTTCTCTTTCTGACTCACTTCACTCTGTATAACAAGATCTAGGTTCAGCCACTTCAACTGCCTCAAATTTGTTCCTTTTTATGGCAAGTAACATCCCATTGTATATATGTACCACATCTGTCAATGGATATCTAGGTTGCTTCCATGTCCTGGCTCTTGTAAACAGTGCTACAGTGAACAATGGAGTGTGCTGGTGCTCAGTCACGTCAGTCATGTCTGACTCTTGGTGACCCTATGCACTGTCGCATGTCAGGCTCTTCTGTCCATTGGATTTTCCCAACAAGAATGCTGGAGTGAGTTGCCATGCCCTCCTCCAGTGGATCTTCCCAACCCAGAGATTGAACCCACGTCTCCTGCACTGGCAGGCAGGTTCTTTACCACTGAGCCACTGGGGAAGCCTGAAAATTGGGGTACATGTGTCTTTTTGAATTATGGTTTTTGCAGGGTGTATGCTCAGTAATGGGATTGCTGGGTCATATGGTAGTTTTATTCCTAGGTTTTTTTTAAAGGAATCTCCATACTGTTCTCCATAGTGGCTGCATCAGTTTATATTCCCACCTTAGAACATTTAGGGGCAAACACTTCAATCTCGAGTCTGGCATCTTCTTCCTGATGGGTTGGTTTATGTCACTAGTCTGTCCCATCAACTCATCAATTACTTCCTTACTTACTCCTCCCTGTTTTCCTCTCTCTTTGCAGAGGAGGCTAGTATTTGAGGACTGCAAGGTTTGGAGGCTTGTGGACTGAGACTGGAAACTACAAAGAGGCCCAAGTGAAAAAATGAAATGCCTAACAGAGCGCTATGGCATATATTTGTCAAGAGAGAAAGGAATGCTGATGACAAGAAAAGCCAAGGGAAGGCTGCTGGCAACACCTCTTACAGATTTTGATAATGCATTTATAAGCCAAGCCAAATGCTACAGAAAGACATGTTCCCAATGTAATGGGTTTGACAAGCTGGGGTAATGTCAATGTCAAATTTGTTTGAGACGTTTCCAGCATCCTCCCAGAATGTGCCCAGAGCAATAACTATTACAACAGCCTCATCGAAACAGGAGTGCCCTGGAGTGCTCCACCCTCCACTTTAGGGGTTAGGCTTCATGTATTAGCATACATTCCTGACACTTAACAGAACTCCCTCCTTGTGTATAAGATGCTCGGGCTCGAAAATAATTGGTTTGCACTTAAATGCCCAAATATGATTATATAACTTTGATTCAATTAACAGGTCTGACTTGATTTAAACCTTGCCTAGGAGTGAGCCAAACAGTCATCTAAATAATAATTAGAACAAGACAAACCAGCCTGGCTGGTCTCCAGTGTGGAAGATTAAAGGAATCTCCGAGTCATCAGGTGGACCTGAGGATCCAGAGATCCCAAGACTATGCTCACTTACCTTTGAGACCCAGGGCTAATGGTCTGGGGTTCACTCACAGTGGTCAGTGAGGGCTCTGACCATTGCTCTCTCTATCCAACTCAGCAATGATAAAATGGAGCCCAAGAAATGTGATGTTGCCAGGCCAGGTTTCTTCCATCAGCTGAAAGCAGAGTGAAGACTCAAGTTCAGCACAAAGGGCTGTAGAGTTTATCTCCTTCAACCTCCCTCCCAGTATAAGACCCTCTGACTGTCCTCATGCCTCTGCTTGGCCTCTGTCAACAAACACCCATTACCTCCACCAGTCTTGGGTGGTACCAACTATGATAGATATTTCGTTGTTTTGAGCTCAGACTCATATTCCTATAACTTTCATCCAAAGATCCTTTCATCCTTATCATTGTCATTTCTTGTTGCTTAATCACTAAGTCGTGTCCAACTCTTTGCAAACCCATGGACTGCACGCAGCACTTCAGGCTTCCCTGTCTTTCACTGTCTCTGGAGTTTGCTCAAACTCATGTCCATTGAGTCAATGATGCCATCCATCCAACCATCTCATCCTCTGTCAACCCCTTCTCCTTCTGCCCTCAATCTTTCCCAGCATCGGGTCTTTTACAATGAGCCGGCTCTTCCTGTCAGGTGGCCGACATATCGGAGCTTCAGCTTCAGCATCAGTCCCTCCAGTGAATATTCAGGGTTGATTTCCTTTAGTATTGACTAGTTTGATCTCCTTGCTGTGCAAAGGACTCTCAAGAGTCATTTCTTAACTTCCTCAATTCCACACCTTCAAAATAGATCCTGGATCTTTAAAAAATCTGTTCTGGTAAGGAATGTTTACCAGCAGCTTAGACTCATGGTTTCTTACAAAACCCAATTGTGGGCCCTGCCTTGAATTTTGAATGTTTCAGCTGCCCCATCGCTGAACACCAAAACAGCCCCAGACCTGGCAGAGCTCAGAGGAATTAAGGAATCCAGAACTTTGCTGTACAAAGTCAGTAGAAGTCTAGAACAAAATTGCAGAGGAAAATAAAATAACTAATTAGAGCCTTTGCCACAGAATGACATATGCTGATGAGAGAATCTGAATTGTTTTTCTCAATAGATTTTTATATCAATTTCATGGTATCATTTATGATTAGCGAATGATGATATAGTATGTCTTTCATAATATTGGAAATGGATCCCACTGAGGGCAAGTTTGCAGAAGAAGAGGCCAGATTACCCAGTATCTTGATTAGATGTTTCATTTGAAGAGATTAGATAGAATTCATCACAGTTTACCCAATGCATGGCACCTAAGATGCTGGGAGCTGTGTACCTGCCTGCCTTTGCCACCAGACTGTGAAGTCCTTTAAGGCAGGAAGAATGTCCCCTTCATCACTGTACCCTCAAGGTTGGCACAGGTTTCTCAGTAAAGCATCGCTGGCCCACAGCCTCCATGAGAGAAGGGCTTTGGCTTCTTGGGTGGGGCAGCTGCCACCTTCAGGGTTTGATTTCTCACCACAGGTTCACTGTTAGCCCAGAATCCCTTGGCTTTCCACTTCTAATTGTAAATTACTTAGAAGTCTGGGGATCCCATCCTGATGTAAGGGGGTGGGGAAGTATGAGTGAGGGGCTGGTGAGTACCTGCGTGATGGTGAACTGGATTCTGACACTGTTCTCTGTTCTCTCCACCACCTTCTTTCCCGTCTCTCTCCACCTCCTTCACACTCAGCCATGGGACAGGAGAGAAGCCACAGTGTTCCTGGCACCCCCAGGCTTCAATTCTGTCTTTGCAGGTAATGGATAGATACCCTGGCTTTGAGATAACCAACTTGGTATTCAGCTTAATCCTCTCCTATAAGCCAACTAGGGAGGGAAAAAACCTATCATGAGTCCCTTTTCACCTACAGGCCAAGGGGGAGGGGTCATTTTGGGAGCACTGATGTCCTTGGGCAGTCTCTTTTCTGGCCTTTGCCCAGAATGACCCAGTTACGTGGCATATGGGATGATGACAGGATGGCTGGGGTGGGCCTGCCCTGTGGGAATGAATGGGACTGGAAGGAAACAGGCGATCAGTTCCATTTCCCATTGTTCTATTAGATGGCTCTGGTTGCATTTGTCCCCAGTGAATAATCTCCTTGCCTCATCTGTAGAATGATGGCCCTTTACCCCTGGCTCCACCCAATCTCCTCAAGTCTTCCCCCACCCTGTCTCAACTCATGCTTTCCCCTCACAGTGCCTCCTCTTCATCCTCAAATACACCACGTTCTTTAACACCACTGAATCCCTTCTATCTAAAATAGCTCTCCCCAATCCTCTCTCCATTGTCTACACCCAACTCTGATGTCACCTTCTTGCTGTAGCTTGCCATAACAAAGCAAAATTAATGACTCCCTCTTCCAAATTTCCATAGCCCTTTGTCTATATTGCTTGTCATATGATATGAGAGCTTTCATTCCCATGTCGGTCTCATTGGTCGGACAATGCAGTCTTTGGAGGGGAGGGACCATTTCTTATTCCTGCGTACATCCCCAGGGCCTGGAACACAGAAGTGGCTTCATGAATGTTGTTGCTGCCATGACAGCAGCAGCATCAGAAGACATTTTGTTTTTTTGCTCCAAGGGTCCTGGGAAGCTCCTGGGGAGCAGGAGCATAGGACAGGTTCCAGAGTGAGAGGATCTCACTTCCCTTTCTTACCACATTCTCCAGGTTGGGGGTTAGTTTGGATACTAGGGGAGAGTCTGTCATTTCTAGAGCAAGGAGGGTGTTCTGGGGGCAGAGTTTGGTTTGGGAGCTCAAAGTGTCCTTTGAAGGACATCAGGGTTATTTCTCAAATCCATGAGGATGGCTCCTTAAGCAAGAGGTACAGATAGACAGATGGAGTCACAATTTACTACCTGGCTTGTGCATGGGGTTGCAAAATGTTGGACACGACTGAACGACTAAGCACACACAACTTTGAACAAATCTCAATATGTTCACTTATACACAAGGGGAAGATGATCAAACCTGGTGTTGCTGTGAAGATTAATAATTACTACTTATTGGATTTATTGTAGCAGAATGAGCTCTACAAACATCAGCTGGTGAGAAAACAATAGACAGAATCAGATCAATGACACCATATGAAAAATGCAAAAGACTACACAAATGTTGCTACAGCTTTTGCTGAAAGTACATTGAGACTTCAAAACCTTCATCCAGTTAGGAACTGAAGCTGGGAAAAAAAAAAAGACATTTTTCCTGGACCACAGTAAATGGTGGTTCTAGGAAGTACAAAAGTGAGGGGATGGCAAGGACAGCTAATTGTCCACCAACAAATCGTGCCTCATCTTCCTGGCTGAATTATTTCTGGAAGTGGCTGCCCAGCCAGAGATTACATTTCCCAGCTTCCTATGTACGTAGGTGGGGCCATATAATAGGTTCTCCTAAAGAATGGGATCAAATGACAGATGTCACTTGCATGTCAAGATGGTTAAGAAGAGGGTGTGAAAAGCCAAGAGGTTAAAACAACCCAAGCGTCCATTAACGGATGAATGGAAAAACGAAATGTGGTATACACATACCATGGAATATTATTCAGCCTTCAAAGGGAAGGAAATTCTAATAGGTGCCACAACATGGGTGAAACTTGAAGACATGGTGCTAAACAAAATAATCCAGTCACAAAAGGACAAATATCACAAGAGGCCACTTATATGAGGTATTTACAGTAGCCGAACTTACAGAGACAGACAGTAGAATGATAGTTGCCAGGAGCCAGGGGGTAGCAGGAAATGGGGAGCTAGTGTTTATTGGGGAAAGAGTTTCCGTTTGGGAAGATGAAAAAGTTCTAGGGAGTTCCCTGGCAGCCCAATGGTTAAGACTCTGCATGGTCATTGCAAAGGGCATGGGTTTGATCCCTGGTCAGGGAACTAAGATCTCACATGCCAGCAGTGTAGCCAAAAAAAGAGAAAAAGTTCTGAAGATGGATAGCAGTGATGGCTACAAAACAATGTGCATGTACTTGCCACTGAACTATATACTTTAAAAAGGTTAAATGGTAAATTTAATGTATATTTTACTGCAATAAAAAAAGAAGAAGTTGTGACTTCTCTACATCCGTCAGTTAGATGCAGAGGACTTCCAGGTCCTTGGATGGAAAAAGCCACATGATGGCAACAGCCACATGACAAAAAGCCACTTGCTGACTAGGAATCAAGCACTAGACTCTTATGTGAGTGGTAAGTAGACTTCTAATGTGTTAAATCACTGAACTCGGGGCTTGTTACAGCAGCTAGTGGCACCCTAACACAGCCTGCAGCCAATATTCACGGCTGATGTCATGGCACGATACCACTGCAACATGGTCCTCTGAGAACAAGACAGAAGATGCCGTCAGAGCTTGGCTTGGTTTGGAGATGAGCAGACCTTTGTGCTGAGGGCACATCTCCAAGTTCAGCAGTTCTCAAAGACTGAATCACAACCCCCCGGCTGCAAGATGGATTCCAAGGACTTTATGACTGAGGAGTCTGTCTCCTTGAAAGACACATAACTCATTCAGTGATAGGAACTGGGTGTGGGCTCAGGCTATAGCAATGCAGAGGAGAAGGGAGCTGTGGTCCTCAGTCTGCCACAGGCAGACAGGGGAACCTGTCCCCACATGCTGTCCTGGTACAGGCTGCCAGGGGCAGTGGCTCCTCATGGCTCCAGTGGGGAGCAGCCTTAGCTGAGCATGGTGAGAGGGACCAGGGACCATCCTGTCTTGGGCTCAAAGGACAATTGCCAGTGGGACCTGCACCAGGGCTCCTGGCTGTGCCACAGACTCCAGGATCAGCAGCAAGAGAAGTCCAAGACTCAGGGTTAGAGCAAGTGGGAGCAACCAGGACAGGCTTTGAGGCTCAGACAAGGTCATGGAATTACAAACTGGCAGCAACTGCAGCAACCATACAAGCTGCTGTGGGCTCTGGCCTCTCGGGCTTTGGCGACCACCCAAGAACCCTGTGTTTGGCAGTGACTGAGGAGCTCCTAGGCTGAAGACATGCCTCTGAGGTGGCTCCAGTGGTCCAAGAGACCAGGAGTCTTCTAATTGTTGAAAAAATTTTCGGAAATGTTAAATATAAATGCCAAATCCCTAATTAGATTATCTTTAAATTAATTACTCTAAGCCTCAGTTCTTCAGCTTTAAACAAAAATTGTCTTGCTTTTTGTCATAAACTGTTTATATTAAAGACTGTATATATATAAAAAAAAAAGAAAGAGAGAGATCAGGAGACACTGTTGCATTTCAGATAATCATCCTGGGAACCTGGACTTCCTCGGTTCATCACAGAACAAGTGACCTGGGGAAAGATAGAAGGCCATCCTTACAGTAGAGCAGATGAAGCTGGAGCCAAAGTAATGGAACTGACAAAAAAGATGCAACCTCATTTCATTCTCAGTTTTGCAAAGAATTTACTGTTTTAATGACTTAGAGCAATTCAAGGTTACCCTATAATGACCATACTCTTACATGCATTCTTCCTGAGCTGCTAAGCTGGAGAGAAAGAGATGAAATGAGGGCCCAGGAATTGCACACATTTGACAGTTGTGTCAAAACCTGGCACTGTCTACAGAAGTGAATCATGCAGGTAAAGGTCATGTGAGTCACATTAAAATAAAGGCTGAGAATGATTGGGTTTTCTAGATTTATTTCAAGGAGCCAATGTTAGTGGCCATCAACACTGCTGTTGGCTATTAGTCCTCTTTAGCTTGTCTCATGCAAGATGTGGGTTTGATCCCTATGGCAGGAAGATCCCCTGGAGGAGGACATGGCAATCCACTCCAGTATTCTTGCCTGAAGAATCCCATGGACAGAGGAGCCTGGTGGGCTACAGTTCATTGGGTGGCAAAGAGTCGGATACAACTGAAGCAACTTAGCATGCACTCACGCAGGCATTCACCATGTGATATGACATCAAGCTCTGAGGCATTCAGAGATGACAAGTGGCATGACAGTCAAAGCAAAAAAAAGGTGCAGACCCAGACTATCTTTGACACCCCATGTCTCTTGGAGTCATTCCCCCATCTTCCTACAGGAAGGTGTCTGTTGTGTTCTCCACCCCTGGGCTGATGTTGGCTTTTTCCTTCACTAAGGTCCAAGTGGTACGGAAGCACCTGCCTATGGTCTGAGCCTTATTTTTAAAAAGCTGTTCTGACTTCCCTGGCATCTTCCATGTTCTTATGCAGCCTCAGCCTGGGCCTGGTACAAAAGCCCACTGATAAAGCATCTTGAAGCCAGCCTTTGAAATGGTGCCAAGACCACTTGGATCCCTTGCAGCTTCCTGGGAGCTCGTCCCAAAGTCAGTGCGGAGCATCAGGCCTCCTGCCTGCCTAACCTGGGCAGGGCCCAGCCGAGAGTGGAAGCCCTTGCGAAAGGGAGGCCTGACCTTTGCCAATCGGAGACTGAGTCAGAGCTGCTGATCTGGAATCCCAGGTCCCACAAGGTGAAGACACTCTCCTGCCACACACTTGCCAGGATACCCAGCCCTGCCCCCCTTCCCACCTCCACCCCTCTGGCTGGCAGCGCTCACCTGCGTGGGAAGCACTCACTGGGTCACGGGAATATTTTCCCATCCCCTACAGCGCCGGGGTGGGTTGGTGGTGGTGGTGACTTAGGGTCATTCAGTGCCCTGCCTCTCAGTCTCCTCTGGGCCTCCTGTCTTCTTGCTGCCACTGGGAATGGGCTGAACCATTCCTGACACCTGGAGTTGAGCAACACTGCAGGGAGGCCATGGGTGAATGAGGATAACCACGCTGGGTTCAGCATGCCCTGTGACACACAAAGCACCTGAATTCCAAACCCCAGCCCACTTCCACAGGGAGGCTAAGGTCTTGGGGGGGAGGGGGAGAGCAGACTTATGTTCTGAGGGTCACCTCTGCCTCCTAGATTCTGCTTCCTCTCAATTTTTTCAGTTTGAGTCACTTTTTGCACCTAACTCAGGTCCTTGTCTCAGTTTCCACCAAAACCAAGCCAAACACAAAAGACCTGTGTGTGGTCTGTCAAGGGCTGCTGAGGCCAAGCAGATTTAGGCTGCAGCAGTACAAACAACTTTGAAATGAACTTTTGATCCTTAACAATCTTCTTTGAGGCTGTCCCACCTCTGAAGAGTTCTAACTGATCAGACTACCCCAAGTTGCTAACCAAGTGTGGTTCATTAGCCGGCTGTGCCATAATTGCCAGTGTGGAATTGGGGGTCTGTTGAGGGGAGAGTGTATGTACACGTGTGTGCATAAGAGACAGGCAACTTTGTATTTTTGGCTCATTTGTTTGGATTTTGGGTTTGTTTTTTTTTAGGACACCTGTTTTTAAGGGAAGTTTTATATTTGGGGCTGTCATTACACACTCCCCTCAAAAATTTTTACATTGGTGTCTAACATTTTTCATCTTAAGATTAAATAGCTGCAAAAAATTAAAAGTCCACTGTAAATCTGAAATATTTTAACAGTTTAAACATTTAAAAATCATTGTTGTCCCTCATTTAAATGTATCCACATAGAACTGAAATATTAAAGGAATTGATATCCTCCATCATCCTTTTAAAAATATCACAAATGTGCACTTCCTTAACAGTAAGAAATTTTACATTATTCCTTCTTCTCTTTGAATTTGTATTTCCATTTCTCTTCCTCTATAAAACTTTATCATAATATAATATACATTTATGATTAAAATACTTTATTAATCACTTTATCATATTTCTCTTAAAAATGTATACAAATTCAAATTTAGTAGTTTTTCCTTTTCTGTGGCCATAAAGTTCTAAAGCTGTGCTGTCCAACACTATAGCCACTAGCCATGTGTGACTATCAAAACTTTTTTAAATAAATAAAATTTGAAATTCAGCTCCTCATTCACACTAGCCACATTCCAGGTATTTAATAGCAACACGTGGCATATGGGGCTGTATTGGATGGAGCAAATCCAATCATCACAGCAAGTTCTGTTAGACAGCGTAGTCTACAGCAAGAAGATTTTCTTACAGTATGAGTTATCATTACAATTAGTAGTAATACACAATTCATCAAAATAACATAAATATATCACAGGTTTATTGAACATTTTAATAAAATATTATCCCAAAGAATATTTTGGAAATGCTTTTCTTAATGAGACAGTTGGTGCTTTCCCCTCTACATATCCATGGATAAATATTACTCTTTCTAGAATGAGAGTGGGTTCAGCATCAATTCTAGCTTTAATTTTTCACTTTAAAAAATGTAAGTGCTAAGAAAACATGTTCAGGATGGAGGGAATTTATTGCAGTTATTATTTGATTCTCTGAACTCCTTCGGAATTCATGCATAATAACAAGATCATTATTAATCATTTATCATGTGATATTACTAAATGTTCATTGGTTTCTCCTTCACCTTTGTTAAAATGATGGGATAACATCTGATTTGCAAACAGATCTGTAGTCCTATCTTTGGAGTAATTCACTTGCTCAGCTAGAACCAACACTTTGAATTGTCTCTTTGATTCCTGTCTGGAGATTTTTATCAAGGACAAAATGACAAGAAGGAGCACATCTTTCTTTTGAAAAATATGGGAAAAGGCCACTTAGAAAAGAGGAAAGGGGAAAGGAAAACAGCTCAAACACAGGAGTATTCTCAGGGAGACCAAGAGGACAAGAGGACATCTAGAAATGAGCATCTAGAAACTGATTCTTTAATAGAATATGTATTACAACCTTTTAGAATGTCTTCATGGACCCTGGGAATATGTTTACCCCAGTTTAAAGACCATTGCTCCAGGACTTCCAAGTGGTTAATTTAGCTCTCACCTTCTCCTCTCTCGGCCTCCACTTTTTAAAAATCCAAATATACAAATGATGTATTTGGATAAAAAATATTAAAGTTTATTCTTTTTTCTCTCTTTTTTTTGTTTCTTCCTTTCCAATACTTTATACCTAATAAGTGAAGTCGCTCAGTCGTGTCCGACTCTTTGCGACCCCATGGACTGTAGCCTACCAGGCTCCTCCGTCCATGGGATTCTCCAGGCAAGAGTACTGGAGTGGGTTGCCATTTTCCTTCTCCAGGGGATCTTCCCAACCCAGGGATCGAACCCAGGTCTCCCGCATTCCCAGCGGATGCTTTAACCTCTAAGCCACCAGGGAAGCCCAATACATTTATATACTTAAGTAAGACATATATATATATATATATAGTTGCTGTTGTCATTGTTTAGTTGCTAAGTTGTGTCTGATTCTTTGTAATCCTATGGGTTGTAGCCCACCAGGGTCCCCTGTCCATGGAATTTTCCCAGCAAAAATACTGGGGTGGGTTGCCATGCCCTCCTCCAGGGGATGTTCCTGACCCATGTCTCCTGCTTGGTAGGTGGATTTTTTTTTTACCACTGAGCCACCTGGGAAGCCCATATACGTAAATAGCATATGATAAGAGTAAATGTATTTACAAAATTTATGTATAAATTAATAATTAAGCAAGTACTCTATGAACCTACCACTCAACTTAAAGCCAAATGATCCTAATGAAGTAGAACAATACCAAATGACCCGAATGTCTCGATTTCCCTCCTGGGAACATAATCAGATGTACATGCACATGGCCATGTGACTTGCTCTGGCCAATAGGATGTAAGAAGAAGTAACAAGTGCCTCTTCTGGATGGCCTCTAAGACCTAGTGCATGTCTTATCATGGTCCCTCTCCTCACCACACTTATTCAAGACACACCAAGTGGTGGAGGCCATATTGGCTAGCCTGTAATGAATCTTTAATGTATTTAAGCCGTTGAGATTTCAGGGGCTATTTGTTCCCTTCCCTGGTGGTGCAGAGGTTAAAGCGTCTGCCTGCAATGTGGAAGACCTGGGTTTGATCCCTGGGTCAGGAAGATCCCCTGGAGAAGGAAATGGCAACCCACTGCAGTATTCTTGCCTGGAGAATCCCATGGACGGAGGGGCTTGGTGGGCTACAGTCCAGGGTCGCAAAGAGTCGGACATGACTAAGCGACTTCACTTTCACTTTCACTTTCAAAGGACTGATGCTAAAGCTGAAACTCCAATGCTTTGGCCACCTGATGCGAAGAGTTGACTCACTGGAAAAGACTGATGCTGAGAGGGATTGGGGGCAGGAGGAGAAGGGGACGACAGAGGAGGAGATGGCTGGATGGCATCACCAACTCTATGGACATGAGTTTGAGTGAACTCCGGGAGATAGTGATGGACAGGGAGGCCTGGTGTGCTGCGATTCATGGGGTCGCAAAGAGTCGGACACAACTGAGTGACTGAACTGAACTGAACTGAAACAGAAGTATTTCTGAAATTCCACGTATATCCCTTGGCAGTGGTGGTATTCTTTCCCTCTTCCCCAGTGTTAACCATTGTCCTTGCTTTTCTTTAAGGTTTTGCCATATATTTATATCACTAAATAATATACTTTATGTTTTTGAACTCTATGAACATGAAATCATATTTTATTGTTTTTTGTAAAGTATTGTTTGTGAGATTCAGCGATGCTATGAATATATCACAATTTATCACTTCTATTATTTATAACATTTAAGTCAGGTTTCTTTTTGCTGTTACAAATAAGACCACTCTGAGCACGCTTGTACTTTTCTCCTGGGGTTGAAGTAAGAAATGTTTTCTGGGCACCCCTGAGATGGTCTTGGCGGGGGTGGAGGAGGGGATCTGAGAAGTCAAAACTGTTTTCATAATAATATAAAGATTTTTTGGCTTTTTTGCTTTCATACTCTCATAAGTAAATGGTGAAGTTTTCCACCAACTACATGAGATAACACAGAGATGCAGAAGCAGATATGAGAATTCCAGCTGTCTTCTATTAACTCAGATTTGCAAGATTATGAAACAATGGCACTCTTCCCACTAAGTTGTTTTAGAAAATAATTATTTTTCATAAATGTTATTTGTTGGTTATATAATGCATTTTTATTGTTACTTGTAAATGCATTAATAGGTTATCAAATTCTTAGGTTTAATTTCTAGTGTGGTAAATATTGGTCAATATAACTCACCCAAGCAAAAGTTATTTGGCACCCTAAACAATATTTCATAGTGAAAGGGGGTCCTGAAACCAAAAGCCTTGAGAGCTGCTGTTCTAGGACACGTAATCAAGAATGGAATTGCTGGGTTAGTTTTGCACATCCTGGATTCTCCTATGTAATGTGACAAGTTCTCCCAAGTGGTTGTACCAAGTCACCCTCCCACAAGCAACACCTCAGAGTTCCTATAGCAATACAGATGACCTACCTTCTCAGAAAGCCTTGTGAAAGGCGTGGCTTTAAATGCATCCACTTCTCCTCTCGGGCTTCCCAAGTGGCACTAGCGGTAAAGAACCCACCTGCCAATGCAGGAGACAGAAGAGACACCAGTTGGATCCCTGAATTGGGAAGATCCCCTGGAGGAGGGCGTGACAACCCATTCCAGTGTTCTTGTTTGGAGAATCCCCATGGACAGAGGAGCCTGGGGGGCTACAGCTCATAGGGTCACAGAGTCAGACATGACAAGTGACTTAGCATGCACACACATGCACTCGTCCCCTCTGCCGTACCCTGCCCCACAGGGCTTTCCAGGTGGGCTTCCCAGATGAATCAGATTCACAGTCCACTCTCAGAAAGAAGAGGCTCCTTCAGCTCTGGGAAAGCTTCACAGTGAGGCTCTGGAGTCAAAGAGATTATGAAATGCCCCCACCCCATCAGGGACAGCTGTTGGCTGGGGTTCTGGACAGGAGAATGAGTTATTGCAGACTGAGGGTCTGCTTATCCACTTTGGATCTTTTGGGAACTATGCTGATTTTAGACCTCTCTGCAAATGTAAATGTGTAACTCCTTTCTCCCTCCTCATCCACGCCTCCCGCTCCCCGCTCAGAGCTTTCCTTCCCCAAGTGGACCTTGCTGGAGCAGCCAAGGCAGGTTGTCTACATATCTGTAGCCGTCACCCTCCCCAGCCTAAAAAAAGCCCTGAAGAGGCCATAACTGGGCCTCTGGCTCTCACAGGCTGGAAAGGAGTTTCCCAGGAGAATTCCCAGCCTTATCCTGAAAGATGAAATCTAGAAGGCATGTTCCTGCCTCAAAAACACAAAGAGGTGGGGCTTTTTTTTTTTTTTTTTATTTTTTTTAACACCAAAAACATTTTGTATTGGGGTATAGCCTATAACAATGTTGTGATATTTTGAGGTGAACAGTGAAGGAATTCAGTCATACATATACATGTATCCATTCCAATGTGGGGCTGAGTTTTGCACACCATGATTCCAAAGCCTTCTCAGGCTGGGACCATGAATAGTTTATCATATCCCTTCTTTGAACACAAACACACACACCTGGGAATAACTGCATTCACAGGATTGGCCAGTCTGGAAGAATAAAAACTGTCTTCATTTTCAGAAACATGTTTACCCCCAGACAGGCTTTTTAACCAGGAAGAACGCTGCTGGGTTGTGTCCATTCTCTTCAGAGCCCTCTTCCCTCCACCCTTCCCACAAAACCTCCACTTCCGTCACAAGTTGGCAGGAACTTGCTGTTCCTCAGGCCTGGGATGCCTGCCA
Source organism: Oryx dammah (assembly GCF_014754425.2). NCBI lineage: Eukaryota > Metazoa > Chordata > Mammalia > Artiodactyla > Bovidae > Oryx > Oryx dammah. Next base: position 61,981,453 of record NW_024070209.1, read on the forward strand.
GAGCCCTCCCATTTTCCAGAGAGATTTTCTTCTATTTCTAAGTAGAGTTGTTTAAAATCCGGATGCCATATGGAGCCAGGCTCCTTGCCTTTCAAGTCCCACCCCCTTCCCTAACCCCTGAGCCCACAGAGCAGGCCCCTCCCCACTTCACTGTTCTTGAGTTTGGAGCCAGACAGTGTGACCACAGCCAAGCTGCTTCTGTGGAGCAGGCAGGCTCTGGCTCCAGGTCAGCGATGGGGGAAGCTGCCAGAAGAAATCTCACTGGGCAGTGAGGCTCCTGAAAGACCTACCAGCTGCCTCTTCTCTCAGGCCCCTCACTTTCTTCTCCCCTACCTCACTGTCCCAGAGTCCTCAGACCAGAAGAATCAGACCAGCTCATCTAGCCCAGACAGAGCCAGACTTAAGCCAGCACAGATGACAGGGAGATAGTCTAGATGAAAAAACAACCAAAAGAGTGTCTACAGCCTTCATTCATTTTGTTCTAATACACAGCCATTCACTCATTAATTTTCGGTCCAACAAGGTATCTACACGTACCAGCTGCTGCTATCAGTATTGTGCCGTTGTGGATATTATGTACAACTGATGGATATTAGAGATTTAATATAGGAAGGAAAGGGGCTTCCATGGTGGCTTGGTGATAAAGAACCCGCCTGCCAGTGCAGGAGACTCGGGTTCGATCCCTGGTCTGGGAAGATCCCACATGCCTCGGAGCAACTAAGCCTCTACGCCACAACTACTGAGCCCGTGCTCTAGAGTCTGGGAGCCAAAACTACCAAGCCCATGTGCCGCAACTGCTGAAGCCCATGCTCCATGACAAAAGAAGCCTGCATACCACAACTAGAGAGCAGCCCCTGCTCACTGCAAACAGTAGCCCCTGCCGAAGTAGTGACGAAGACCCAGCTTAGCCAATAAATAAAAATTTTAAATATATATATATAGGAAGGAAGGAATAGGAAGTCATTGGAAAAATTATAATAAAGAGAATAATTAGAGGCTGCTCAGCCCCAGATCTGAAAATATCCTTTGACCCTATTGCAAACTTATCGGTGCATCTAGGGTTCACCAGGCCTGAAGTCCAGATCTAGCAATCAAGAAGGCTGAAAAACCCACCAAGAATGTAGTGGCAAAGGGAGTGGGAAATTGAAAATGTAGCTTTGAATTTCCCTCAACACATACACGGAAGGAAGTGAGCCATCATCGGAAGCTTAGAGGGGAGGGCCCTGGCCCCCAGCAGCCGCAGAACCCTTTGCTCAAGTCTGCAGAGCTGCTGGCAATTAGAGGATCTCCCCCAAGCTGAGGGAGGGGCCCTTGCCCTCCTTCCCTGGTGCTGCTTTTCTGGTTGCTACAGGAGCTGTGGATGTGCTTAGTCGCTCAGTCATGTCCGACTCTTTGCAACCACTTGGACTGCAGCCCATCAGGCTCCTCTGTCCATGGGATTCTCCAGGCAAGAACGCTGAAATGGGTTGCCATTCCACTCTCTAGGGGATCTTCCCAACCCAGGGATCAAACCCAGGTCTCCCACATTGCAGGCAGATTCGTTACTGTCTGAGCCACCAAGAACGAATCCGTTATACCCACAGGTAACCCATGGTGACAGGTTGGGCGGGGGACCCAATAAGAAACAATTGCTGCTGTTATCCAGAGTTGTAGTGAGGTCCAAGTCTTTACAAATCAAATTCAGTTTTCCACAGTGAACTCATCGTCTGTGTGGGAGACTTTATCTCTGTTCCTGATGATTGTTTCTTGAACAAGGCCTTCAACATTTGGCTTTGAGTTTCTCTGTGTCCAGCTTATCCGTCACATGGACAGTGATCTATAAATACACATTCATTCATTCATTCAAGGAACATGCACTGGGTGGCAACCACGGGCCAGGCCCTGTGCAGGATGCCGAGAATGCTATTTTGGAGAAGTACAGGTCCTGCCCTGAGGGTTGTGATGGGAGAGGCAGGCACCTGAGAATGCTCTCATGGAGACATTAGTGAGCCGAGTGTCTGGGGCAGACAGGAGGGCGCTCCTGACTCCCCGGGGGTGCATCTGAGCCTTCACCCAGCGTCGATTGCACTGCACTAGGCATTGGGATCTCAGCGGGCTTAGCTTAGGATGGATGGTGAGCTCATTCAAGATGAATGAATAGAACTTTGAAGGCAGGCTCCTGACGGGGAAGGAGCCGGGAGCTGGTGGAGTGAATGACTTGTGCAAAGGCTGAGAAGGGGAAAAGGGCAAGGTTCACAGCGTGCCAAAGAATAGTTCCCATGTTGGAGCCTGAGTGTGGGGGTGGGGAGGTGGCCTGACAAGGAGAACGTGGGAGTGGAGAGGCCAGAGGGTGTGTATGGAGGACTCACCAAGGAGAGTTTGGACTTCACTCTATAATAAGAAGGAACTATGGAAGGTTTTGAAAGTATGACATGATCAGATTGAGAGACACACTCGCATATACATACAAATATATATAATATATATATTACACAAACAGGTACACACATATAGATACCTATAAAATACACTAAAATATCTAAATATTCGAAACATATATATACTTGAAATACATATATTTCACTCCTATAAATCATTTTTTATGTTTTTCTTTCTCTGTTCACTCTCCCTCAGGCAGTCAGAGGCCTGCACATTGCCCAGGAGAATTATGATGCTCTTAGCAGAAACATAAAGAGAAAAACGCAATTAATATTCAGCTGGGGTTTTTTCCCCCCTTTCTTCCAAATGATGCTCTTGAGAATCAATAAGCAAGGCTCTAGGGAAGTGAATTGAAAAAGAAGGGGAGAGGGGAGTGGGCAGATGACACCCCTCCCAAAGGGGCCTCCTCTTCCCCCGCCACTGGGGTAGGAGAATGCACAGAGGAAGGCTGGAGACACAGGCAGCCTAGGGAGGAGAAGGCCCCTTGAGAGACTGCCGTGATGCCCACACCCACGCCCCTTCAGCTTCTTCACACTGACTCATCTCCACCCCTGGGCAGAAGGAGTGGAAGTTCTACATCAACAGCTGGCTGAGCGCTGCGGGGGTCACACCTGAAATTGCTGAGCCCCATCGTCTGAACTGGCTGAGGTGAGGGTTTAGTTCAGCCTTCCAGGTCTCCCACTCCAAAAATACCCTAGAAGGGTAGTCCCGAGAGGCCACACAAGAGAAGAAAGAGTGGTGGGGGTGCTATAAATATATATATACCACATATCATTAAAATATTTTTGAGACAACTTACAAAATCTACCCACTGTAAAATCTTTTAAAATTTGATAAAGAAATTTACATATAAGGAGAAAATAGAGAGCAGAGGTAGAAGAAAGGAGATTCATGTAGAAAGGCAGTACTCAGTGATTTGCACTGATCTTATAAAATTTTCAAAAGTAAGCTATCAATTAGGTTGTGAACTTCCCATGAAATAAAGCAAAAATGAAAATGTGAGTTATAAAATTGTTGTTGTTTAGTCACTTAAGTCATGTCAGACTCTTTTGCACCCCCATGAACTGTAACAAAAGACCAGAGAAAACCAGTTCCCCAGGACTAGCTCTACTTCTCCTTGTTCTGAGACCTGTGTGAACATTTTCCTCCAAGTCCTCATACAGGGCAGCCTCCCAGTGCCCCCGACAGCTCTCCAGCAACACTAAGTTTTCTACCCCATTTTCCATAGGGTCACTGTGGGTGATACTCCAAAGGTCCATTTAGGATAGCAATTCTTTGAGGTGGCAGAGGAGGAAGGCCAAACACATCAACCCACAGTATTAGACTTAATCCAATGTGGATCCAAAAATAACATCTACATTCTCTAAAGAGAGGACTGCATATCCTTCAAGCATTCTTCCATAAATATTTCTTAAAAGTTGAGTTGTATATAGACGTTATACTATCTGAAAAGACTCAGCTAGAATAATTTTCTATTACTGATTAAAAGCAAATCAGTAATCTTAAAATCAACCTAACACATTCCAAAGAAACACTAGAAAGTCATTAATAATTATTTTCTATATCATAATTTTCACAATCTACAAATGTCTATAATAGAACAGTTAAATAAAAAATCAGTAACAAAATATGATGTGTAGCATGAAGCACTGGGAGAAGAAAAGGAAAGATATAAAATATTAATTGGTCAGTTCTAAGTGGAAAAATGTGTGTGTGTGTGTGTGTGTGTGTGTGTACTTATATATAAGGAGAGAGAAAGAGTGAAAGAAAGGATATAAATGTTAACTGTCTCTAGGAGGTAGAATCCTACCCCTTTGCTCTTGACATGGGCTTCCCTGGTAGCTCTGCCTACCACTGTAGGAGATGCAAGTTCCATCTATGGGTTGGGAAGATCCCCTGGAGGAGGAAATGACAACCCACTCCAGCATTCTTGCCTAAGAAATCCCATGGACAGAGGAGCCGGGCAAGCTACAGTCTATGGGGTCACAAAGAGTCGGACACAGCTGAGGAACTAACACTTTCACTTTCACTTCCTCTTGACATAGTGTAGGTTCTCCTTACTCCTAAGACAAAGATTTGGGTGCAGGTGTTATGTTTGGAGATAATCCAGGCGGCACTAGAAGACAAGTGGGAAAGTGAAACAGCAGGGAAGAAAGCCGATCAGAAGCGCCTTGGTGAGGGGCACTCGCATGTGGGCAAGTGGGCAACTGGAGTGAAATCCCCCAGGGACTCTCTGAGAGGCGTGTGTAACATATCTTAGACCTGTGGCGCTGAAGGTCAGATATCTGGGGGTTTTACCCAGCCACTCTCACCCCCACTGTTGAGGGTTGCTCTTGGGGTGTTAACTCCCCAGTACTTTCGACCTGCCCTGTGTGGAGGCCAAACAAGCCCCTGTGGCCTCAAGAAGATAAAGTCCTCACAAAGAGGACAGAGATGCTAAAAAAAGGACACCACCGACAGATAAGGTCCCCTGTCAGCAGGGGACTCCAGGACAGATTAGGAGTATGGACAGACAACATAGTTTTCAAATTTTCTGTGTATTACTTTTGCTATTGGGAAAATACTTTTAAAAAATTGAATTGTCAGAAGCTGTCTGTTGGCACCTGTTATGAGAATTGCAGAGCTGATCATGACTCTCCTAAACAATGACAATTGCTTCTCTGTCCAAAGGTGGACTGGGGCCAGTACAATAGAAAGAATGAAGTTTGTCTCATCAAATATGCTGGAACCAACCCAGAACATAGCTTCCCTAGTGGCTCACTTGGTAAAAGAAGCCGCCTGCCAATGCAGGAGACAAGGATTCAATCCCTGGGTTGGGAAGATCCCCTGGAGAAGGAAATGGCAACCCACTCCAGTATTCTTGCCTGGAAAATTCTGTGGACAGAGGAGCCTGGCAGGCTACAGCCCAAGGGGCCACAAAGAGTCAGACACGACTGAGTATACACACACACACACACCAGAACACAAGCCAATGAGAAGTCAAAATCTCAAACCTTCACCCATGGAATACAAGCCACACTGATGCCGGCCTAAAATTTGTTCACATTGGGAGTTACCAACTGTCCACTAGACCATAGCCCTCAGTCATGCATTCATGAAGCATTTCAACTTGGGCATTACAGTTTCCAAAGAAAGATGACTTTCACTTTAAATTTATTATCTCAGACTTCAAATGGGTGCCCAACCCTGCCTGAGAATGATCACATCTCTTCTAGTAAGTTAGTCTTCCCCATGGTGGCAGTTGAGAACGCATCATAGGGAGCATAATTAGCCTAAGGACCCAGCAGCTGTATCCATCCAGGTCTGTGTTGATGCTAAGACCACCTTCCCAGGTGCTGCTCCCCAGTGACTGGGCTCAGCAGGAACAACAAGGAAACAGAGGACTCCTCTGACAGCCAGCTTCAGCTTCCCATTGGCCTCGCTGAAACTTCTCTAGATTTCATAGCAGTCTGATACGCTTCCACTCGCCCTTCCTTTCCTCTGTTCTTCACTTGGAGTCAGACCTGCATCACCATCTGACAGCTTTCCCAGCCTCTTCTGGCTCCCTCCCCATTTTTTTTCTTAGGCATGATTCTACTAATAAAATCCTCACATGTTTATGCCCATCTTGGCATCTGCTTCTTGCAAGACCTGGGCCGATACACCACTCTTGAAACTGGCTCTTTCCTCCCTCTCCTCTCTTCTCAAGAACGCCCTTCTCGTCCCCCCTCACAGCTGATGTCCTAAAGCCTGACAACGGAAATCATCAGATGGAGCCTAAATCCATGTGTATGTATTTTCATCACAATATGCGGAGACGACGTGTCCCTCCTCCTGCCAAAGCCCAGTCTTTCCAGAGGCACCCAGGGTCTCACCCTCTTCTGCCCAAGAAGATCTTCACCCCTTCAGTTCTCTTCTCCTCTACTGCAGCAGCAGTCTTCCTCATTCTCTGCTGTCCAATCCCTCTGGCTATTGCCTCATCCTTTACTCCTCTCCAAAACCAAATTTTTAGGAGGCAATATTTACACATCTTATCACCACTTAGTCACTTCCCATTCACCCCTAATCCACTTCCTTTTAGCCTCAGCAACCACTGCTTTAGTGCTTTTGCCAAGGGCAACAGTACTTCCACTCAGGCAAATCCATGGAACACTCGCCTATCTTCGTCCCACTCAGCTGTTCACAGCATTTGGCACAGCTGACTATTTCCTCATCCTTTAAACCTTCTTCTCTTTTGACTGACACCATAGATGCCTGGTTTTCCTCATACACTGCTGGCTATTCCTTCCCAGTCTCTTTTTCTGTCTCTTCTTCTTTTGTCAGATATCCAGATGTGGTGTCTTCCAAGGCTCTCAACTCTTTTCTCTGCCCTTTCTCCCTATGTGAACTCATTCATGACCTGGTTTTCAATACCACTGATATGCATGTGTGCCAAGTTTATATCTCCAGCTCTTACATTCCTCTAATATTTAGACTTGTTATAACCATCTACCTACTCCACATCTCCACTCAGATGTCTAATAAGCATCTCAAATTTAATAGATCAGAGTTGTTTTTTTTTCCTCTCCCCAGATATGCTCCTCCTTGGCCCCCTTCTTCTCAGTAAACAGCACCACCATGCACCCTGATTATATTAGTCAGAGATCTAGGAGTGACCTTAATTCTTCCCTCTTCAACTCCAAACTACAAGGAATGGCAGATGTGTTTCTCTTTTTCTGTATTTCTATGTTTCATTCATAACCTGGACTTTACTACATGATGGAATCTTTCCATTTCCCTTGCACTGCAGAGGGAAAGGCTTCTCAGAGAGTAGAGCCTGACTCTGGCAGTCCTCCCAAAGTTACAGCATTAGACTCTAGCTCCTTAGAGGAAGCCGCATGCTTCCATGGCATTCCTCTGTTGTCCAGGACTCTCATGCTGAAACCACGCACAGAGAAATGTAGTAAGTATTGGAAACGTGTATCCCACTGAAACCAGATTAGCAACCACAGTGCAGTCTCTCAAGGTTAGGGTGGGTGGTTGCTGTTTTACGTTTCATTGGTTGCTGAAAGAAAAGGTGGTGGGGAGAGGAATCATCAGGAAAGCTTTCATAAAATAGGGATCAAATCACCACCACCCTTAGCAAGGGAGAAGGAGGTGAATCATGATTTTCACATCAAAAGTCAATCGCTTTCTAATCCTCCAGCCTGATCTCAAGTCATGATGTTTAAAACTGCAACAAGAGGAGCCAAGGGTAAATAACTGTTGAATTAATTAAATTATAGGGGGAAAAAAAGCTAAACATGCTTAAATATAATCCCAGAGAAACAAATGCATATGGTCCTCTAGAGACATGTATAAGAATATTTACAACAGCTATATTCATAATAACAAAAAAGTAGAAACATCCCAAACATCCTTCAGTAGTGAAATAAAGAATAGTATTCATACAGATGAATACTACACAGTGGAAAAGAATGAACAAAGTAGGCACTCATCAATATGGACAAATCTCATCGACATTAGGCTGACTCAAAGAAGTCAAACACAGAATGTGGCAGACACACTCTGTGGTGACCGCCCCCCCGCCAGCACATCATATCCTTATCCAATCCTCTCCTTTTGATTGCAGGGGGAGTCTGTGACTTGTTTCTAACAATAGAATAAAGCAAATGTAATGGGACATTGCTTCTTTGGTTAGATCACGATATGTCACAAGTAACAGAATACCATTTCTCCCATGGTAATATCACCTTATACAAGACTCTGTCATTGTAAACTAGAGAGAGAGAGATTCTCCCTTACTTTCCATGAAGTAGCTGTCATATTGTGAGAGAGCCTGTGATAAGAGGTCCATGTGGCAAGGAACTACAAGTATTTCCTAAGAACTGATAGTGGCCTTTGGTCAACAGTCAGGCAATCACAAGGGAGTGAATTCAGTCAAGAACCTGAATGAACCTGCAAGCAGTTTCTTCCCCATCAAGCCAACAGATGAGAACACAGCCAAGCCAAAACCTTGATTACAGCCTCAGAAGATCCTGAGCAGAGGATCTAGCTAAGCTATGCCCCAGAAAATGTGAGATGATAAGTATCTGTTGTTTTAAACCACTATGTTTATGGTGATCTGTTATACCATAATAGAAAACTAATACAGAAAATACATTAAATGACTCCTTTTATATGAAGTTCAAGAAAAGGAAAAGCTAATCAATGGTAAGAGAAATCAGAATACTGGTTACCTCTAGAGTAAGGAAGGATAATAAAGTATGAAGGAGCAGGGTTACTTTCTGGGATGCTGAAAATGTCTATATATCTGAGTAGTGGTGACATGGATATACATGTATGCAAAAATTTATTGAGCTGTACACATAAGATTAATACACTTTAAATACTTTATTATATATATTGTATTCTTTGATTTGAAATTTTTTAAAATAAGAAAGCCAAAGGAGAGCAGGACTTCAGAAGAAGGATCCTTTCTGAAGAAAGGATCTGTTCACCAGTCTTGCATCTAGTTGAGCCTCCAGCAAAGAGAAGTTCCCAGAATTTGGGTTCTAGTACATTTCCTCAGCCTTCCCTCAGCTGAGGTCCATTTCCCTGACCTACACTTCTTCTCTACTTACAAAAGGAAGCCACTTGAATTTTGGGCAGAATTTTAAAGCAAGATCATGGTATTAATTTAACAGTGACGGTTTGACTGTTGTTGTTCAGTTGCTAAGTCATGTCCATATCTTTGCGAACCCATGAACTGCAGCACACCAGGATTCCCTGTCCTTCACTGTCACCCAGAGTTTGCGCAAATGCATGTCCATTGAGTTGGTGATGCTATCTAACCATCTATCTCATCCTCTGCTGCTCCATTCTCTTTTTGCCTTCAATATTTCCCAGCATCAGGGTCTTTTCCAATGAGTCGGCTCTTCACATCAGATGGCCAAAGTATTGGAGCTTCAGTCCTTTTGGTGAATATTCAGGGATGATATCCTTTAGGATTGACTCGTTTGATCACCTTGCAATCCAAGGAATTCTCAAGAGTCTTCTCCAGCACCACAATTTTTTTCTTTTTTCTTTTTCTTTATTTCTTTTACTCTACAATACTGTATTGGTTTTGCCATACATCAACATGAATCCGCCACAGGTGTACATAAGTTGCCACTCCTGAACCCCCCTCCCACCTCCCTCCCCATACCATCCCTCTGGGTCATCCCAGTGCACCAGCCCCAAGCATCCTGTATCCTGCATCAAACCTAGACTGGCGATTCGTTTCTTATATGATATTATACATGTTTCAATGCCATTCTCCCAAATCATCCCACCCTCTCCCTCTCCCACAGAGTCAAAAAGTCTGTTCTATACATCTGTGTCTCTTTCACTGTCTCACATACAGGGTTATCGTTACCATCTTTCTAAATTCCATATATATGTGTTAGTATACTGTATTGGTGTTTTTCTTTCTGGCTTACTTCACTCTGTATAATCGACTCCAGTTTCATCCACCTCATTAAAACTGATTCAAATGTATTCTTTTTGATGGCTGAGTAATACTCCATTGTGTATATGTACCACAGCTTTCTTATCCATTCATCTGCTGATGGACATCTAGGTTGCTTCCATGCCCTGGCTATTATAAACAGTGCTGCAACGAACATTGGGGTACACATGTCTCTTTCAATTCTGGTTTCCTTGGTGTGTATGCCCAACAGTGGGATTGCTGGGTCATAAGGCAGTTCTATTTCCAGTTTTTTTAAGGAATCTCCACACTGTTCTCCATAGTGGCTGTACTAGTTTGCATTCCTACCAACAATGTAAGAGGGTTCCCTTTCTCCACACCCTCTCCAGCATTCATTGCTTGTAGACTTTTAGATCGTAGCCAATCTGACTGGTGGTGTGAAATGGTACCTCATTGTGGTTTTGATTTGCATTTCTCTAATAATGAGTGATGTTGAGCATCTTTTCAAGTGTTTGTTAGCCATCTGTATGTCTTCTTTGGAGAAATGTCTATTTAGTTCTTTGGCCCATTTTTTGATTGGGTCATTTATTTTTCTGGAATTGAGCTGCATAAGTTGCTTGTATATTTTTGAGATTAGTTGTTCGTCAGTTGTTTCATTTGCTATTATTTTCTCCCATTCCGAAGGCTGTCTTTTCACCTTGCTTATAGTTTCCTTTGTTGTGCAGAAGCTTTTAATTTTAATTAGATCCCATTTGTTTATTTTTGCTTTTATTTCCAGTATTCTGGGAGGTGGGTCATAGAGGATTCTGCTGTGATTTATGTCAGAGAGTGTTTTGCCTATGTTCTCCTCTAGGAGTTTTATATTTTCTGGTCTTACATTTAGATCTTTAATCCATTTTGAGTTTATTTTTGTGTATGGTGTTAGAAAGTGTTCTAGTTTCATTCTTTTACAAGTGGTTGACCAGTTTTCCCAGCACCACTTGTTAAAGAGACTGTCTTTAATCCATTGTATATTCTTGCCTCCTTTGTCAAAGATAAGGTGTCCATATGTGTGTGGATTTATCTCTGGGCTTTCTATTTTGTTCCACTGATCTATATTTCTGTCTTTGTGCCAGTACCATACTGTCTTGATGACTGGCTTTGTAGTATAGCCTGAAGTCAGACAGGTTGATTCCTCCAGTTCCATTCTTCTTTCTCAAGATTGCTTTGGCTATTCGAGATTTTTTTGTATTTCCATACAAATCGTGAAATTATTTGTTCTAGCTCTGTGAAAAATACCGCTGGTATCTTGATAGGGATTGCATTGAATCTGTAGATTGCTTTGGGTAGTATACTCATTTTCACTATATTGATTCTTCCAATCCATGAACATGGTATATTTCTCCATCTATTAGTGTCTTCTTTGATTTCTTTCACCAGTGTTTTATAGTTTTCTATATATAGGTCTTTAGTTTCTTTAGGTAGATATATTCCTAAGTATTTTATTCTTTTCTTTGCAATGGTGAATGGAATTGTTTCCTTAATTTCTTTTTCTACTTTCTCATTATTAGTGTATAGGAATGCAAGGGATTTCTGTGTGTTGATTTTATATCCTGCAACTTTACTATATTCATTGATTAGCTCTAGTAACTTTCTGGTGGAGTCTTTAGGGTTTTCTATGTAGAGGATCATGTCATCTGCAAACAGAGAGAGTTTTACTTCTTTTCCAATTTGGATTCCTTTTATTTCTTTTTCTGCTCTGATTGCTGTGACCAAAACTTCCAGAAATATGTTGAATAGTAGTGGTGAAAGTGGGCACCCTTGTCTTGTTCCTGACTTTAGGGGAAATGCTTTCAATTTTTCACCATTGAGGATAATGTTTGCTGTGGGTTTGCCATATATAGCTTTTATTACATTGAGGTATGTTCCTTCTATTCCTGCTTTCTGGAGAGTTTTTATCATAAATGGATGTTGAATTTTGTCAAAGGCTTTCTCTGCGTCTATTGAGATAATCATATGGCTTTTATTTTTCAATTTGTTAATGTGGCAGCACCACAATTTAAAGGCATAAATTCTTCAGCTCTCAACCTTCTTTATGGTCCAACTCTCACATCTGTATGTGACTACTGGAAAAACCATAGGTCTGACTATGCAGACTTTTTTTTGCAAAGTGACATCCCTGCTTTTTAATACACTGTCTGGGTTTGTCATAGCTTTCCTTCCAAAGGAGCAAGCATCTTTTAATTCTGTGGCTGTAGTCACCATCGATAGTGATTTTGGCGCCCAAGAAGATAAAATCTGCCTCTCTTTCATGTTTTCCCTTTCTTTGCCAGGAAGTGATTGGAAGGTTTGACTAGTCCTTCATGACCCAGAATCCCTGTGATGCAGGTGTCTTTGGATGAGGCTTACTTGTGTCTATTTCTCTCTGGAAGTTTGGGTGATCCAGAATGTCACTTAGCTAGTGTGAGTGAACCTAGCCAGCAGAGCAGCAGCCATATCACAAGGGGATTTTATCATTCTCTACTGTCTTTGTGTCCACATTCTACTGGGTGGAGTCTATACTCTTAGATGTTCACATATTGAGGGTTCTGGGAAGTCTCCAGTTATCTCCTGCCTCTTGAAGTCAATCACACAGACAGGCAGCTTCACTGCCCCATCCTATCCCTCCACCCCCCAGCAGAGTTCCCTCACATCTTTGCTAACGCCTCCTGCCTGCTCAGGTTCCAACATGACTCAGTAAGCCATACTCTCTGCTGGATTCTCTGCTGATAATCCAGCTTCGTTTGTGCTCTCTTTAGATGGGCTCCAAGGAAGAGCTTCTGTTTCTCAGTACTTTCTCGAGATATATACTCATCTTAGAACTTTCCTCCCCTCTTCTTAAAAGATTAACCTTATTGTTTCAGGGGATAGGAGACAATGAGGATAACTGAGGATAGGAGACAATGAGGATAACTGAGGATAGGAGACAATGAGGATAACTAACTGAGAAATATCAGCTTAGGTCCTGCACAGCTCCAATACTTTCAAAACACTCAGCACTCTCAGGGGAAAAATCACAGCCCTGTGATTCCCATAATCAACCCTGGCCTCTGTCTCAGTATCAAAGCAGAGGTGGATCTACTGTAAAGCCAATGAAGCTCTGAGATCCACTGACTCCTCTTGCACTCACTCCTCTAGGCTTTCGAAGGGGCCTAGCAATGGGATCATATAGCCATATATTTTTGTAAAATTGGCAATACATATATATGTGTGTGTGTGTGTGTATCAATTTATATGGTACATATATACAGTAGAAATTTACTATTATAAATGTATAATACATAGCATATAATAGACTACATATTATATACATCACTGATACATACAGTATGCTGCTGCTGCTCAGTCGCTTCAGTTATGCCTGACTCTGTGCAACTACATGGATTGTAGTCCACCAGGTTCCTCTGTCCATGAAATTCTCCAGGCAAGAATACTGAAGTGGGTTGCCATTTCCTTCTCCAGAATATATAGTGTGTGTGTGTGTGTGTGTGGGAATACAAGACCATCTGACCTGCCTCTTGAGAAACCTATATGCAGGTCAGGAAGCAACAGTTAGAACTGGACATGGAACAACAGACTGGTTCCAAATAGGAAAAGGGGTACGTCAAGGCTGTATATTGTCACCCTGCTTATTTCACTTCTATGCAGAGTACATCATGAGGAACGCTGGGCTGGAAGAAGCACAAGCTGGAATCAAGATTGCCGGGAGAAATATCAATAACCTCAGATATACAGATGACACCACCCTTATGGCAGAAAGTGAAGAGGAACTAAAGAGCCTCTTGATGAAAGTGAAAGAGGAGAGTGAAAAAGTTGGCTTAAATTTCAACATTCAGAAAATGAAGATCATGGCATCTGGTCCCATCACTTCATAGGAAATAGATGGGGAAACAGTGGAAACAGTGTCAGACTTTATTTTTCTGGGCTCCAAAATCACTACAGATGGTGATTACAGCCATGAAACTAAAAGACGCTTACTCTTTGGAAGGAAAGTTATGACCAACCTAGATAGCATATTCAAAAGCAGAGACATTACTTTGCCAATAAAGGTAGGTCTAGTCAAAGCTATGGTTTTTCCAGTGGTCATGTATGGATGTGAGAGTTGGACTGTGAAGAAAGCCCCGAAGAATTGATGCTTTTGAACTGTGGTGTTGGAGAAGACTCTTGAGAGTCCCCTGGACTGCAAGGAGATCCAATCAGTCCATTCTAAAGGAGATCAGTCCTGGGTGTTCTTTGGAAGGAATGATGCTAAAGCTGAAACTCCAGTACTTTGGCCACCTCATGCGAAGAGTTGACTCATTGGAAAAGACTCTAATGCTGGGAGGGATTGGGGGCAGGAGGAGAAGGGGATGACAGAGGATGAGATGGCTGGATGGCATCACCGACTCGATGGATGTGAGTCTGAGTGAACTCCAGGAGTTGGTGATGGACAGGGAGGCCTGGCGTGCTGCAATTCATGGAGTTGCAAAGAGTTGGACATGACTGAGCGACTGAATTGAACTGAACTGATATTATACACAAGTTACAGGGTCCACTTGAAATATGTATCATACTATCTGCAGTATAAATAATAAAATATACATATATACATATATATACAAATATATGTATTTCTATCAGCAACAATTTAAAATCACAGCCACTTTTCACTCTCCCTCCTCCTCCATCATGCATTCACCCCAAGTCAGTCAGTCCTGGACTGCTCATGGGCATTTCAGGGATCTGGCTGAGGAGAATTCAAATTAGAGACACACCTGTGCATGCATTTAGGGAATGTCTGTGGTGTTTTCCACGTGTAGATCAGTGACAGCGAGCCATCCCTCTGCAGGAATGGCTTTGACAGACCACTCTGCAAGCTCATCCAATGTCTTGACATGTCTGGTTTAAGTGAAGCTAAGGCAGAGATGGATGCACCTAGTTCATTTATCCCAACATTCTTACTTCTCAAATCTTTCACCTTCTCCTTCCTCTTAGTTCCCCACCTCCCAGTATAGCCAGGAAAGGAGAAGCAGTGGCCTGGTCTCTACATAGTTACTTACTGTCCCACCTCCCTCCAGATAAACACACACACACACACACACACACACACACACAAACACATGGTACTATGATATGTTCCCCTAACACATTTAGCATATAAGCCATTTATAAGGATAAATACCCAGTGAGGTCCAAGGACTGTCTAGAGTCTAAACAGCAAATAGACCACAGATTCCATACCAGGAGTTTTGGAAAATAATTCCTGGTAGATTTCACAAATGTTTATCTGTCCTCTATATGAAATGTAAAAGCTGGACCTGTCACATCCAGTTTCATTATTGACCCTGGGGATAACCATAGGGTGAACCAGAGAATAGCTGGTGTGATTAATTTCTGACTCAGGCCTTTAACACCATCTTGATACTAACTAGTAGTGATCTGATCTGCTCCCTCTAGACATCTGGGGCCTCATGAGACTGGCAACCAGAACAGGACACACACTCTCAATTTCTAAACAAACTGGATAACTTTTGAGGCCTTAGCAGTCGTGGTCCCTGAACTTTGCCTGCCCCGGTAGACCAAGTTAGGAGAAGACATCTGTTGGCTCGTGGAATAATGTAGGTAAACTCTGTCAATTTTCAGAAGCAATATAAATGCAGTGTTTCTACTCACTATTTTTAAAAGCCCCAGTCTGGAAGTCCTTGGAAGGTTTTCCCGAGCCCAGAGTACTCAGCTGGCATTCCCCTAAAGCGCATAAGTGTGGACCTAATAATTTGGCCCCAAAAGAAACCCTCATGGTAATACAATTCTATTTTTATAAGAGCTACAAAGAATACTATTAATGGCAATGCTTTCTGTTGTTAATAATCAAGCTTGGCAAAAACAGTACCTTTGGTGTTCAGGTCCTCACACCCCTGAGACATGAGAGACCACCGGAGCTCAAACCAACCAGTCCCCAGGAGATGTTGGCTTCTTTTGCTATGAAAGTTTTGCCTATGAAAAGCATGACTTTTTTTTAATGTCCTTTGACCTTTCTGCTTCCTCTGCGTTCAGTGTCCCAAAGCTAAATCCAAAGTCTATCTGTTTCTCTAAATAGACTTGTATTATTAGTTACTGTTCTATGAATAAATGTCATCCCTACCTTCATGAACATGATGGTCCTGATTCTAAGGGTCATAGCTAAATAGTACCTCATCCCAGTGGTTTAGGAAGCCCTTTTCTCTGTTTTCAGGATTAAAAATAAAGATTACTCACATAGATCTGTGATTCTATCTTGGCAGAGAGTTTCAGAGTCTGAAAACCAGAGTCTATTAGATGAACATTCAGAGGCTTAATTTCAGAATCTCAAATGACAGAAACATTCTCACTGACTGCAAATGAGGGCCAGAATACTAGGTGAGTTTTTATATTTTAAGCAGCCTTAAAACAACAGGGACTACCATCTCTTGAATTTCCATATTTCAAAATGCATTCTTGAACTGCCACAACAACAAAAAAGTTGAAGTCCAGTCATTGAGAAAATTACCTGGTAAATTATCAAGAACATTTGTTGATACACAAAGAACTATGCTAAGTACCTTGGCGCCCAAAAAAGCAGGACACAGTTTCCATTGGGAGGACCTCACAGTCCAGTCGAGGAGTCAAAACATGTGCCCTGGTGAACACAAATAGAATGTGAGAAGTGCCACAAAAAGGGGACAAACAAGCTATAGGATTTCAGATGCAAGAGATTACTTCTAGCTGAAGAGACTCCATGAAGATCTTAAAGGAGGTGACATCTGAGCTGAGTTTTAGAAGGTGTGCATAGTCTTGCTACTAGATCTGCCTAGTGTTTCTCCAATTACCCACTCGATAATGTTTTCCTGCCAGTGGATCTCATAGTTATGACTTGTGTGAGTTTTCTATTGCTGCATAACACATACCACAAATTGGATGACTTAAAACAACACACATTTGTCATTTCATAGTTTCTGTTGGTCCGAGACACAGAGTAGCTAAGTTCTCTGCTCAGGGTCTCAAGATATTAGCTGGGCTGTGCTCTCACCTGGAGTTCTTCCGATTTCACTCAGTTGTTGGCAGAATTTTCTTGTAGGACTGAGGTCCCTTTCTTCTTACTGGCTGTTGCTTGGCATTGCTTTCAGCTCTTAGAGGCCACCCTTATAGTGTAGCCTCATGGCCTTCTCACAACAAGGCAGCTTACCTTTTCAAAGCCAGGAGGAGAATCCCTAATTTAGGGAAAATCTGACAGGGTGTCCCCATCTCCAGTATCTAATGCCTGATGAGCTGAGGTGGAACTATTTAATAATAATAAAAATAAAGTGAACAATAAATGTAATGCACTTGAATCATTCCAAAGCCACCCCTACCCCACCCTGTGTCCATGGAAAAATCATTTTCCAAGAAACCAGTCCCTAGTGCCAAAAATGTCGCAGACTGTTGCTTTAAAGGACTCATCTGATTATGTCAGGCCACCAGTGTAATCTCCCTTTTATTAACTCAAAGTAACTGATTAGGGACCTTAATTACATCTGCAAAATCCCTCTACCTTAGGCATCTCATGTAACTTAATCATCCCAGGAAATCCCCATCATAGGCACAGGTACCCCCAACTCAAGGGGAGGGGATTCTGCAGGACATGTGGACCAGGAGGTGGAAATCTCGGGGTCCACCTTGAGGCCATTCTTCCTACCACATGGTCCAAGCAAAAGTGGAAGTTTAACACCCGTACGTTACACAAAACTTACTACAAAGTCCATCTCTGACTATAAATGCAAACCACTAGGATATAAGAGGCAAAGAAAGGGATGGTGAATTTGAAAAGAGAGGTAGTAGATTGAACTTTCTTTTAAATACAGCTGCCACAACATGGTGCTTGTTCACTATACTTAACACATATATACTACATTACTACAATAGAGTACACAGAGCATTACATGTACACATACATACCACACAGGCTGTTTTTACCATACGACATTGAACCCTCCTCCCATTGTGTAGTGTGTTCTATGTACACCCCCCGTCTTGAATCTGGACAGAATTTTGTAACTGCCCCAACAATTATATTGGTATTATTATATTACCAAAATATTACCATGGCTAACACCATTAAACAGGTATTATCTATACATAAAATGCTTTATAATCTGTCATTATTAAATAAGCAGTTTTACATTTTTTTCACTGCTATGTGCTATAACCTCTCTATGAAATAAGTTCAATATTTAGCAAATGAGAAAATTAAAGAAATGCTTAAAAAAATGTATCTAGATTCCTAAAACTGATTTGTAGTGAGAGAGCCTAGAAGGATCCTAACTCCAAGTTCAATCTCCTTTCCAGTTCCTTCTTCAGGGAGAATGAGATGAAACATTAAAGCATCGCATATTGTCAGTAAATGCTAGATTTTCCAAGGATTTCTAGTTTCTTAAAGGTTCAGTATTGTTAGGGAAAGTACACTGACTGAAACCGCCCACCCTGGCCAGGCCTCTTTAGTAATCATTCGCATGAGTTGTTTTATGACAGGAGATCCTGGTAAGGAATACGGAACTAATAACCCACCTCCAACTGGAAGAGTTCAGGAAAGGTCAAAAGGAGACAGCACGTATCCATCCACTTCCCAGAATCCCTCTCGCTAGCACCCATCTTGGCTGAGCGATGCGTGTGCCACCAGGAAAGACTCTAAATTAGAATAATTGGCCAAAGATAACCCGGAAACGAATCCCATCACCATAAAACCCAAGACTGCAAGCCATGTGGCAAAGCAGTTCTCCTGGGTTCCCTTACCCTACTGCTCTCCAGCCAGGTGCCCTTTCCCAATAAAATCTCTTGCTTTGTCAGCACATGTGTCTCCTCAGACAATTCATTTCCGAGTGTTAGACAAAAGCCCAGTTTCGGGCCCTGGAAGGGGTCCCCCTTCCTGCAACAAATGACGACTCTGGTGGGACTGTTCTTCGCTGAGACTGACATCCTGACCACTCAGGGTACTCAGGGGCCAGCTTGCCTGCCAATGGACCAGACCCAGCGGCCGCAACTGAGACCTTTTTGTCCCTGGTCTCCTCCTGACACGGACAACTGTCCAGAGTGCCCCAACCGGTAAGGAACAAGAGACTTTACTGACCTCTCTCCCCCTTCTCTCTCTCTTTCCTCTCCTTAACCCTTCCTATCCACCCCCTTTTTCCTAGTCCCCCAGTCCTGGATGCAGGAATCTGGTCAAAGGGCCCTCAGCCTGAGCTGAGGATTGGAGACTGATCACCTCCTCTTGGCAGAGAACTTGAATTCTGGTTCTGGTCTGGTCTGATTTCTGGTAGAGTTCCAGTCCTCCTTTCTCTGGAGGCCCAGGGAAAAGTCCCATAATGCCTGGGTTTCTGCCCCTTTCACTCCCTCTCCCGCCTCCTCCCCCTTCTTCTTTCCACCTTGCTTCTTTTCCTCCCTTGAAATCTTTGAAAACCTGAGATATTTTCCTTTATCTGAAGTTCTGTGTCTCTATAGGAGGTTTTCCGAGAGACTGTATTCTTGTATTTAAGGGAGTGTCTGATGAGGACTGCCAGGTTTATATGTGTGTGTTTTAACTCTGTGTTCTGTGTTGTGATTTTTGATGGCCATTTTGCTTTGTCTGGCCACCATTTGGTTTAGACCTGCTGCCATTTTGTTAGAACTTGATTTTCTTTCCCTGTGCCTTGAGACCAGGGCTCTCAGGAACACTTATCTAGACCATCTCTAACCCCTGACACTGAGGAAAAATGGTAAAAAGGCTTTAAAAGTTTTATTTATTCCAACTGTTTTTTATAAACTTATAAAATTTATATTGTAATATCTAATTCATCACTAAACTTAGAAAATGAAGCTAGATCTTGCGTTGTGTCTATCTAAATATGTCTCAGTATGTCTTTATCTCTGGATATTTTTGAGATTAATTTGTAAATGAGCTCTATTTAATTGGCTTAAAGAAAGGTAAGTGCTTACAAATCAAATAATTCTAAGTTAAACAATAAATTCCAGGTTCATGTGAACTGGTAAATATTCAGTATTAAATACCTGATATTAATGTTTGTTTGTTGACCTATCTAATATAGACATGTCTTAGAGTAATTAACATTAATTAGAATATTTTCATTGTACCTAGGTTTAATATAAGTTAAATATTATCATATCTGTTACAAATTTGTCAACAAGGAAATTACCTCGAGTGAAAGAAACTTCTAAAAAAAATGTAAATGAGATATGAGCTTTTATATAAACTCTATTAAAAATAATTATTCTTTAGGAATATCTGTCTAAAATAGTCTCTCCAGATTGGCATTCTAAGAGTTGTGCTAAGTGTGCTAAGTGTTAGAAGTCTATTGAATAGTTAGGCCATTTCCAAATAAAATAAGATTTTGAAACATTTACTACTAAACACTAATTTCCTTTTACAGAGAAACAAAGAGATTTGGGACTATAAGTGAATAATGTTTGATGCCATCCTAAAATGTTCTAAGAAAGCAAGGGTTTTAGAAATTATCACTGGTATTTATGCTCACCAATCTGTAAAATGCTAATATAAAATTAGTTCTTGGTTGCTAAAGGAAAGTAGGAAGTGTGTTTTCAGTAAAAAAAAAAAAAAGGTATGAAAAATACTAAAAAGAGTTATGCATGATCAGGATTTTCTAAAATTGGGTTACAATTAGTTAGATAAATGGATTGTGTCAGGAATGACACAGCCATAGGAAAACTGATTAGAGTCAATTAAGTCCAAGATGGCAGAGCTGACTTTCACTAGACCTGAGCCTTGGTATTTATGCCCATTGTGACATATAAACAAGCTAAATGATACACCCATCAACTAAATCTGACCAAATGTTCTAAACCCTTTTAATTGATCTTTTCGATAAAACTTCCTAAATCAAATTCTTTTGAAGTTCTTTTGACCTCTAGCTAACTTTGGGGTGCTTCAGAGGGCCCCTGAAACATCTCAAAGAGAGATATTAAACTGTGTTTATTTGGTTGGTTAAATTACATGAAAAAGATTATCAAATGAGTAATAAATCTGCTCATGTTATAATGTATGGTAAAATTACTAATACAGATATCCTAGAAATTATGTGGAGTTCTTAACATTCTGATATGTCCTGGTATTCTAATGGAAAATCTGACAACTTCACAAAAGTTAACAAAAGGACTGAATGAACCAGTGAATATGCTTATAACTTTTATGGTTTCTGTCTGAAAAATTACGGGTTTGAATCTTATGTTTTCCGGAAGTAGGGAAAACCTTCCTCTCAAACTAATTATGACAATACTTTGGTAAAATTATACATTATAAACAAAACAATTATATTTTCTCTCTGACTCCTCCAGAAATTGGAAACTCTTGTGTTTCCAGTAAGTTTGTCAAATGAATTAAGAAGGTTATCTCACTAACAGATATACAAAAATCTCAAGGAATTTTGAGACCTTAAAAAGGGAAGAATTCACTTAGATTTGTTAGGCAAAATCTGTGATAAGCCTTTGGTGTGAGTTTCCCACCCCCGTTTTATTTTAAAAGTTTAGTCTGAGACTCTATAAATGTTTCAGCAAAATAAAAAGTCTATGATCAATTATGGTTATATAAAATCATCAGACCAAAATTAGTGAGGACAGACCTATTTTGCAAACAAACTAGGCTTAATTTGGTTACATTTGATAAAAATGAGAGTAATTTTAGGAAGAAAAAGATGTTTCAATAAATGTTAAATCCCAGTTTGTTAATGGAGGTCTGCATGTAGTAAAACTCATTTCTTGGATAGTTCTTTGCTGTTATGTAATATTAATGTAAAATTTAATTGAATTCTTAAAGAACACCGTAAGTTTGTTTCTGAAGCTTATCTCAGTAATCTATCTTTGGATAAAGATCAGATGCCTAATGACGTGCAACCAGGACTGGAAAAAGACATAGTTTAAGGGACTGTCTCCAACCTGGATGGAAGGACTTTTTTATCAGGTGCTCTTAACTAGCTCATGCACAATGAAACTGAAGGGAAATTAACTCTTAGACTAATTCCCATTTCCAAAGGCCCCTACACTAGATTGGTCTCTAGAGAAGATAGCTGACCTGATCTCACCTTAAAATAATGCTCAAACGGAGGAGAAACTACACTACACCAGGATGAGAAGACGACTACATCAGAGGTAGACAGCTTGCCCAAGATGCTGGACCTGATTCTTATGATCATTTATAACATTTCCTTGACTTCTTAGACCTTTGCATATAAATCAAATGCTTTTCTATCATAGGCCTGATCCTATCCTAGTTTTAAAAATCAACCCGATTGTTGGGTTTGTGGCCAATTACCTGTGTCTAGTTCTGGGTTACCTTTGTAAATTTCTCTACTACAAGACTCTAACTGGTTGGCCCTGAAAAAATTTACTTAAAAAAAAAGTATAGTCATATTTAGGTCACTATGATATTAGTTCAGGGTGAAAATCAAGAAGGAGGCACTCTGTGCTCCGGGAAAAACTGGCAGAACAGGCCTTCAGATAGTTAGATCCTTTCAGGAAAAGATTTTATGAGTTCCAATGCTTGTATCTTCTCGTACCTAGAGAAACACTGACGTCATTAATGGTGACATCTGCTTTGGCTATTAAGGAAAATTTTACAGTTAAAAAGTCAAAATAGAGTGGTTATGGTTCAGACATCCTGGGAGATAACTAGGTGACACTATGGTGTAATTTCAGATTAGACATTATATTGCTAACACTTGAGTTTTCTGAGTCATGTCAGGCTTAGATGCCACCATTCTCAAAACAATGTCTGCTGGAAGCTAGTAACTGCAACCTTACTTTTTGCAAAACTAGACAACTGGCTACCTGGCTACAAGTCTCCCCGAAGTGCCAGGTCCAGACTGGGTTTCAGGCCTATTCTTCTAAAAAGAAATGAGATTTATTTTGTCTATTAAAATTCTAGTTATCCCTCCTCCAGCTACTTCTAACTGGGTCTGTTACAATAAAATAGCAGACCAAGGGACTGAGATTTTAATCATACAAGGCTCAGATCTAGGACTTGGAACTCAGAAATATTTCCAATTCAGTGTCTCTTCTCCATGCCCCATTTTGACAGGAAGTTATTACAGTCATAGTTGCCCAGTTCCCTAAATTAAAACTGAGAGAGACTTTGTGGGGCTCTGGAGTACAGATCTGTTCTGTGTTCTCCATTTCTTGTCTGTAGGATATAGGCTTCATTCAGCCTCCTTGATCTTCCCTGAGTTCCAAAGGGTGGATTCAAACAATTGCTAATCAGGGAAGGGAGGGGATACAGAAACAGAGGAGAAACAATCAAATGGTGGTACAGCCTTGAGACAGGGTCCTGGTTCCTACTCAAAGAAGTATGCATAACAATGTCTTTGAGTTCTACAGAACTGGAGCCCCCACCCAGGTTGCTGCTGCTAAGCCGCTTCAGTCGTGTCCGACTCTGTGTGGCCCCATAGATGGCAGCCCACCAGGCTCTCCTGTCCCTGGGATTCTCCAGGCAAGAACACTGGAGTGGGTTGCCATTTCCTTCTCCAATGCATGAATGTGAAAAGTGAAAGTGAAGTCACTCAGTCGTGTCCGACTCTTCAAGACCCCATGGACTGCAGCCTACCAGGCTCCTCCGCCCATGGGATTTTCCAGGCAAGAATACTGGAGTGGGTTGCCATTGAAGATGGTACCTTCAGACTGAACACAAGATTCCGGGAACACAGCTCTGTTGCCTCACCTATCAAAAAGGGTCACATTCCCTGCAGCCCTCACCCCAAATGTTGCCTTCTCTTTCCGGAGACCAGGGATGACCATCCTGTTAGGTCTCCTGTTCTGCCCCTGTCTATTTCATCTCTGAGAGGGGCCAACAGTTTCAAACTAAATGGCTGTTATTATATGGGTGAATGCTGGTTTCAGGCAAAAAATACCTTGACTTAGATCAGGTAGAGAGAGACTTCTGCTCTGCTAGGCAGGCCTACGCCCATGCACAGCAGGAAGAAGTTAGAGAAGAAAGAGACCTCCGCCCCAATTCCCAAGAAGTATCTTGAGTATGAAGTCTCTCAGCAGGGAGTTGTTAGGGGAAGCACACTGACTGAAACCGCCCACCCTGGCCAGGCCCTTTAGTAACCATTCGCATGAGTTGTTTTATGACAGGAGATCCTGGTAAGGAATACAGAACTAATAAGCCACAACCAACCGGAAGAGTTCAGGAAAGGTCAAAAGGAGACACCGTGTGTCCATCCACTTCCCAGAATCCCTCTTGCTAGCATCCATCTTGGCTGAGCGAAGCATGTGCCACCAGGAAAGACTCTGAATTAGAATGATTGGCCAAAGATAACCTGGAAACTAATCCCATCACCATAAAACCCGAGACTGCAAGCCACGTGGCAAAGCAGTTCTCCTGGGTTCCCTTACCCTACTGCTCTCCAGCCAGGTGCCCTTTCCCAATAAAATCTCTTGCTTTGTCAGCACATGTGTCTCCTCGGACAATTCATTTCCAAATGTTAGGCAAGAGCCCAGTTTCGGGCCCTGGAAGGGATCCCCCTTCCTGCAACAGTATTATTTGTTCACCATGACAATTAGTTCAAAACTTTTTTTCCTCTCACTCTATGACTATTTTCATACATGTTTGCATACTTTAAAGTGTTTGATTTAATTTTTGTTAATAATAGAATGGGCTTCCCAAATGGTGCTAGTGGTAAAGAACCTACTTGCCAGTGCAGGAGATATAAAAGAGACGTGACTTTGATCCCTGTTTTGGGGAAAATCCCCTGCAGAAGGAAATGGCAACCTACTCCAGTATTCTTGCCTGGAGAATCCCACGGACAGAAAAGCCTGGCAGCCTACAGTCCATGGAGTTGCAAAGATTTGGACATGACTGAAGCAACAGCACGCACAGCCAGCAGAGTATAACAGAGTGATGCTAAATTACTTTCGAGACTAAGTCATAAAAATAATACCCTCTTCCACCTTGTCTCTTGATACACCCTCTCTTGGAACCCAGTCACCATGCTGCAAGAATGCAGGTCTTTCAGAAAAGCCACATGAAGGTGTTCCAGTCGACAGTCCCAGTTAAGGTCCCAGCCAACAGCCAGCAATAAATAGCAGACTTGTGAGCGAATGAGTTTCGGATGACTCCAACCCCCAGCCGTGGAGTCACCCCGCACCTTTGAGCCACCCTAGCAAGTGCCATGCTGAAATCACAGATTGATGAGCAAAACTGATGACTGTTGCTTGAAGCCACTGAGTTTGGGGTGACTTGTTAAGGAGCAATACAGGACTGGAACAGATGTGGAATGGCAAGATGGGCCCTGGCAGCTCTGAACAACCCCGGAATCAAGAGGAAACTCTCCTGTGGCCAGGAAGGTATAAGTGCTAAAGATTCTGACATCCAGCATCCTAGCAATCATACAGCATTCTAATCTTTCCTGCTTGAATGTGGGGCCCCCTCCACACAGCAGATTAAGAACACTGAGCTGCTGTCACAGGGAGTTTGACACGCTGTTCCCAGGCAAAACAGGAAGCAGGGGGTTGGGGGGGCGGGGCTGGGGGCTGGGGCTAGAGAGATGAATGAAGAACAATAGAACTGGAGAAAGAGATGCAAAGGGAAGAAGAGGCTGACTTTTAAATTGGAGCTTGAAATGCAAATGCACATGTAAATGGGGGAACACTAGAAAAGAAAAAGATTTTAATGAAAGATGCCCCCTACACACACACACACACACACACACACACAATTAGAGAGGGCAGCCCAGCCATCCCTTGCCCTCTCAGGTTTGGGAAAAGGAATTTGATTTCCAAATACAAACTGAACCTTTTTTTTTACTGCCATGCCACGTCCCTGGTTCTCTACAAAGCATATAATTCCAGCTGTTTGGCTGCATCTCAAGAGGCACTGGAATAAGGCTTTTCACATGTGTTCTTGCTTATTTGGCTGGGTGTGGGAGTCAGGGTTTCTGAAGGATCCGGAAATCCAGCACTGATGGGGCCATGTGGGTGGTCATTCTGGAAAGCAGGAGTAAATAGTGCAAACACACATACCACACACACACACCACACACACACACACATACTGCCATTTAACCTGCAGGAAGAAAATCATAGTGATAGGTAAGGTTTGACTTAAACACTTGTAAGAACCTGAGTAAAATGACAAATCCTAGAATTGGAACATTTAATTTCAACCTATTTTGCAGGCAGAGAAGCTGGGGTTTAGCCAGAAGTGGAAGCCTGCGTTCCCATCTCCAGGCTAGAGCTTTTCCCTTCTGTCTCAGTGCTAGGGAAATCCTCACTGTGCCTCTCCTGGAGTTTTAGAAAGAGCCACGGTGACTGAGACAGCTTCAGCAGCAATCACACACACTCATCTGTGCGGCTGTTGTTTTGACTTAAGTTTAAAAAAAAAAAAGGAAGGAATGTGTTGCTTCCTTTCATTACCCATGCAGAAAATCATGGGCTTCCTCTAGCTTCCAACATATGCAATCTTGTCGTTTATTTTTCAATCTGAACACCAAATCCAGATCTAAAAACTCCAAGGATAAAGTTGCTGTGGTATCTGAGGCTCAGAGCAAAGCAACAGAATGGGGGCCACAAGGAAACCTCTCTTGTTACCCAGAAGTCCTCCTTTCCTCACACTCAGAGGTCACCCTTTACTTTGAGACCCATGAGACAGCATCTGAGACCCTGAACCACATACCCAGGGTACCAGCCTCTCACTGGATCCTTGTTAGTTAGTTGTTAGTCGCTTAGTCGTGTCTGACTCTTTGCAACCCCGTGGACTGCAACCCACAGGCTCCTCTGTCCATGGGGATTCTCCAGGCAAGAATACTGGAGTGGGTAGCCATTCCCTTCTCCCGACCCAGAGATCAAATCCAGGTCTCCTGCATTGTAGGCAGATTTTTTACCATCACACTGGATCCTAAACAGCCTCTTAACTGCATCCAGGGATGCCTCAGGAAGGTAAAACCACAGGTCGCTTTGTGGATGGTGCCACCCAGGAGCCCTGCTGGTCATGGGCCATTTCATCACCAGCGCCTCCCAGCCTCCCTGAGTCTACTTAGAAATATCAAGTCAACTTTTGAATCCTGGGCCCCATGAGAGACAAACACCTATTTCCTCTCAGTCTTGTTTCTCAGGGGCTCAGGGGACTTCACAGTCAGTTTAATCATTTTCTGCTGAGACACAGTTCTACCCACCAAGAGGAACTTTTGCACTGCAACCAGGAGGGCTCACCCTGGTCCAGCCCCACCTGAGTTCCTCTGCTGCGTCTTCCCTTCAACATCATCCTCACCCCTCTTGGGGTCAAGGACCCTCTGTTGTGGAGGGGCTTACAGGTGCCCCAGGCTGTTGTTGAAGGAGTCTGCCCAGCTGTGGATGGAGCTCAGCAAAGGTCCTAGCCACGAGAGGTCACCTTTTCCATAGTTGATAGCCTTTCTGCTATGCTTCTTCCTATATAGCTTACATTTTACTGTTAAATCCACGATCATTTTAAGTTAATTTTGTATAAGATGTGCAATTTAAGTCAAGGTTCTTTTTTGGCGGGGGTGGCCTATAGCTGTCCAATTGCTATAGCACCATTTATTGAAAAGCCTGTCTTTTCATCACTGAATTGCTTTTGCACCTTTGTCCAAAATAAGTTGGACGTGTTTGTGTGAGCTTATTTCTGGGTTCTCTGTTCTGTTCCATGGATCTTTGTGTGTGTCCCTTCACCATTATCACTTAGTCTTGATTACTACAGCCACATAATAAATCTTGATTGATTATATTCTTTGAAGCCAAAGATGGAGAAGCTCTATACAGTCAGCAAACACAAGACCAGGAGCTGACTGTGGCTCAGATCATGAACTCCTTATTGCCAAATTCAGACTTAAACTGAAGAAAGTAGGGAAAACCACTAGGCCATTCAGGTATGACCTAAATCAAATCCCTTATGATTATACAGTGGAAGTGAGAAATAGTTTTAAGGTCTGATAGATAGTGATCTATCTGATAGATAGAGTGCCTGATGAACTATGGACTGAGGTTCGTGACATTGTACAGGAGACAGGGAGCAAGACCATCCCCAAGAAAAAGAAATGCAAAAGAACAAAATGGCTGTCTGGGGAGGCCTTACAAACAGCTGTGAAAAGAAGAGAAGTAAAAAGCAAAGGAGACAAGGAAAGATATAAGCATCTGAATGCAGAGTTCCAAAGAATAGCAAGAAGAGATAAGAAAGCCTTCCTCAGCGATCAATGCAAAGAAATAGAGGAAAACAACAGAATGGGAAAGACTAGAGATCTCTTCAAGAAAATTAGAGATACCAAGGGACCATTTCATGCAAAGATGGGCTCGATAAAGGACAGATATGGTGTGGACCTAAAAGAAGCAGAAGATATTAAGAAGAGGTGGCAAGAATACACAGAAGAACTGTACAAAAAAGATCTTCAAGACCAAGATAATCACGATGGTATGCTCACTCACCTAGAGCCAGACATCCTGGAATGTGAAGTCAAGTGGGCCTTAGGAAGCATCACTATGAACAAAGCTAGTGGAGGTGATGGAATTCCAACTGAGCTGTTTCAAATCCTGAAAGATGATGCTGTGAAAGTGCTGCACTCAACATCCCAGCAAATTTGGAAACCTCAGCAGTGGCCACAGGACTGGAAAAGGTCAGTTTTCATTCCAATCCCAAAGAAAGGCAATGCCAAAGAATGCTCAAACTACCACACAATGGCACTCATCTCACACACTAGTAAAGTAATGCTCAAAATTCCCCAAGCCAGGCTTCAGCAATACAAGAACCGTGAACTTCCAGATGTTCAAGCTGATTTTAGAAAAGGCAGAGGAACCAGAGATCAAATTGCCAACATCCGCTGGATCATCAAAAAAGCAAGAGAGTTCCAGAAAAACATTTATTTCTGCTTTATTGACTATGCCAAAGCCTTTGACTGTGTGGATCACAATAAACTGTGGGAAATTCTTCAAGAGATGGGAATACAGATCACCTGACCTGCCTCTTGAGAAACCTATATGCAGGTCAGGAAGCAACAGTTAGAACTGGACATGAAACAACAGATTGGTTCCAAATAGGAAAAGGAGTACGTCAAGGCTGTATACTGTCACCCTGCTTATTTAACTTCTATGCAGAGTACATCATGAGAAATGCTAGGCTGGAAGAAGCACAAGCTGGAATCAAGATTGCCGGGAGAAATATCAAAACCTCAGATATGCAGATGACACCACTCTTATGGCAGAAAGTGAAGAGGAACTAAAAAGCCTCTTGATGAGAGTGAAAGAGGAGAGTGAAAAAGTTGGCTTAAAGCTCAACATTCAGAAAACGAAGATCATGGCATCTGGTCCCATCACTTCATGGCAAATAGATGGGGAAACAGTGGAAAATGTCAGACTTTATTTTTCTGGGCTCCAAAATCACTGCAGATGGTGATTGCAGCCATGAAACTAAAAGATGCTTACTCCTTGGAAGGAAAGTTATGACCAACCTAGATAGCATATTCAAAAGCAGAGACATTACTTTGCCAATAAAAGTCCATCTAGTCACGGCTATGGTTTTTCCTGTGGTCATGTATGGATGTGAGAGTTGGACTGTGAAGAAAGCTGAGCACCGAAGAATTGATGCTTTTGAACTGTGGTGTTGGAGAAGACTCTTGAGAGTCCCCTGGACTGCAAGGAGATCCAACCAGTCCATTCTGAAGGAGATCAGCCCTGGGATTTCTTTGGAAGGAATGATACTAAAGCTGAAACTCCAGTACTTTGGCCACCTCATGCGAAGAGTTGACTCATTTGAAAAGGCTCTGATGCTGCAAGGGATTGGGGGCAGGAGGAGAAGGGGACGACAGAGGATGAGATGGCTGGATGGCATCACCGACTTGATGGACATGAGTCTGAGTAACTCCGGGAATTGGTGATGGACAGAGAGGCCTGGCGTGCTACAATTCATGGGGTGGCAAAGAGTCAGACACGACTGAGCGACTGAACTGAACTGAAGGTAAACTGAGTTCTCCTACTTAATTATTTTTAAAAATTATTTTAGCTATTCTAGTTCCTTTATCTTCTGGTGTAAAATTTAGAATGCTCTTACTATATCTTTAAAAGCTCTTTCTGAGATTTGATAGGAATTCTGTCAAGCCTGTATATCAGTTTGGGGAGAACTTACATCTTTGTTGAGTCTTCTTGTCCATGAAAGGTGGTATGTTTCCATTAATTTAGATATTGCTATCTTTTATCAGTGCTATGTAGTTTTCACTGTAAAGTCCTAAATGTATCATATTAGGCTTACACTTAAGCAGTTCTCTCTTTTGCGCAATTATAAATGATCTTGCATCTTTAATTTCAGTGACTATGGTTCTATATTTTATATAGAAATATAATCTATTTTTGCACATTATTTGGCATCTTGCATCCTGTGCCTCTTGTACTCTTGACCTTGCTGAACTTATTGCTTCTGGGAGGGGTTTCTTTTTTGGGGGAGGAGTGGTTTCTTGTGTGGATTTCTTGGGACGTTCTACATAGTCAATCATGTTATCTGCAAACAGGAATTGTTTTATTTCTTCTGGACCACCAGGAAAGTCCCTGGACTGCTTCTTTCATACTTGTTTCTGAAATTCAGGTTTAATAAAACTTCCTTCAAATAAGGAGTAAATTCTCCTATCCAGATTCCTTTAAAAAATCAAGTAATGGCATTAACATTCTGTTTCATTTCTATTTGAAGGCTTAATTATGTAAATTAAATAGTTTTTAATAACGTTCAAAAATTGAATTAAATGGGACCTATCATCTTGATCTATTTGTGAAGGTTCATATTACCAACAACTCTTAAATATCTTTTTTTTTTTTTTTTAACTCTTAAATATCTTAATGCCAGAATATCTGTGCTGAATATTTTCCATTTGTCCTTCCAGATCCACTCAGCTCTCTTTTTCATTTTGCTGAGGGCTTTAGGAGTCTAACCTTTATGGACTGCACTAACTACTCCCTGGCAATTGTGCTGGGTCTGTGAGAAACACCCCAGGAAATCAGAGGGTAAGTAGAAATCATCAAGGTCAGGATATTCGTTTCCTGTTCACTTTCTGCTGGGTCATCATTGATTGATTGTGTTTCCCTTTCGAAGGTCACAGCTCTATAAAGCCATTTCTTATAGTTGTCTCTCTGAGTTCCATGATCTGCCTTCCGCCCCAGAAATGGTATTTATTATTGTTGCTAGCCCTGGGTACTATACCAGCCCCGTTAGCTTTCCTTAACACATCACACTTCTGTAAATATCCCCTTCATTAAGCACTCCCCAACATGCTGAAGACTAAGACCTTGATTAACAGAATATCCTACCCAATTTTTGTTTTCTTTCATCATTCCAAGGGTGAATTCCATAAGCCTTTCATTTTAAAAAGTGAACAAATGTGTGATCAACAAGTTTACCTTTACACAAGTATCAACAAGACTTCTCTACAAGACGAGATACAATTAGTAAAACAAGCATGTAGGAAAATATTCACTATTTAGGCCCAACTGTTAATCAAAACACAAATTAAACAACAATGAACTTTGTTTTCTGCCAGTCAGTTCCCATTATGGTGGCAAAAAATATACAAAAAACAGTGAGATTACTAGTTCTGGTAAGGATACAGTGACAGGTACACTCATACTTGGTTAACAGGTATTACCGCTGGAAACTATGTTAATTGATACAATTCTGATAAAGCCACTGAGCAATCTATTGAAAATCATTCACTGTTCTTCCCCTTTGACACAATAATTCTGATGCTGAAAGTTCATCTAAGAGGAGATAATATATAAAAATTAAAGGGGCTATATTAATGTTTGCATTAATTAGATAAGTATTTAAAATAAAGCAGAAAACAAGATTGGAAATGATTTAGATGTCTGCTGATTGGTAAACTGTTGAATAAAGAAAATGATAATTAAGAAAATTAATAGACCCTCCCTGAAGATCCAGTGGCTAAGACTCCATGCACCCAATACAGGGGGCCTGGGTTTGATCCCTGGTTGGGGAAGTACGGCAAAGAATCTGCCTGCAATACAGGAGACCTGGTTTCAGTCCCTGGGTTGGGAAAATTCCCTGGAGAAGGGAACGGCTACCCACTCCAGTGTTCTGGCCTGGAGAATTCTGCAGACTGTATAGTCCACGGGGTCGCAAAGATCAACACAACTGAGCAACTTTCACTTTACTCACAGGGGAACTAGAGCTTACATTTTGAAACTAAAGACCCCACATGCAGCAAGTAAAGATCAAAGATCCTGCATGCCACAATTAAGATGTGGCACAGCCAAATAAATAAATAATAATAAATTTTTAAAAAAGAAAATTAACAATGAGATGAAATTCTTAGCATATATGCTAAGTTCAGAAGCACACCTCGAAATTATAGTGATGCTATAATTATGTAAAATAATTCATGGATGTGATCAAGGACTAAAATGGAATCATTAAAATCAGAAGAACTTATTTTTAAGACAACAGAATTATGGTTGAGTATTTTTTCTTTTACCAATTTTGTAATATAGCTGATTTTTAAAGGGTCAAAGAATACCTCACTAAGATAATAATATACATACAATATAGTATGTATTGTAGTAATATAATATGCTCTATTATACACCATTATATTCCATACTACATAGTATTGTGTTTGGCCCTTACCTATAGCATAGAGGTAGTGTAATCCTCATTTCATCCATGAGGAAACTGAGGCTCTGAGAGGTTAAGTAAACTTGCTCAAGAACACCATGTAATCAAGAAGTGGAGCAGAGAGTCAGGCACAACGCTTGCAGTAGCACTATCTGCTGTAAGATCTGACCCCTGCCCCAGTGCACCCTTCTAGAGGCTTTCCTCCTCCACTTTCATAATATAGTTATTGGCTGTTCTGCTCCTCTGACCATCCTTGCTGAATCCCCAGAGTATGAGCCTGGAATGAAGGAATTTTCACAGTTCTACTCTTGGCTTTCCCCTCTTTAGACATCATCTTTTAGATCACCAAGCCATCCGCAGGGTTGTAACTGGTTCTCTGTAGATCCAGACCCCTCTGTTCTCCTGCCTTTGAAACCTGCATTTCCAACTGTCTGGCAGGCCTTCACATAGTTTGGCATCTCGACCTAATCATGTCCACAACCAGAGTTCTTCTTCCTTCGAAGTACTTTCTTGTCCCCTAAACTTCAAAGAGCCTGATACTGGGAAAGATTGAAGGCAAGAAGAGAAGGGGACAACAGAGGATGAAATGGTTGGATGGCCTCACCGACTCAATGGACATGAGTTTGAGCAAACTCAGGGAGATAGTGAAGGACAGAGAAGCCTGGTGTGCTGCAGATCGTGGGGTCACAAAGAGTCGGACACAGCTTAGCAACTGAACAGCAACCTTCACCCCCTATCATGATACCATCATTCTTCTCCAGTGACCCAGGCATACAATCTCTCTGAATTCCCTTTGGTCTGTACCATCCTCACATTCCTTCACTTGTCAAGGCATGTGAGTTCTTGCCTCACTTTGTTTACTACATCCTCCCCAGCCTTTTCCGCTCCCACTGCCTCTCTCCAAGTTCTGGTCTCATAAGCTCTCAAGTGGATTGTCAATAGTCCTCACAATCAGTTTGGGCTCATAAATTCTCACCACTAGTTTCTGCATCAGAAGTACACACACACACACACACACATTCCCAAGCCCAAGGCACACCTACTAAATCAGAACCTTTAGAAGTGCAATATAGAGTTGCTGCTACTGCTACTGCTAAGTTGCTTCAGTCGTGTCCGACTCTGTGCAACCCCACAGACAGCAGCCCACCAGGCTCCCCCATCCCCAGCATTCTCCAGGCAAGAACACTGGAGTGGGTTGCCATTTCCTTCTCCAATGCATGAAAGTGAAAAGTGAAAGTGAAGTCACTCAGTCGTGTCTGACTCTTCATAACCCCATGGACTGCAGCCCACCAGGCTCCTCCGTCCATGGGATTTTCCAGGCAAGAGTACTGGAGTGGGGTGTTTTAAAAAATCTCCAAGGGATTCTGACAAGTAGCCAGGTTGAGAAGACCCTGACTTACTGAGTCTTTGCCTCTAGTTTTCACTGAGGCACCCTCTTTCCAAAATATTGATGATACAGGTTGCACACTGCTTTCAGAAATGTTTCTAAAGCATCTGCTTCCATCATTCTTTTCAAAGAATTCCAGGGGCTCCCCATTGTCCCTCCAGCACCTTCCTGCTATCAGGTGTTATGGTGGGAGAATGGTGAGGGGAATCCTGGATTAAGTTTAACCAGTTCCTTTAAAACCGAACTTCTCACCCTTTAGTCATCAATTATACGTCGTGAATTTTCAGTACGGAGGGATGGATGTATGGTTCCCGAATTTATATGACCACGTGCTAAGTCGCTTTAGTTGTGTACAACTCTGTGCAACCCTATATACTATAGTCTGCCAGGCTCCTCTATCCATGGGATTCTCCAGGCAAGAACGCTGGAGTGGGTTGCCAGGCCCTTCTCCAGGGAATCTTCCCAACCCAGGTACCGAATCCACGTCTCTGAAGTCTCCTGCATTGGCAGATGTGTTCTTTACCACTAGCTCCACCTGGGAAGACTTTCTGACCATGGAACCTTTCTTTTCTGAAATATCTCATTACTCTAGGGTTCTAAGAAAGTCTTTGGCAAAGTATGGGATGAATTCCAAATTTCTGTACCTGGACAGTCAGTCCATGGACAAACCCCAGTCTGTCTTTCCAGCTTTATCATGCACAGCTTCCAAATACCCCGCCCAGACTGAACTGGTCACTCTTCTCTCAACACATCTTTTTCTTTTTTCAATGTTATCTTATTTTATATTGGAGTATAGTTGATTAACAATGTTGTGTTTCAGGGGTACAGCAAAGTTATTCAGTTACAAATATATATGTATCTATTATTTTTTCAAGTTATTTTCTGATTTAGGTTGTTGCATAATATTGAGCAGAATTCCCTGTGCTATTAAGCAGGTCCCTGTTGGTTATCCATTTTAAATGTGTCAGTGTCAATACATCTTTTTCTTTCTCTCTTGAGCTAGAAAGTGCTTTATCATGATAGTCAAATAGATGTCTACCACTCAGGAATCTTGTCCTCTAAATCCACAGACCCATTTCTATTTACCAAACTAAAATGTATAGTTATGCATTTTAACTAGACTTTTAATAGGAAAAAAAAAAGCCCAGGTTTCTCTCCTATATCAAAGAATGATATCCACGATGCATGTATACACACTAAGAAAGTCTTGATTGTTTGGTACCGCAGGCTATGAAACTAACTTTTGTTCTTTATATATTTGTTTACTAGAGAAAATTTGGAGAAGGAAATGGCAACCCACTCCAGTATTCTTGCCTGGAGAATCCCATGGACTGAGAAGCCTGGTGGGCTACAGTCCATGGGGTCACAAAGAGTTGGACACAACTGAAGCGACTTAGCACACAAGCACGCACAGAGAAACTTATTGGCTTGTTGGGAAATAATGACATAAATATGAACAGGAGTTAGCCAAACAGACTCTATAAAGTTATCTTCTTTCACTCAATCTCTGCAAAGTTGAGAACATCAGACAAATAAACTCCTTGACTTTTGGGTCACAGTGACCACTGAAAGCACCACAAGGATTAAAAGAGGAATTTCAGAGTTGTCTTTCTTTCCTGTGGTTAATAAAATCCTCAGAATATCTGAAATTGATCATCCTCAAACCCTAAGTACAGTGACTTTTTGGGACAGTCGACCTACTCTTGTTTAGAACCAAATCCTAAGGTAAGCACCCTTGATACAGAAATTAGGTAATGTGTATCAGTGCTCGCATTGCATGAAACCGAAACCAACTTACAGTGCCTAAAACAAGCAGAATATTTCCCTTGCCTAAGAACTGTGTGGATAGCACTCCAGGTTAGACACCTAAGGGTCCTTGGTACCATCAAGGACCAGGTTCTGCCTAACTTTCTGCTCCACCATGATTAGCATGTAGCTTCTGCCATCATTTGGAGAAGAAAATGGCAATCCACTCCAGCACTCTTGCCTGGAAAATCCCATGGACAGAGGAGCCTCATAAGCTACAGTCCATGGGGTCGCAAAGAGTCGGACACATGTCCATGTTCCAGTAAGAAAGAGGAACAGAGAACTAACGGCACAGGCTAGTTATGGGTAAAACAGTAGCTTTACGGAAAGCCCCTTCAGTTAAACTTCTATTGAAATCACACTGACGTTACATGACTACCTTGACAGCAAGGAAGTCTGGGGAACAGAGCTTTCTAGCTGGCAAGTAGCTACTCACCTTGAATAGGTTCTTTCTGTAAGGAAAGGCTAACATTGGGGTGAGGGAACAGGATATTAGGGAATCATCGGGAAGCATCTGATATAAAGGAAGTACCAAGCAACTGCACTGGCAGGCAGAGTCCTTGTAATTTCTATATGGATGTAGCCCCCAGACTCAGGCATCTAAAAAGCATCTAAATAAATGTCTGGCTCTGATTACCTGCCTGTATTGCAATCACATGCACCCAGCATACCTTCAAGAGTTCCTTCTCTCCGTACATGTTGTTGTTTAGTCGCTAAAGATGTGGCTAACTCTTTGTGACCCCATGAACTTAGCCTGTCAGGTTCCTCTGTCCGTGAGATTTCCCAGGCAAGAATACTGGAGACAGTTTCTATTTCCTTCTCCAGGGGATCTTCCTGACCCAGGGATCGAACTGTTGTCCCCTGCATTGGCAGGCAGATTCTTTACTGCTGAGCCACCAGGGAAGTCCACTCTCTATATAACATTTAGCAAATGACCTACACAAGGATGACTGAGCATTCCTTAGATCTTCTAGTCACTAAGCATTTAAAATGAACTTTCAGCAAATGAGACATAAAGCAGAGTGTGCTCTGAAAATTGAAATTGCTATCAAAGCTGCTCTGGAAGAACTCCTTTTGCCCAGGGACCAAAAGACTGATTAGATATTTGAGTGACAAGTTTTTCAGTGAATTCCACTAATTCATGCATTTTCACCCAGCATGCAGAGAGGAAGAACTGTCTTCCTTATCTTGCTGATACTGAAACCGCTATAGTTTTTTTTTTAAATAGAAAATGCTTAAAAGAGTCCAGTGTGAGCTGATGATATATTAAATGCCTTGGATTTAAGAATTTGGGCAAGCTGCAGACATAACCTTCCCAACAAAGCAGACAAAAGAAATACTAACAACAAATAATGGGACCAGTGAAAAGGAACAACTCATTCCTTCTGTAATGATCCAAAAGAAATAATCATTAAAAATATAATCATTTTCCAGATTACTTTATTGTAGTTTTATGCAAGCCTTTCAGGAGCTGCACTCGTGTGGTGTGACAGCAAAGCCAAGAGAATTGAGCTGGCATCCTTCTCCCTCTGTGACTCAGGCCAGGTAGCTCTTTTCAACAGCACTTGTTAATCTTGTTAAATTGTAAGTGCCTCTTGGTTTTATGAACCACGCTCACTTTCCCTTCCAGCCCTCACTGACCTTGCTTTTTGTGGCTTGAATGTCATCATATGAAAGAGGTGTACAGTTAATTCTAGAACCACAGCAGGCTGAAAAGTATGTGTGTGGCTTGCATCACAGGGGTGAGGCACAGAGCCAAGGGTTGATATCAGATCCCCATGGAATTTATTTTAGACCTGTCTGTGACCAAATATCTTTTAGAGATTGAATTTTGATGACCTGGATGTTGCATGTTTGTCTTTGTTTTTTAGAAGAAAATAACTTTGTCTTAGAGTTGGTTCAACGGAGTGATGATATATCACATATGAGAGAAGATAATGTGTTTAGTTGGTCCAGCAGCCTCTATAAAACTATTAGATGTGTACCCTATAATCAAGCGATTTCTCCTCTAAGTAGTCAAATGCTTTGATTTTTCATAAGAATGTATCCTGATTTTTCTGGTGAGTGGAGCATTCTGTGAAACAGATCACTTTTTGATACTGAATTCAGCTCTTGGAAGGGACAAACATCCTAGAAGAGATGGATTCCAAATGCACTGTCCAAAGATTGAATACAAGCACCTCAGGGTCCTAAAGCAACCCACCTTTTCAGTGCTCCCTAAAACAAGGCTTATTTTCAGTGGGTCCCATGCACAGTGCCACAGAAAGGCAAGTCAGAATTGTCAACAGCTCAATAGAGAGCATGAAGAACTCCAAAATATCTCCTCTTCCTTCTGTCACCCGAATCCTTACCGCTCAATGGTGATCTTCTATGCTTATTCCTGCTTCTGTCTTCATAAAGCCTGTCATGTTTGGGAAGAATATTCTTCAATAAAATCCTGGAGTTCAGAAAGAAGTTACTTGTCCCCTAGCCCACATATAAACCATGTACTCCAGGAAACAGCTATTTTCCTCTGAAAACATGCTCGTTTTTAAGATGATGGCATTCGAAATATACTATGCTCCAAACACACATCCTCCCAATTTGGTTTAGTGTAATAGATGAGTTTGAGTATCTACTCTAAGTAAGATCCATACTGGGCATCATGAGTTCTCCTGTGGTTGTAAATTATTTAACATCTACGTATTTGTTTTGCTTTGTGAATTATTTAGAGCAGTGTTATTCTGCGGGCTGAAAAGTAAGTTTCTAAGATGGCTTTATGTGCTATAAAAATGGGCAAATTGTGTTGAAATATCCATAAGGGAATGTGCTAGAACATGTGACATGGGAAAGAACCTGTTAACATTAAGGGTCAATAATAACAACGTAATCAGTTCAACAGCAAGAATGACCTTTATTCAAATCCCACATAGATCCTTTAATCCCTCAGAGGACACATTTGGTCTGCTGGGAAGTTTACATGTCCTGTTGTGAATCATATCCCCATTGACTATTTTTGCAAAGAGCCCTTACTTATCAAGACATTGTTACAGCCATTTGGAATGTGTTTTTATATACAAATAAAGATAGTGAGGGGTTAAAACAGAATTTCTCTACTGTTTTTAAAGAGGGGATTTCCCCAAACTTCAGAAAAAGAATGTGACACAAGTTAATCCCATTGGAGTGAAAAGTCTTAAGGATAATGACTTCTATTGCTTGGACTCTTACAGACAAAAAGAGAATGATAAATAGAGAGAAACGTGTATTCTACATCATCCAAAATAAAACAGTCAGCCTTGGATTCCTTCCTTACCCTAAGCCAGTATGCAGAATTAAGAAATCCAATTATGTAATGTGGGAAATGATTTCTAAATATCTTTAGATTATTTGTTGTCGTCGTTCAGTCGCTAAGTCATGTCTGACTCTTTTCGATCCAATGAACTCTAGCACTCCAGGCTCCTCTGTCTTCCACTATTTCTCAGAGTTGGCTCAAATTCACATCCATTGAGTCGGTGATGCTATTTAATCATTTCATCCTCTGTCACCCCCTTCTCCTCCTGCCTGCAATATTTCCCAGCATCAGGGTCTTTTCCAATGAGTCAGCTCTTTGTATCAGGTGGTCAAAGTATTGGAGCTTCAGCTTCAGTCCTCTCAGTGAATATTCAGGGTTGCCTTCCTTTAGGATTGACTGGTTTGATCTTGCTGTCCAAGGGACTCTCAAATGTCTTCTCCCGCACCTCAGTTCCAAAGCATCAGTTCTTTGGCACTCAGCCTTCTTTATGGTCCAACTCTCACATCTGTACATGACTACTGGAAAAACCATAGCTTTGAGTATATGGATCTTTGCTAGCAAAGTGATGTCTCTGTTTTTTAACACACTGTCTAGGTTTGCCATAGCTTTTTTTCTAAGGAGCAAGCATCTTTTAATTTCATGGTTGCAGTCATGAAATCACCATCCACAGTGATTTTGGAGCGCAAGAAAATAGAATCTGTCACTGTTCCACTTTTTTCCCATCTATTTGCCATGAAGTGATGGGACCGGATGCCGTGATATTCGTTTTTTGAATGTTGAGCCAGATTTTTCACTCTCCTCTTTCACCCTCATTAAGAGGCTTTTTTTTTTTTTAAGTGTCCAACTCTGTGCGGCCCTATGAACTGTGGCCCCCCAAGCTCCTCTGTCCATGGGATTCTCCAGGTGAGAATACTGGAGTGGGTTGCCATGTCCTCCTCCAGGGGATCTTCCCCACCTAGGGATTGAACCTGTGTCTCTTACATCTCTTGCATTGGCAGGCAGGTTCTTTACCATTAGCACCACCTGGGAACATTCTGTAAGCATTAATTAAATAAAATTAAATAAGTAATAGGGAAAAGCAGCACCTTCATTGATCATTCCTCTTAGAGAAGATGTTAACAATTAATGTTCAATATCAGGTTACTTTAAAGAGCCTGAGAGCCTATCTCATCAGGATGAGGAAACAATAATACTGCTAATAAAGCTCCTGACAGTGCTATGCTTATTCTTTGGGATTTTTTTTTCACTATTATCTTTTCTGCCCTTGATCTCACCACTTCAAGTTTTCATGGCTTACAAGTATACTTTCTGACAATTATTACTTAGGTTCAACAACCTAATGTTTAGGTTGCTTCATGTTTAGGTTGAGTTTATGTGTAACCCATGGCATCTAGAATCAAGACTTCTCAGGGATGGGAAGGATATCTCAGGGCATGTCTTTATATGTCAGTCCAAAGAGGACTGTTCTCAGGCTGTGCAACAGAGGGAAATGAGTAGACTCTAGCCTTGGGAGCCCGGAAGGGTCCCTATAAGTGTGAGGTTTATTTTTAAAAATTATTTATTTATTTATTTTTGGTTGCACTGGACATTTGTTGCTGCGCACAGGCTTTCTCTAGTTGTAGTGAGTGGGGGCTACTCATTGCAGTGGCTTCTCTGGAGGAGCACAGGCTCTCCAGGTGCACAGGCTTCAGTATGTTGTGGCACAGGGGCCCATGAGCCCTAGAGCACGCAGGCTCCAGTAGTGGCGATGCATGGGCTTTAGCTGCCCAAGGCATGTGGAGTCTCCCCAGGTCAGGGATTGAAGTGATGTCCCCTGCATTGGCAGGTGGATTATTATCCACTGCACCACCAGCAAAGTCTGGTTCTGAGGTTTTGTTTCATCTGCAGATCTGCAGCTGTGCATTATTCAGTAACTCATTCACTTACTCATACATTCAGTCAATAAATCTTTGCTCCCAGTTTCACTTCACTTCAGGAAGAAGAAAGACAAGAATCTGCTCTCAAGGCTTGCATCCTCTGATGTGGAAAAGCCACACCAGGTAATAAACAAGACAATTAAAGATGAAGGGAGAATGTGGATGCAGTGCGAGAGCCCTGGCTGGAGCCCATATTAGGAACTGTCTCTCATGGAAGGTGACATTCGAGTGACGAATTTAAGAATAAGAAACCCAAAGAAGTGTCTGGGGAAGCACGCTCCCCCAAGAGCAAGTGAAAAGACCCTGAGGAATGAGTGTGCTCGACTGTTAGGAAAACTTCAGGAAGGCCAGTTTGGGCTGAAAAGCAGTGAGCAGGGGGAGGAATACGGCCCCCAAGTGAAGGTAGAGAGAGAGGGCCAGCTCCCACAGGGCCTTAAAAGCCATGGAGAGGAATTAGGGTTTCATCCGAAATACCATGAGAACTCACCACATGACTTTAAGGAGAGTCAACGGTACATGATTTATGTTTTTAAAATACCATACTGATAACATGAACTCAGCATTGAAGACAGACCTGAATTACAGTTTACAAAAGATGTGGCTACTCTCAGATTCTTGGATGGTGCTCTGTTTTAGCACTGTGCAGTAATTTCTAAGGGCTTTGGGGTGAACTGTGACTGTTTTATGAGCTGCTATCAGGGCACTGAGAATAAAACCACACTGTAGATGAAAACCAACACTAGACCTGAGGAAACACGCATCCTGCCCATACTCAGAAAGTCTACCCATCTCTTCTCACTGAGCTCATTCCTTGTTATTTCTAACTATAGAATATTACCTGACATTGGATAGTTTGTATAAATCATCTAAAGCAACCCTTAGTTATAGCTTCTCTAGTATAACTGTCAGCTGTATCACTTTATGAAATGGGATGACACTTCTTCTGCCCAGTCCTGGCTACAGCATCAGTCTGTCAACAGTGACTAAAAGAGAAGCCTTCTGAAAGACAAGAAATCCTGCCTTCCAGAGAAAGGCACTTTGTAAATGCAATGTACTTGTCTGTTTTTGATTTTCTCTTTCAGGCTGGGTGAGAGTCTACTCACTGAAGACAGGCTGTGGAGGAGGGGCCTGCCCAGGAGGAGAGCCCAGATCCAATGGGAAGAGAGGGGTGGAGCCTGGGAACACCAATGGAGTGGAGGAGCCTGGTGGGGGAGGAGCTTGGATCACTGGGGAAAGTGCCCACGAGACTGATGTGCAAAGTGGGCATTACTGGCCAGGAATAGAGTTTTGTGAAGGAAGATTCTGAACCAGTCTCAAGGAGGACATCTGTTAGCAGAGAAAATATCAAAGGATAGAAATTTAATATGTGTATCTCTGCCTCAGTCATCTGAAAAAAAAGAAGTATGAGGTTCTCTTCTGTTGATGGAGTTTTTACTGGCATTTAAATCAATGGAATCAAAAACAACCAGTCAGCTAGTTTGCTTCCTCTCCTGAAGTTACTTCCATCTATTCCTGGTATTAAAATGAGGACTGTCTTTTAAGAAAGGCTGAAATTTTCCCTCCTTCCCCACTCCACCTGGCCTTACACACACACACACTCACACACACACCTCACATACCAAGTAAGTAAGTAAGTGTTAGTTGCTCAGTTGTGTCCAACTCTTTGCAACCCTATGGACTATAACCTTCCAGGATCTTCTGTCCATGGAATTCTCCAGGCAAGGTACTGGAGTGAGTTGCCATTCCTTTCTCCAGGGATCTTCCTGACCTAGAGATCAAACCCAGGTCTCCTGCATTGCAGGCAGATTCTTTACATCTGAGCCCCATTTGTTACACACACACACACACCACATACCAAGCAACCATGAAAAGTCACACCTAACTCCAAAACTTGCTGAATTTATGTGATGTGTGATATGCTCAGTTGCTCAATTGTGTCCTACTCTTTCCAACCCCATGGACTGCAGCCCGCCAGGCTCCTCTTTCCATGGGATTTTTCAGACAAGAATAGTGGAGCAGGTTGCCATTTCCTTCTCCAGTGGATCTTCCTGACACAGGGATCAAACATGTGTCTCCTGCATCTCCAAGCATTAGCAGGCAGATTCTTTACCCTGAATCACCTGGGAAGACCTCTAAATTTACGAATTCCAATTAATTCTTATGTTCAAGAGCAACATGGAGCCAGCCATGGCCAATGTTGTGAATGAATGAAATGTGATGAGTTTAATCACTGTAGATTACCAATTTGAACTTCTTTTTTTTTTTTTTTTTAAAGTCATGAGTTTTATTTTGGTATACTGAAATGCATATAACTTCTGCAATTTAAAATATTTTCTTCAATTCTTCAATTAATCTTTCCCTATGGGATAAATTAATCATTTGAACAATTTCAGGCCTAAAAATCAACACGTTACCAGCTAAACTAAATTTAGATAGAAAATGTGTTATCTGATTGGAAGTGCAATGAAACCAGCCTCTGAATTCAAAACACTTTATTTTTATTTTCTGGGCTCTGCTGCCATGTTGGCACGGGAGCTCTTTGGCCCATTCTGGATACTGTCAGATGGAATAGGCAGTACGCAGGGAGGGGTCTGTAGTATGAGGAAGGAGAGATGCCCTAAAGAGACTCATATGGAAAAGCAGGGCAAATATTTTAAGTATGTGTACGGTCGTTTGGGGCTTTTTTAAGGAAGTAAAAAATGATCCTAATTACAACTAAAACAGAGCCCAGCTCAATAAAGGATTGTTGAACAAATAAACGAAGTCTGTTTCCTCTGAATCTCTTTGGTTAGTCAAATTTGGATGCCAAGTTTAAATTCCCAGGTCCCTCCTGGCTGGTGGTTTGTTCAGAAGCTGCCTGTGTTAATCCCGCCTCTGTGCAGTTCACCTTTTAAGAAGTCTAGAAATCTGTGTCACCCAAACATGTTTCCTCTAAAAATCAAATGACCACCTGGCAGCCTGCCTCTGGAGTTTTCCTGTGCCCATTAGTCAGGATTTCCAGGGGACTGCTAAATCTGAACCTTCATCTGCTTCCACGCAGCCAAGCCAAGCAAGTTTCCATGAAACTACCAGAGCAAGAAACCCTTTATGCCACTTGATGACAAGGAAATAAAATCACAGAGGCAATAAAAAGGACTATAAACCAGCAGAGGAAAACAGAAACCTCATGCATAAGGAGAAATGCATAAGGAGAAATGAAGCCTGGGGCTCCGTCACGTAGTCTGGTCACATTCCTTATTGGTACAAGGCTGGCTGCACACAGATCTGACTCTTGGAATTACCTAGAGGGAAGGCTGGAGAGGAGGGCACACAAACACAGCCTTGGCTCTCAATACCCACACCAAGCCTGTGCCTTAAAATACCTTTCATTCATGCTGCCAGATCCACAGACTGGAAGTAGCATTCTTTTCTGTTTCCCAGCAGAATGCGTTTTGCTTCTGTTACCTTTCAGCAAAGACTCCTGTTGCCTTTCACAGGAGTGAGCCCACTCGGGACCTGTGTGCTCCCAAGGTGTCTCAGACATGATAAAGGGCCCATAGTGCCATCCCTGGAGTAGGAAGCAGTGCATTGCTTTGAAGCCCTGAATTCCTCCTGGGAAATGGGCTCATTATTACCCTCTTCAGCCTGGAGGTTTTCTGAAATCAATCCTTCCTGCGCTAAATAATTAAA
This sequence comes from Oryx dammah, assembly GCF_014754425.2. Taxonomy (NCBI): domain Eukaryota; kingdom Metazoa; phylum Chordata; class Mammalia; order Artiodactyla; family Bovidae; genus Oryx; species Oryx dammah. The sequence continues at coordinate 62,025,934 of NW_024070209.1, forward strand.
ATGCAAGCAGGAGTCTGGTTCTAGTTTCCTCATAAATAAACTGAAAATAATGAAATGTTGGAAACTGGCACTGATTGCCAAATTTTATGGTTGTCCCCTAATTACACTGGTACAACACAAATTTGTGTGTGTGTCCAAAATAATTATTTGAAAACCATAACCAGAGTTCCTAGAATAATTAAGAACTTTAATCATGTATTGAAATACAGAAAAAGAGCCGATAAATGTTTGCCCTCCTACCTAACTAGGTAAACGAAAGAATGCTGAGTTTGTATATTTTCTGCCTAAGTGATTATTTATCCTGAGCAGAGACTGACCTGACTAAAACAATTACGGAGTGTTGAAAGCCTGACCAGCCTGTAAAATGGTGCATTATCTTATTCCTCAAAGTGGGCTGCAACCACCCTTTGGGGTCTGGGACAGGCAGGGAATCCAGCCACGAGATGAACAGGTCAACATTTAGATGCCTCAGTTTTGCTGTATTTATGAGTGTGGGGAGCACATCATGTTCATATCAAAAATAAACATGGTGATATTATGGAACAGATTGCAAAAGTCACACAAATTTCTCAATATTACAGACATTTTGAGCTGGCAGCTACATTCATAGGGGTCCTCACAGGTCCTTCTTCATTGTAGAGGTTCTTTGGGGAACCATTTAAAGTACTCCCATAATATCAGGAAGCAATGATTTGTCAAATAAAAAGGCAAATGTTTCTGATGTACAAGTTTCTACTCTAGATCAGACTGGATAGATTATATATATATATATATATATATACTGCTTAGTCATCTAAGATGTGTCCAACTGTGAGACCCTGTGGACTGTAGCCTGCCCAGGCTTCTCTGTCCATAGGATTCTCCAGGCAAGAATACTGGAGTGGGTTGCCATGTCCTTCTCCAGGGGATCTTCTCAACCCAGGGACCAAACCCAGGTCTCCCGCATTGCAGGCAGATTTTCACTGAGCCACCAGGGAAACCCATACACACACACACACACACACACACACATTGGAGAAGGAAATGGCAACCCACTTCAATCAGACACGATTGAAGTGACTTAATACACACACATATATGAGTAAAAAGAATCTTAAATCTATTTCTGCTTAATTGACTATGCCAAAGCCTTTGTGTGGATCACCACAAACTGTGGAAAATTCTGAAAGAGATGGGAATACCAGACCACCTGACCTGCCTCTTGAGAAACCTATATGCAGGTCAGGAAGCAACAGTTAGAACTGGACATGGAACAAAAGACTGTTTCCAGATAGGAAAAGGAGTACGTCAAACTTATATACAGAGTACGTCATGAGAAATGCTGGGCTGGAGGAAGCACAAGCTGGAATCAAGATTGCCGGGAAAAATATCAAAACCTCAGATATGCAGATGACACCACATTTATGGCAGAAAGTGAAGAACTAAAGAGCCTCTTGATGAAAGTGAAAGAGGGAGAGTGAAAAAGTTGGCTTAAAGCTCAACATTCAGAAAACTAAGATTATGGCATCTGGTCCCATCACTTCATGGCAAATAGAGGAGGAAACAGTGGCTGACTTTATTTTTCTGGGCTCCAAAATCACTGCAGATGGTGATTGCAGCCATGAAATTAAAAGACACTTACTCCTTGGAAAGAAAGTTATGACCAACCTAGACAGCATATTAAAAAGCAGAGACATTACTTTGTCAACAAAGGTCTGTCTAGTCAAGGCTATGGTTTTTCCAGTGGTCATGTATGGATGTGAGTGTTGGACTATAAAGAGGGCTGAGTGCAGAATTGATGCTTTTGAACTGTGGTGTTGGAGAAGACTCTTGAGAGTCCCTTGGACTCCGAGGAGATCCAACCAGTCCATCCTAAAGGAGATCAGTCCTGGGTGTTCTTTGGAATGTTGAAGCTGAAACTCCAATATTTTTTTGGCCACCTCATGCAAAGAACTGACTCATTTGAAAAGACCCTGATGCTGGGAAAGATTGAGGGCAGGAGGAGAAGGGGACGACAGAAGATAAGATGGTTGGATGGCATCATCGACTCGATGGACATCGGTTTGGGTGGACTCTGGGAGTTTGTGATGGACAGGGAGGCCTGGCGTGCTGCGGTTCATGGGGTCGCAGAGTCGGACACAACTGAGCAACTGAACTGAACTGAAAGCACCTTTTAGATAACTGGTTCTCAAATGTCCCACTCAGGGACATTTTACATTTGTCAGTGCTGGGGGAATTTCTGATTGTCACCATTTGGTGGTGGTGCGGGTAGCACTACTGGCCTTACCCTCCACTGGAAAGAATTTCTTAGCCTAAAATGTCAACTGGGTTGAGGATGAGAAACCCTGCTGCTGCTGATGTGTATACATACACACACAGATAGGAAATGAGTGGTCTGAAGGTCAAAGTCAGGCACGTGTAGAGAAAGAAGGCACATATCCACCTGGACCACAGCAGGAGACAGAATCAGCCTCTGAGAACAGGGGTTCAGCTGTTTTAGAATTTGAACCATGAATAGAGCTGTAGAGCAGTCTCTGCAGACTCGCTTTGGGGGGAATGTGGAAGGGGCTGCTGTACACGTGGTCAGAGATACGTCAGCCCCTCCAGAAAGCTGGGGTAATCCTCCCAATGGGAGTGACTCCCCCAACTTGTTACTTGGGCTGTAGATCTGAGGCCTTTATTATCTTATCCCCTGCATTCTACATAGGTTCCCAGAATGACCTGTGAGCTCCTCTGCAGGACAACATCCAAGCATTTTCAAATATCTCTTCTTGGTGCACAGTATCACAGCACCTAGCCTTGCTCATAATATGGTTACTGAACTGACGTCAATACTATAGTTTTCCCCCAGTATTAGAAATTCTACATGCCTGCATTTGGAAAAAAAAAAAAAAAACATTAAACAGGAAGGAAAGAAAGACACTTCCCTTCTACTATTTCCATCTGGGAAGATCATTTAGCAAAGTCTGTCTTCAAAGAGCTGTGCATACTTCTTTTTTGATGCTAATCATGTTTGACTGCCTCCCCCACATACCTTTAGCCTTTTTATTAGTTTCCAGCAGTAGTGCAGTTCACTCTTACATTTCATAAAAGGGTCACAGTCTTGGTTAATGTTTTTTAGACACAAATGCCCATAATCAAAGCCCAGAGCAAAGTTTGCCTGTCTTTCTTTGTACACCTCTTTAAAAACTCAAGCTCTATATTTCATTTATTTGCTAATGAATTTCCCTGTAAGGGATAGTTTGACTCTGCTCAGCTTTAATTATAACAACAACAAAAAATTCATTTAGGCTTCTGCCTGCTCTCCATGTTCAAAACTATTCTATAGAATGATTGAGAAGGAATAAAGCATTTTTGGAATAAAAGCAATTTTCCAGAATAAAGTCTTCTGGGCAGGCTCAGTATCTTCCTGTTTTTTACATTCCTAAAACATAAGAAATGTAAGACCTCATCTCAAGCAATCCACGTATCTTCAACTCCACTTACAATGTAAATCAAAGCATTATTCTGCACCCTACAAACTACTTATTGAAAGATTCAACCCAAGATTATTTTCATTCAAAAGCACATACTCTCAAACCATTTACATTTAGATGGTATTTATACAGCTTTTCAGGAACCAGAAGACCTTTTTAAGAGCTAAGGAGGAATGGTGAATGAGCCCAACCTCTTAATTTTGCAGTGAGGTAACTGAAGCTTAGAAGTCGATTTGAACTCTCCGAACTACCTAATAACAACGGCTAGGACTTATCAAGGGCCCACAGCTTCTCATATCTTCAGCACTTCTACTGTGTCTGAGCCACCACGATATCTTTCTCAGATTGGTGCAGGAGCCTCCTAAGTCCTGCTTATACTCTGCTTAGGTCAACAAAAAGTCCTCACTGAGGTTCCTTAAAAAACTAAAAGTAGAGTTACCATATGATCCAGCAATCCCACTCCTGGGCAAGTATCTGGAAAAGATGAAAACTCTATTCTAAAAAGATACGTGTACCCCAGTGTTCATAGCAGCACTCTTTTCAATGGCCAAGACACAGAAGCAATCTAAATATCCATCGACAAATGAATGACTAAAGAAGATGCATTATGTATATACAGTGGAATATTGCTCAGTCACTCAGTCATGTCTGACTCTTTTCGACCACATGAACGGTAGCCCACCAGGCTCCTCTGTCCCATTGAACTGCCCAGGTTAAGAATACTGGAGTGGGTTGCTTTCCTCCTCCAGGGGATTGTTCCAACCCAGGGATTGAACCTGGGTCTCCTGCATCTCCTGCATTTGCAGGTAAATTCTTTACCACTGAACCACCTTGGAAGCCCACAGTGGAATATTACTCAGCCATAAAAAGAATGAAATAATTCCATTTGCAGCAACATGGATGGACCTGGAGATTATCATAGTAAGTGAAGTAAGTCAGACAGACAAATATCATGTGATATCACTTATCACTTATATGTAGAATCTAACAAAAGCTACAAACGAACATTTGTATTTACATATTACAAAACAGAAACAGACATAGAAAATGAATTTATGGGTACCAAAGGAGAAAGCGGTGGAGAAGGATAAATTAGTAGTTTGACTTAACAGATACACAGTACTATATATAAAATAGATAAACATCAAGGTCTTACTTATAGCACGGGAAACTATATTCAATAATGTGTAATAACCTAAAAAGGAAAAGAATCTGAAAAAGAATAGATAGCTGAATCACTTTGCCATACACTTAAAACTAACACAATACAATATAATCAACTATATTTCCATTCTTAAAATGATTTTAAAATAATAATAAAATAGAACTACAAAAAGAATCCCCACAAATTCCCCAGTGCCTGATACATGGCAGGCCTTCAGAATGTTTGTGGACTTGTAAAGTGCTTACTATATGCCAGGTACTAATCTAACGAAGGTATGGGAACCAATTACCTAATCTTTCCAGTAACACAAGATAGTGCTATTGTCATCACTGCTGTCATCTTGGATTCACAGATGAAGAAACTGGGGCACAGAGAAGTTTAGTAACTTGTCCAAGATCACCCAGCTAGTTAATCATAGAGCCAGGATTTGAACCTAGGGCACAGGGCTCTTTACCACAATGTACTGTGTTCCTCTTAGCTTAGCTAATGACGAAAAAAAGCTTCAGAGTCTTCCCTATATCGAACTCTCAGAAGTTGAAATATATCAAACTGCGCTTAAAAAACATTATTTCCTATGACTGCCTAACATTTTCAAATCATCAATAAGGTGTGATTTTGAGCTAAGACTGGTAAACAAGAGCAAAAGTGTGAGTCACAACTGTGTTGCCCTTCAGTCTCAAGTTCAGAGCACACAAAGGGTATGACTGTGGCTTACTGTCGTGTGCAGGTAATTCTCCCTACTCAACTGAGATTACCATGATTAGCTCTGGTCCATAAAGGGAAAGCTAAGACACAAAAGCCTCAGTGATGTTCCAGGCCACACAGTCAGCAACCGTGGCAGGAAAGGAGTCTCTGAGGGCCCCTCTGAGGTCACACATGTTCTCTGATTATTAAGTATAAAACACCAGGGTGATGCACACAATGGAATGTTTAAGCCGAGATGTCACAGAATACAGGGTATGTTGATACAGCTTTATCTGAGAAGTTACATAATCGTCCTAACGTGGAAACACCATAAAGGAATTTGTGACTTGGAATGAAGAGAGGTGTGCTCCCTGGGAATCACTCCTCAAGGGGTATCAGGAGATGTTCAGTGAGAAACCCACTCCCCTAGATTGGGCTTCCCCGGTGGCTCAGAGGTTAAAGCGTCTGCCTGGAATGTGATCCCCTGGAGAAGGAAATGGCAACTCCAGTAATCTTGCCTGGAGAATCCCATGGAGGGAGGAGCCCGGTAGGCTACTAGTCCATGGGGTCACAAAGAGTCGGACACGACTGGGCGACTTCACTTTTCACTAGATTGAGCAGGTGACTTGTAAAAAACAAACAAAACAGCCCAATGAAGGCTTTCTGAGGGCAGGCACTGTGCCCAGTTCAATTTAATGAGATTTAACCAGACCCCTGGCTAAAAACAGTCTCCAGGGACCCCCATCTTTTCGCAGGGCAGGGAGGTCTATTCTATATTCAGCCTCCTGTTATATAAAAGTCCCTACTCCGAGTCCTCTCTGCCTCTTGCTTTTAGGTCAAATATTTATTTATGCAAGCCCAGAGGCCTTTCATTATCTTTGTACCCTGGAAGGCTCGAAATGAATCTTTTCTCGCACTTCGTTGAAATTCTTTGAAAGAAATCTCGAGCTCTGGAATCCACCTCCACCTCCAATCTTCCCTGGATCTCGGTCTCCACTGTCCCACCTGCCCCCAGGCGCAGCCAGAGAAGGAAGGGGGTGGCCGGAGGGGAGGGGCGGGGATGTTACAAGCACCTGTCACCTGGCAGGCCCCGGCCTCACTTCCTCACCCCCCGCCCCCCCCCCCCAGCCCCCCGCGAGGGCCCACCCCGCGCCCCCCCCCTCGCACGCCCCGACACTGGCAGGCCAGTCCCTCCCGCCCTAGCCTCCTGCCGCCGTCCAATGGCCGAGGGGCAGGGCAAGCTGAGCAAGCCGCGGCAGCCCAGCCGGGTCTCCGCCCTGTTCCCGGTTCCCGAGCCGGGCCCCGGCGGCCTTTAAATGCCACCCTAGGCCGACACGGCGCGGCCCTCGCCACCTTTTTCCTCGGGCGACCGTAGCGGCACCCCGAGGAAGAAAGCAGCTTAGACTCTGCAGCTCCGTCCCGGCCGCGGCAGTCACCTCCGACCTCGGGGCCCGCGCCGCCTCCCCCGCCTCCCCACCTCCCTCCCCCAGGCCCCGCAGGCCGGGTCGGCGCCGGGCCCCCGGGCGTGCGCGCGCGCGTACCCGCGCGTGTGTGCGCGCCCCAGCCAGCCTCGGACCCGCGCCCCCTCCCGGCGCAGGACCGCCCCGGGATCCCCGCCCGCGCGCCGCGTCCCACGTCCACGCCGCCCGGCCGCCAGCCGCGCACCCCGCCGCGCTGCGCGAGAAGATGGCGGGGTCGGTGGCCGACAGCGATGCAGTGGTGGTGAGTGCGGGCGAGGCGCCCCCTTCCCGCGGCCCGCACGGCCCCGCCGCTGGCTCCCGCCTGGCGGAGGCCCAGCCCCGCGTCCCCGGCGGGAGAAGGCGCCCCAGTACCTGGTTAGAGGGAGCCGGCTGTGCGCGACCGGAGTGGGGGGAGGGCTGGAGGGGTGCCCCGCGGGAGGACCGCTGGCTGAGTGGAGGTGTTGGGGGCGGCCTGCGCGTGGGGGTGAGCTACAGCCCACTCCGCGCCGTGCAGACACCGGCCAGGTGTGAGTGTGCGCGGGTGTGTGTCCGGCGCGCGCGCCCCTTATCCGCTCCCCCCACCCCCACGGCATCCCGGGGATTCCCCCTTGGAAATGGGTCCTAGCCTGGGGCTCGCGGGAGAAGTTGAGCGCGGCTGCTGCACTCCAGCTACATCCTGGAGGACAGGCCTGGGCGACAGGTTCTAGGGGCGTTTGCGGTTGGAGAGGAGCCTGCCTTCCTCCGGAGCGGGGCTCTGGTTCCCCAGTGGGCCTCGACCTTCATTTTGATCTAGATCTGAAGAGTCTGGGGAGCGTCAGAGGCTTAGCTACCTGATAGAAAGGACGGGTTTGGTTCCGGGGTTTTCTGCGGGTAAGCCTATGTTGTGGGGAGGATTGCTGGATTCCTCCAGATTTGTATAGGTTCTTCCCCGCTCCGGCTAACACCCACCTCCGAAAGCCTTTGGAAAGCCAATCTGTGTGCTTCTATTTTTAGAAACTAGATGATGGGCATTTAAACAACTCCTTGGGCTCTCCAGTTCAAGCCGACGTGTACTTCCCACGACTGGTAAATGATTTTGTTTCCTCTTCGGTGTCTGCCTGTACCCTCTTGTTTCTAATTGCATTTTCAAATGGGTCAAGTCCTAAGGAACTGAGGGCTTGGCTCTTCCCTAACAGGCTGTGAACTTTGTTTCTGCTCTCATCCTCTACAGATCGTGCCATTTTGTGGGCACATTAAAGGTGGCATGAGACCAGGCAAGAAGGTGTTAGTGATGGGCATTGTAGACCTCAACCCAGAAAGGTAAGGCAGATTCCTTGTCTCCTATGATGCTGTCAAAAATCTTTGGTTTCTCTTCCCACCCAAGCCAAATGAAAAATACGGAGACAGAGTTTGGAGGAAATAAAAGGGTGGCTTTAATCCTCAGCCAGAGGAGGGGAGAAACAGCAGGCTAGAGCCTCAAGAACTGTGCACCCCTCCCATGAGGAATGGCGAGGGTGGTGGTGATTATATAGATGAGGGGGTCAGTGATGAGGAACAAAGGTGTGAAGGTCTTGTATTCTTCTTCCTTTTGTATCATTTCAAAAACAGACTGGCCATCAGGTAGCTGAGTAGTTGGGTCCATTGTCTTGCATGAATTGTACTATGGCCTCCTTTCTGTAGTGCAAAAAGAAAGGAAAAGAGCTATGAGGGGGTCGTCTGCAAAGAGAGTGCTGTAAAGGTGAGCCCCAGACAGAGTGTGATCAGCATACCAGGTTAGTCTTGATTACCTACTACAGATCAGGAACAGTTAAAAGTGAAAAAAAGAGCTCAGAGAAGGGCAAGAGAAAAAACAAAACAACTTTTTCCTCTTTTTTCACTACACTTATACCTATCCAGCAGTTACGAGGTCCTGCCTCACTCTTGTAGCTTTCTGCTGCTCTTCCAACCCCTGTGGCCAGTGTTACTGGTTGCAAGTGCCAAGAAAGTACTATGTTCCCATGAAAAGAATGTGTATGAATCTCAGCGGCCATTTCTCTAGACAGCTATTTATATCAGAGATTATAAATATAGACCCACATCATTTTCTCTTTGACCCTTAGGGAGGCCAAAGGACTTTTTTAAAAAAATGTTTTTCAGACTCAGTGCTTGGAGTAAGAACTATCAGTATAAACGAGAACCAAACTACAAGATATTGTTTCCCTTGGTCAGTTTCCCCTGGCTGTTTTTTAGTCTTCTGAAATGGGTTAAAACACAGATGTGTGGGTAGTTTGGAGTATCTGAAATATCCACAGTTAGTTATTTTCATCTCTATCAAAGTTTTCTCCAGGGCCACCTCCTGTGGGTAACAAAATAAACTAGTTTGATTGTAATTCTACTTATCCATGGTCTATCACCCCCCTGCCACCCTGTGGAGAGTGGTGGCCCACTAAAAGCTGACCAGTCCAGAAAGGAAGAAGGAAATGGGAGCCTGGGTCTTTGTTAAATGTTATTTTGCTCAACCGTGAATAAATGAGATGATTTTCTTTTCAGCTTTGCAATCAGCTTGACCTGTGGTGATTCAGAAGATCCTCCCGCCGACGTGGCAATTGAACTCAAAGCAGTGTTCACAGACCGGCAGCTACTCAGAAATTCTTGTATATCTGGGGAAAGGGGTGAAGAACAGTCAGCGATCCCTTACTTCCCATTCATCCCAGACCAGCCATTCAGGGTGAGTACCTCGAGTGCTTCAGCTCCAGCCATTGGCAGGATGGTGATATTCTCATCTAAGATGTGCCAAGAGTGCTTTAAGCAGCCAGAATTTTTGCATGTCCAAGAAATTTGTCACCTGATGGTGAAAAAAAGAAAAACAATCAAAAGAGCTCTGTTTGATGATATGAATTAAAAATCAGTAGTAGCTCTTGGTTCTGTTTAGCCAATATGTGTAAATAAACCCATATTTACATGTCTAGATTGTTAAGAATAAATACGTCTCTGTGTAGTATTCAATATAGTACTAGGCATTTAATAGATAATTGTCCTAAGCTAACTATTTAATAAATATTAATAAATACCTAGAATTTCTTTATTTTTTCTCACCCTTTAAGTAGTACCAGACCATATCAGTTATACCTTTTTTAAGACTAGAGCAATTATTATTTTATTTTCTCTTGTTCCCTTTGCTAATGAGGACTAGCAGTGCCATTGCTCCCCTGGGCTTCCCTGGTAGCTCAGATGGTAAAGACTCTGTCTGCAATGCAAAAGACCCAGGTTCCCTAGGTGGGGAAGATCCTCTGAAGGAGGGCATGGCAACTCACTCCAGTATTCTTGCCTGGAGAATTCCATGGACAGAGGAACCTGGCAGGCTACAGTCCATGGGGTCATAAAGAGTCAGACATGACTGAGTGACTAATGCTGGGTTAAGCAGCTTCAGTCTACTTCATTGTCACAGGCTGTGTGGCTGATAGATAGATGCCTTCCCTTGGGCCAGAATGAGTATAGATTTGCTCCCCACTATCTGTCAGGCAGTAAGCACAGCCCAAATTTCCATTCCCATCAAATAGCATGAGCCTCATCTTCCTCTATGAAGGACAATGCCAAGTAAAAGATGCAAGTCAGTAATGTGTTAGAAAAGAATTTACTGACATGTCAGACTTGGTGATGAAGTGTCTGTGTTAAAGTTTGTTGTGCTTAGTCACTTCAGTCATGTCTGATTCTTTGCAACCCTACAGACCGTAGCCCACCAGGCTCCTCTGTCCATGGATTCTCCAGGCAAGAATACTGGAGTGGATTGCCTTGCCTTCCTCCAGGGGATCTTCCCCACCCAGGGATCAAATCCATGTCTCTTGCATCTCCTGCATGGGCAGATGAGTTCTGTACTGCTAAGCTGCCGGGGAAGCCCTACACTTTGTTAACATACATCATAATAATGACAACTTGGTTAAAAGCTCCCTGTTTCATATATACCTAACAAACAAGAACTACCCTTAAGCTGTTGCTCCTCATCTAGAAATGTACAAGGGCATTATGAATAAGTCATAATTTTTCTTCCCATCTTGCAGTCTTAGGGGTAAGGAAGAATCTATGACATTGATATCAGTGATAGAATAGAGACTAATTGCCCTTCTAGCATAGCCTGGGGAAGGCACCCCTACCCTTCTCTAGAATGATAATGACCCTGAGGCTCCCCTGAACTGTGACAGTTTCTTAATGGTGACTCCTTATGCAGAGCTCATGAGTGTGAATAATCAAAGCTTCTGCCCAGTGGAATAATGCTCCCCAACAACAAAATTGAGATGGAATCAGCCCTTCTTGGTGACATAATTTTAGTAATAATATGCATTAAATGTGACTAATATCACATATGGAGTCTCTCCTTACATGATGAATACAAATGCTTTTAATAAATACATAGTGCAAAACCAGTGATTAAACTCTATGGTGAATTCCTTAAGTTAGAAAAAAGAGGAAGAAAAAGCTTTTACCATATGGAATCAGTATTTTTGTTTGGCTTAACAAAGCCTTGTTAATTACACATCCTTGGTCCAATGGTAATTACTGTGTATCCTTCTCTGCTTAGTGTTTATCTTGTTTGAGTGTCCAAACTGTTATTACATGCTCCTAATGGGTACCTGCTCTGCCTTGTGAGGGGCTTCTCTGAAGGTGGGATAGAATTGTTCAGGGGATGAGGATGGAGGCATTAAGTGCCATATAGATAAATCTATACCACTTTATATCACTTTCTGGCATGCAGTGAGAAGGGAGAAATAGTAAGGCAATTTTAAATCCTTCAAGGACATTGAATAGTGTAGAGCAATGCCTCCCAAAGTATACCCCTCATTCCAGCAACACCAGCATCATCAGTTTCCACCAGCAACTTGGTGGAAAAGCACATTCTTAGACCTTACCCTTGACCTACTAAATGGAAAATTTAGGAGGGTGGAGTCCAGCAGTCTGTTCTATAGCCTTCTGTCTGATTCCAGTACACTCTAGAGTTTGAGAACTACTGAAGATGTTGCCTTTCTCTAAAATGAGGTATTTGTTCATTTTTCCCAGCAGAGTTCATTGAATTATGAACTGAGGGTTTATTTTGTTTTTTCCAGGTGGAAATCCTTTGTGAGCACCCACGTTTTAGAGTGTTTGTGGATGGACACCAACTTTTTGATTTTTACCACCGCATTCAAACGTTATCTGCAATCGACACCATAAAGATCAACGGAGACCTCCAGATCACTAAGCTTGGCTGATGTTTAAACCACGTCTGTTTCAAAGAGCATCAGGTGCCACAACTGCCTGACTGTTGATCTGGAAGAAGTGTCCTAGCCAGGTCTAAAGACTTAAAAAGAAAACAAAAAGGCAGACTTCACTGTCTCTTCTTTCTGTGCAGTTTAAACCCAAAATGACTTCAGCGGTCGTTTGCCCTTAGGAAGCTATTGGAACTAAGACACCGAGCCATTATCCCCAGAACAAAATAATACATTTATGCTGGATTTTATTCAGACTAAACTGAGATGGATTTGTGACGATCTGTGATTTGGTAATAAGTTATTCATCTTTTCCAAGCAAGGTGATATTTCGAACAAAAGTGCTAAAGACTTAAAACAACAACAAAGACGGTACACAGAAATCAACTCATTTCTGCACTGAAGTGGAATTGTGTAGCACAACCAACATTTTAGTCAGGGTATTTAACATAGAATGTAGGTTGTTCAAGGGTTTTTTTTTTTTTTTCCTTGTTGCACAGCATAATGTTAACTCAGATTTTTTTAAGCTTTCTTGTAGTTATTTATTTCTACTCAGTGTATGTGTTAGAGATGATTAATGTCTCAAGAACAGCTTGTTATAAACTTTTGAATGTACAATTATCTTAGGTCTGAGTGGGGAAATTACCTATTACAGTCATGAGAAAGGTGAGTTTCTACCTTAAAGAGTTGAGTCTTATCCTCTTACCCCTAAACTTAGGATCTCTTGATATAAATTGCTGTAAGTGCTTTTGGGAAAACTTTGCAACAGTTCAGTAAGACTGCTTTTCAACTTATTAATGATTATGTAAAATTCTACTTAACGTTGCTTTTTCTCCATACTGTGAAATTAGCACAGTATTGACATCCTTAAGACTAATTAACTACTTTTCACTGGATCTACATAATAGCTCATCAAGTTGTTATTAAGCTAGTTGAAAACACATTAAGAGGTGATTGCAGTGATAGTTTTAAAAATGGACTATTATATACATTTTTAAAGGTATAGTGTGAAAATGATTTGGGAACGCAATGGAAAGCAGAAGCAAGTGGCCCCAAATAACTTACTTGGAAATAATTTATATCAACTTAAGCTGTTAGCTCATTGTATCACTTTTATTATGTGACCCTCACCAATCCCTAAGCAATGCCTTTGGAGCTTCAGAGTAGAAGATGCTTCCTACTGTGTGGGCTCTGCTAAGATAGTACGATAAGACCAGTTAGTTTATCTGAAAAGTTAACTCCCAGGACTCTAGGTCTTTGAGTCCAGCCAACAGTATGAATGCTCCAGTGAGGCTCTGGGAGTTTCCCTGTACTTGTGGAACTGATTAGACAGTATGTAGTCTCCAGGAAAAGCCTGAAGTGATACACACGTCACTGCAAGGCAAGGAATGGTTGGAGTCTTGGGTGCTGGATTTCATAAACTGCATTGGCTTTGGAGAGAAGGACCCTTGGCATTGCTCTGGTCAGCTAGTTGAGGGGGGTAAGGGGGTGCTGGGGTGGGGGTGTATTTATATATAATTTAGGTTTTATTTGTACAGCATACTGCGTCTTGTTATGACACGTCCTTGTCCTGCTTTGCTTTTGAGTTTTTTTACACAACATGCAGAGGCACTGAAGTGGCCACGTCATTTTCACGTGTCAAGAATGTAGACAGTGTTTCAGTACCAAAGTTTAAGAAAAAGCAAACTGAAATCGTGAATTTTTTTTTATAGGTGATATATTTGGATTCTCCTCAGCTTTGAAACTGTTTAGCACAGTTCCATTGTGTTATGTAAGAAGATGCTTTATCCAATCAGACTGGCTGAGCACTGAAAAGCTTTATGTCCTAGCTGACTTAACCAGCCATATTCAGCCAGGAAGGCTGTGCTCTGGCTCTGTATTTTGGAGCCCGTGACTAACCTTGTGCAGCCACTAGATTTTGTCAAGTATTTGTAGAGAGACCTAGAGGACACCCTGAAATATATTGGTAGGGGTTTTGAGTCTCATTGTGGTAGAAGACCCTCCCCCACAACAGGAGGTTTTTCTTTGAGTGGGCTTCCATTCCCACCCACTGCATAATTCAGCAGAAACTGGAGGAGTTGGGGGTGTAACTGTTGCAACTGACACTGTTCTCTCTACCTATCAGCTAACTGGTTAGCAGCCAAGCCCTTAGGCAGCTTAGTGTAAAGATACACTGTTAACCCTTCATTGTTCTGTGGGGTCAGTGAGAACCTCTTGGTTAAGCTTATTGAAATTTATCAGAATGATGTGATGGTTTGATTCAGGTATAACTAAGTTAGCGGGGGGCTAGTCCAGCTGTATTAATCATTAGCTGTAAACTGGAAACTGTTCACATCCTTTCTTCAGCATGTGAGGTCTAAGGTGGGAATTCAGGATGAAAAGTGCAATTTTAAGCTTCACAAGAAGGCATTTGGGTGTGTAAGGTGTTATTCCTGACCAGAGCCCTAATTTTGCAATATGACCAAAACCAAGGAACATAAATAACAATCAGGCTCTGGGGGAATAATAGGCAGGCTTTAGACAATCTGTTCATTTCTGCATCAAAATTGGAGTGAATGTATATATCTACTTAAAAGTTAATAGAAGTGACTTCTATTTCTGGGCTATCCCAGAATTGTCTTAATTTTTTTTTAAATTTGAAACCCCATTTCAAATCATGCCAACCTTAGTTCAAAACCTCCAGAGGAATCGTTCTTAGAATTGTTGATGATTTGTTAAAATGGCAAATCCTTTCATTTGTATTAAGAAAATATCCAAAAAGAGGGCGGGAGCCCTTTTGCCTTGAGAGAAACACCCTTGGCATTTTCCAGCTACATTATTAATGTAGAAATAATGTTCCTATGATGACATATTTTCAAAGAAACACTTTCTTATTTACTGCGTGGTGTAAAATGTTGCTAAATGTGTTTTAGCGTTATGATGTCACTGCTGAAAGTTATTTGCACTATAATAAAGGAATTTTCTACAAAATGGTTTCCAATTTATAAGGTGCTAAACTTGGTACCAGGTGTGATGTGCTTGGGCTTCCCAGGTAGCTCAGTGGGTAGCTCCTGCCAGTGCAGGAGACTCAGATTCAATCCCTGAGTCAGGAAGATCCCCTGGAAAAGGAATTGGCAACCTACTGCAGTATTGTTGCTTGAAAACTCCCATGGGCAGAGGAGCCTGGCAGGCTGCAGTCCGAGGGGTTGCGGAAAGTCGGACGGGACTAAGCGCACAGGCACGTGATGTACTTAGCGTGGACCATCTGGTAGCACAGCCCTCCCTACTGCACACACTCACTCCAAGACCACTTGTTGCCCACAGTAATAAACTGATCAAGGGGAGGAAAGTGTCTGAGGGGGCCTCAGACCTAATGAGTTGTGTGTGCAATGGGTTATTTTTAAAATAAAATTTGCATATGGTAAATTCACATTTTTCTTGATGTGCAGTTTTGTGAATTTTAATACATAAATGGATTCACATAACAATCACCTCAAACAGGATACAGAATCGTTCGATCACCCCCCAAAATCCCCTTGTGCTATCACTTTATGGTTAAATGTAACCCCTACTCCCAGGCCTAATCAGGCAACAACTGACCCATTCCACCTGCCTATAGTTTTGCCTTTTCCTGAATGTCATATAAAGAGAATCATATAATCCTCTGGGATTGGTTTCTTGCATAATTCATTTGAAGTTCATATTGTGTGTATTAAATTTTTCCTTTTTATTGCTGAGTAGTATTCCATTGTGTGGATGGACCAGGCTTCACCTGTTAAGGATGTAGTGGGTTCTTAATAAATTATTAATATAATCTTATTAGCACAGTGTGTATACAAAAGCAAGATTGTGTATACAATCTTTCCTGTGGTTTTGAATGATTAAGAAGGAAACTTGATCCGTTAGCTATTATGACTACAAATAAAACTGGCTTATAGAAGTTTGCCTAGCTTTAGTTATACATAGTTTAGGAAAGATAATTTACTCAATATGCTGGATTTAGGGTACCTACTTATATCTTAGTTGGTTTTACTAATTCCTTCCTTTATTATTATTATTTTTTTATTTCTATTTTTTAAGGAAGCAAAGCTGTGAGGCTGGTCTTTGTCACAGTTTTTGCAGTGAAGTATAGGCAGCAGCATAGGGAAGGGCTTCCTAGTTGTCACTAGTGGTAAAGAACCAGCCTGCCTATGCAGGAGATATAAAAAGACTTTGAGTTTGATCCCTAGGTTGGGAAGATCCCTTGGAGGAAGATATGGCAACCCACTCCAGTATTCTTGCGAGGAAAATTCCATGGACAGAGGAGCCTAGCAGGCTATAATCCATGAGGTCGCAAAAAGTCAGACACGTCTGAAGCGACTTGGCATGCACATTCATAGGCAGGGAAAGCCCTGTCAAAGTGGGAACAATTTGCTGAGGGTGCTGGGCAGAGGTAGGAGAGCTTCCTCTGCCCCCGTTGGATACAACAGTATCCTTGTTCTATGACAGCATTTTTAATTAGACAGTCTAGAAGATATTTATAACTGGAGTCTCTGAGTGCCACAGACACTTAAGGACCTTTATTCATTCAGCAGATATTTATTGAGCTCTGTCAACTGCTGTTCTAGATACTTGGACAAATCAATGAATAAAACAGACCCTGGTGCTTTTAAACTTCAGTATGCTGAAGAATCACCCAAGAAGCCTCCTTAGGGGGTAAAAGTCCATTCTCACCCTGGGAAATTATGTTTCAGTGGGTCTGGAGTAGGTCTCAGGAGTTTGTATTTTTAAAAAACATCCTTGATGGTGTCACTGATCCCAGGTCCCAAACTAAGCAGCTCTGCCTTTGGGAATTCCATAAACATTTGCTGAATCAAGCTGTTGAGTTGTGCCAGGCTGTGGGATTCTGATCTTTGGGTATCTTTCTGTGAAAATTTCAACACTGGGTCATCCTGCTCTGCCAAAAAACCACCGTGCAACTTTAATTGTAACTTTACAACTATGTCTTTCCTCCCCGCCTGCCCCCCCAAGGTTTAACCTTCCTCACTCCCACCCCTCCCACACTATAAACATTGTAGGGAAAGGAAGTGTCTTTCAACCAAGCTGTGTAAGAACCTTCCTTATTGGAGTGGCTTTAGGACCTCACTAGAATCCTCCCAGGGACTGGGGAGCCTGGTGGGCTGCTGTCTCTGGGGTCACACAGAGTCAGACACGACTGAAGCGACTTAGCAGCAGCAGCAGCAGCAGCAGCAAAACCCTCTGTGTGTGTGAGTCGCTCAGTCATGTCCAACTCTTTGTGACTCCATGGAGCGCGCAAGGCTCCTCTGTCCATGGAATTTTCCAGGCAAGAATAGTGGAGTGGTTAGCCATTCCCTTCTGCAGGGGATCTTCCAGAACCAGGGATCAAACCTGGGTCTCCTGCATTGCAGGCAGACTCTTTTAACTCTGAGCCACCAAAGGACCCTGACACCTGTTTTAAGTAGCAGGTGCTCTGAGAAAGATTAAGGTTCTAGGGAAAGCTTACCTCATTTCTTGGTAAACATTTCAATTAATTATTCATTTGCAGAATTGCCAGGGTGGGGCCCAATTTTTCTATAACGTAAATATACAAAGGTGGCTTGTAACTTGTAAAGAGGGTAGAAAGTGAAAGTGAAGTCACTCAGTCGTGTCCGACTCTTTGCAACCCTGTGGACTGTAGCCCACCAGGCTCCTCTGTCCATGGGATTGTCCAGGCAAGAATACTGGAGTGGGTTGCCATTTCCTTCTCCAGGGGATCTTCCTGACCCAGGGATCGAACCCAGGTCTCCCACATTGCAGGCAGACGGCTGCTTTAACCTCTGAGCCACCAGGGAAGCAGTGGTAAAGAGGGTAGAGGGCAAGTGGTAATGGCCCAGCTGAGCTGTTTCACAGCATTTTGGAAATAAATTTCAAGTCTTCCTTTCACACTTGTTTCCTGATCGCTGTGTTAATTTCACAATGATTTTTTTTTAAAGTCTCTTGCAAAAGGCAAAGAACTGCTTTGGAAAGCATATATTTCATCATGAATTTACATAGGTATATACAAGGTGCCAAAACAATACTCAACCTAGAGAGAGAAGGGGAAGAAATAGCCACTGACGCTTTCTCTTGCTTTGATACACCCTTCCATCCCCAGGGAAAGATGATGAAGAGGTGAGCAAACACAGAAGGGAAGCAGGCTTTGTTGTTTGAGAGGACGACACAGACAGTTCTAAATCATAGGCTCTGGCAGTGGCAAGCCAGCCACAGACCATGGGGATGATGGGTCTTCCAAGCTTTCATGAGTAAGAACAATAAGAAACATTTGCTATTAACTCCAGCACCTCCCTTTCTGTCAGTATTCTGTCATTAATTCTGAAAAGACAGATGCAAATAATCAAAGCTTACCTGAACAGTTAGTCTGGGAACGGGAAGAAGAGAAGCAGTGAGGCTGCGATGAGGGTGAGAAGGAAGAGCCATCTGGACCTCAGGGATATACTGTGTATATTGTGTGTGTTCAGATGGGCACCTTAAATCTCCAGTCTTAATTTGCCTCGCATGGGAAATGGAAATAATGACACTTGTGACAGTGTGTTTTGAGAGCCAGCAGTGACAGCGGTGTAAGCATTTCTTACAGTTGATAAGGCCAGAGTTAAAATAATCATGATACCAATTTCTATAATAATCCTGCATGATTTTGTAAGAAACAGTACTAAAAGTGTTAACCCTTGAAACTGTGTCTAATCCATTGGAACATGCTTTTCATATCATTTCAGTGAAGCCTGTTTTATTTAAAATCTAGCCAAAATTAGCAGTGTATTAGGCAATGTGTAGAATGATGTTTGTAAAATGTACTCTGGGATTTTTTTTTTTTTTACTTTGAATTATTACAGCTGTTCCAACATTAGAAAGCATGGGTTTTTCCTAATGCAATAAAAATCACCTTTAGTTCAGCATAAAATTATTTTAATGCTGTGAAAGGTGAACAAGGAAGAAATATACAACATAATGAGATATGACTTAAATAATTTTTTAAAAGAGAGTCTTCCTAGAGTCCTATGGTCTGTTATTCTAAGATTCTACTTAACCATTCATTTATCCTTCATTTTTTAAAAAAAACAACGCACACATGTACGGACACAAGATCACAGTCTCTTTGTTTGAGGAAGTTAGAAATAGATACTGCTTTTTTGGTAAGGCTTTGATTAACATCAGATATTGGGATTACCTCATAGTTGGAGGTTTCTAAGGCAACTAACATTATCTTTGCTTTTACAAATGTAAATTCCTGACTTGGGAATCCCCTTGCAATCCTCAACTTCAAAATTAAGTAAATGATTTTAAAAATTCAGCTTGCTAAATTGAAAGGGCAAATCCTGGCCTTTTCATATAGTTGGTGCTCTTACAGCATGTGTGTAGAGTTGGTTCATATACTGAGAGAATCACTCATAACTGATGAAGCTATGCAGAAAGAGAGCACTTTTATATGAAGGCACCATGTTAGTGTGGGTTATAAAAACATAAAAGACCTGTGCCATCTGCCCTTGAAGAATTTATGATCTTACTGAAAGACAGGTCGGGTACCTATGACATAAAACATAAGGATGACTGTCAATATATAGAGTCAGACTGAATGGGCAGAGAAGTGCATATGACAGGGGTTCCTAGGAACACAAACTGTCCACTGGGGCGACCCAGGAGGGCATCTGGGTCTAAAGGACCTTAGCTTGGCTTCCAACAGCCTGAATGCCCCTTGCTCTCTGTGCAACACCCAAACACCCCAGTATTATAGACCATCTTCAGGTTCGATCTGAGGGGCTAGTGTTGTATTTTCCGGGACTCAGTGTTGTAGTTGAGATTCTGGCCTCCCAAAGGAGGAGTTCAAGGAGAAACCTGGTATTCTTTAATTACAAAACACATGAGTCTCTGGTGGAGAACAGAGCCTTTCTCTAATGATGCCCCCAGCAAAGAAAGGATGGCCCGGACTTCCCTGGTGGCCCAGGGGTTCAAACTCCACACTCCCATTGCAGAGGGCATGGGTTCTATCCCTGGTTAGGGAACTAAGATCACCACTTAGGGCATTTCCACCTGTCCTCCCGTTGAAGGAGCAGAGGGCCTGAGAATGCAGCGATTCAGGTGCTTCTGCCTCCTGCGTCTCTCACAGTTGAGCTCTCTGGCTCCCTGCCGTGTCACACCAGTGTGCAGAGAGATCTTTGATCTTCCTCATGCTTGCTTCTAACTGCAAATCACATCTTTCTGGTGCTCCAGCCAAAGAAACAAAGATCTGCTCTATCGCTGGATGAAAAATTGTGGTCTTGAATTCACTGAGAGCTCATCTCCCAAGTGACCCCTTCCTAAGGGACTTTTCAAGGGAAAATTTGACATGAAGCTGTTTTTGCCTTATATGCTTACTTTTGCGCCTAACCCATGTGTGAGACAGACTTTTGTTTATCTTGAATGAATAGCTTTCTTGTGTATACATAATGGCCAGCTCTTTGACAGCAGAATCCATTTTTTGAGTTCTGGCTCTAGACACAAGGCTGTTCAATAAAACTGTGGTGTTGGGGAGGTTCTATCTACTAATATAATTTACACAGTCCAATATGGTGGCCACTAGCCACAAGGGTCTATTAAGCACTTCACATGTGGCTGATGCCACTGAGGAACTAAATTTTAAATTTTATTGAGTTTTCATTAACTGAACTTTTTGTATGTGTCCTTGTGTGTGTATGTGTGACACATGGGCTTAGTTGCTCCATGGCATGTGGGATCTTAGTTCCCCAGACCAGGGATTGAACCCACATCCCCTGCATTGCAAGGCGGATTCTTAATCCCTGCACCAGCAGGGAAGTCCCTCATTAACCTAACTTTAAAAAGCCAAATGTAGCTCACAGCTACCATATTGGACATTGCAGGTCTAGAACATCAGACCCTGCTGGGCTTATGTTTGGTCTCAATCCTCATATGCATATGACAGGTAGCAGAAGTTCCTATTTGAACCTAAGCCATGTTCACTCTCAAATTCAGGAAAGTCTAGACACTTTCTGAAGGCTAGTGGAGAAGTGGAGGCCTTTTCATAGAAGAGACCAAGACACCCACGGGAAAGAACTTACCCCACGGGAAACAACAAAAAAAGAGTCCACAAGATGGCTTGTTTCAGGAAGATAGGCAAGCTTCAGAAGAAAGTGGCAACTATGCGGTCATATCTGCGTTGTCACTTACACTGTCCCAGGCCCAGTGCAGTGGAGCCATTCCTGAATCTAGGAACAAGGGGCTGCAACCCACGCCCTGCTCCCTGTAAGCCCCGCTCCCCTGTAAGCCCCGCTCCCCGGAGCACTGAAGGACAAGGAAGTGGCAGTGCAGGAAGCATGCAGCCAACATTTCTGAGCTGCTCCTGAGTGCCAGGCATGGTGCCAGGTGCCGCCAGGGCTGACAGCTGCTGCAGCACCTGCCTGGGCCCTGTCTTAGCAGCCTCTGCACAGTTGTCAGCAGGGCACCCATGCCACTGCTGAGCATGGAGAGCACAGCCCCCACAGCACTGGGAATTGCCATGATGATCTGAAGCAATTTTTTTTTATGGTTAACACCACTGCGTTTATGTATTTGTTTAACGTTACTGTAAGTGGCTGGTCTCATGTGAACAGTCTGGGGTTCACCTGAAGCCATTCTTGAAAGCAGGCGTATTCTCCTCTGTCCTCCTTGTCATATCCTCAAAGATAAGAGATTATACTGGCCAAGAATGGCCAGTGGGAGAAAGTATTTTACCACACTTTACATGAGAAACAAAGGAATAAAAATCCTCACTAGATATTTTTTCTCCCCAAGTCCCTCTTTAGCTTCTAGCCTTCTCCAACCCTCTCCTTGGTTGCTTCTTAAATCTCCCTAATTCCTTTCCTAATGCAGAGTTATTTGACCTGTACCAGCTTTCCTAGGGGGCTTTTTAAAGCACTTACCTAGCAAAAGGTCACTTTCTCCATAGGGGAGATTCATTCCCTAAAAAAAATAAGAATTCTCCATCATTTTGATTTCTAGTTTCTTTAATACCCTGTGTCATTTCCAGAAGAACTCAAGGCAGCCACAAATGAGGCCATTAAGAGGAAAATGCCAGAACCTTCTGGTTCTATCTTCCTCAGGTTTAATGTCTCCTCATCAACTTTCCCAACAACTTAATTTTGAAGAAGGTGCCTCCTCTCTCTCAATGTTCTTTGACCTGTTTGTCTGTTTGCTTAGTGTTCATCTCTCCTGCTAAATGATCATTTCCATCGGGGCAGGTACCATACTGATCATGTTCACTACCGTACCCTAAGCATGTGGCATGGGGCTTGTCACAATAAATAATGAATGGATGTCTGTCAGATGAATGAACGGTCGACAAACGCAGTATTGGTTATCAATGGTTCGGCAACAAATTATCCCAAAATGTACCAGCTTACAACAACAATGATCATTTATGATCTCACACAGGAATCTAGGAACAGCTTTGCTGGGTAATTCTAACTCAGGGACTCTCATGATGTGACAGGTACACTATCTTCCAGTGCTGCAGTCCTCTGAAGGCTTGACTGGTCCTCCATAAAGTGTGCTTTCTTTGTATTTGGCAACAATTTTTTATGGGACCAGCTTCTCTCCACTCAGAGGTACCGTGCAAAGGAAAAAAGCATTAGCAAAGAGATTGGCATTCAAATCCTGCTGCTTACCAGCTCCATGATCTCTTTGTGTAAGTCTTGACAAGTCTGAACTCTTTTTTTTCATCATTCCTCATTTTTCTCTTCTGTAATAGGGGCTTGCACGACTCTTCTTTGCAAGACAACTGTGAGGCTTAAGCAAAGGGAGGTCCATAACGCACCGAGCATAGCATGGTGTGTAATAAGAGCTCAATAAGTGGTGGCTGTTAGAGTGACGACTCCCTCACCTGATCCTGTATATTCTGGACCTCAGCTTAGCAGTTCTGGTACCTCCTGGGTGGTAGAGTTGGCGAGGTTCTCACATTGCCGATGAGAAAAACAAGTCCAGAGTGTTTAAGTGCTTGTCCACAGTGTGGCTTTGCTCCTTACTGCTTGTTGGGATCCTGGGCAGGGCTCTTGGAGGAGACTCAGTGATCACCAGCTTAGGAAATGTGACGAGTGGCCTGAGACAGCGGGGTCCCACCTCAGCTCCCCCAGGCCGTCCTTGAGGGGGAGCTGGGACTCTGGTTAACGTCTCACCTGAGTCTTCAGGGGAGGTTCCTGTGCCTGACCCTTCTCCCAACGCTGGGTCACAGGGATTGATTAGCAGCTGGTAAAACAGCAATGACAGAGCGTCCTTATCCCAACAAGCCACCCGAGTGCCTCCAACAGCTACAGGCAGATGGAAAATGACCACTTAGGCCTTAATGAGCTTGCTCAGCGGTAATTCTGGGGAGTCCTAAGAGTCTTAGCAGTTATCCAGTCTTGTAGTTACTGTTGTTGTTTGGGTTTTCTGGGTTTATTTTGGCTTTTGTTTGTTATGGGGTTTGGGGGCAAGGGGGTGTTTGTTTGTTTGTTTGTTTAGGATTTTCCTCACTGAGCAGACTCCTGCTTTGATTACTCAGCCAGGCTGTCACCTTCTACTCTGTGGGTAGATTTTCAGTCATTTGCAGACGTGAGATTATGAGACTGTGTTTGCGTTTGCCTGCTTTCTAACTGCCTTCAGTTCACCTGAATGGCTTTCATCTTTAACCCAAAGAGCACGCACTTCTTTTCCAAATCCAATCTAGAACCTGTGACAACCCACTCAGGGCACTAGAGGAGAAAGGGGCCAGACTTTCTGTTTTCAAAAAAAAGTAACTCCCTGGTTAAACAAAGAATAAACATCAGACACTTTTTAGGTCAGCAGGGTCAGGTGGAGTGCCCTTCACAGGTTTTGATGAACACCTCTGTATGTGAGACACCACCATGAAATTTAAAGTTAGTTTATGTTCACAGTGCAATAGGCTCAAAGTACACTTCACCTCACCCATGACCTAAACAGAGGGAAAATTCCTACTTATGCATGAATTTGTACAAGCAGAGTGTCTGGGCCAGGAGAGTACCACTGAGACAAGCAAGTTCTGGGTGGCTGGAGAAGGCAACGGCACCCCACTCCAGTACTCTTGCCTGGAAAATCCCATGGATGGAGGATCCTGGTAGGCTGTGGTCCATGGGGTCGCGAAGAGTTGGACACGACTGAGTGACTTCACTTTCACTTTTCACTTTCATGCATTGGAGAAGGAAAAGGCAACTCACTCCAGTGTTCTTGCCTGGAGAATCCCACGGGCAGGGGAGCCTGGTGGGCTGACGTCTATGGGGTCACACAGAATCAGACATGACTAAAGTGACTTAGCAGCAGCAGCTTGTTTGCAGTGAGTGGTGGCCACCACAAAATCAGGCTCCAGAGCATCACTCACCCCTAATCCAGGGTGTGCTGTTCCCCTCAGGAGAGTTATACTCTGGAGGTGTGGCCCCGCCTCTAGAAGACACTTGGGAAAAATTCAAAGAAAATGTCTGCAAGGACAGCATATTGATCCTGCAGGAGGGGGACCTGGAAAGCTAGGTCTAAGATGAGAGAGGGAACTGACAGGAGGCATAAATCATTCAGTGATCTGATATTGTCATTCTTTAAAACTCAGGTCCAGGGAGATGAAGTCAACTGCTTAAAATCACAGTTTGCCATAGACCTGCCTCCTAGGCTAGGACGTATGACAAGAGAAAAGCCAGGAGCAGGAGGAGGTGGCATTATAAGTGGAGGTGACATGGGAGTTTCTGAGGCTGCTTGAGAGGCACTGAAAGGCAGGGACCTGGGAACTCCGCGTACTTCATAAGTTTTCCAGGGATTATCCCAGCTTAGTGAATAATGAAGGCAACTCTCTGAGAAATTGAATTTTGCTTCAAGGGTAAGGAAAAAAAGATGCAGAAACAGAGAAGGGCCGATTCAATTTAGTTGGAGGCCCAAAAAGAGAAGGACTGAGATGAAGGTGACTTTGGGACACTGCATGCAGATACAGTAGTCTGCCGGAAGCATGGCCGGCAGTTCAGGTCCACAGAGATGCTTCCAGCAGAAAGTCGGTTGAAAGAGAACAGAGGTAAACTGATCATCATGGGGGTCTCAAGAATTGGACAGGACTTAGCAGCTAAAACCACCACCTTGGTACCTAAAGGGATAGTGAAAGTGTTAGTCATGTTTGACTCTTTGCGACCCCATGGACTGTAGCCCACCAGGCTCCTCTGTCCATGGGCTTCTCCAGGCAAGAATACTGGAGTCAGTAGCCATTCCCTTCTCCAGGGGATCTTCGTGACCCAGGGATCAAATCCATGTCTCTTGCATTGCAAGCAGATTCTTTACCATCTGAGCCATCAGGGAAGCCCAATGGTACCTAAAAATGACATAATTATCCAAAGACAAGTGCCAAAGGCCAACTCTGCCCGGTGTGCCTGCCACCCATATTCCTATCAGCCACTGGCTCTCAGAGATGGGCTTGCCCCTGGGACTCTCCACCTTGTGGAGGACTGTTCATCCCTATGAAGTGAGGAAGGGCAAGGGTCCCTAAGGACCCTCCATGTTAGGCTGGCAAATGGGAATATAGACCCTGAGAGGAATGGGTGAGAAGGATGGGGGTGCTGGACCTCAAGTTCCCCTAACTATTGGAGCCACTCCATACCCTGAAGTGGGACACTGAGCAGCCCATGCTGGGGAGGGACAGTGTGTGTGTGTTTGACTCCATGGTGGGCAGGAGGCTGAACTAAGTCTGCACTGCAGAGTCGAGCCTGCAAAATCTGGAGCATCACTCAGGACAAGGAGAACAGAGAGCAGGCACACTCTCTGTTTCTGCACTTCTCTTTACCATTGCTGCTGCTACTAAGTCGCTTCAGTCATGTCCAACTCTGTGCGACCCCATAAACGGCAGCCCACCAGGCTCCCCCATCCCTGGCATTCTCCAGGCAAGAATACCACTACATGCCCCAAATGATGAGCTTTTAATAGATCTCCTTCCAATAATGGGCTTCCCTCGTGGCTCAGACAGTAAAGAATTCACTTGCAATGTCGGAGACCTGGGTTCGATCCCTAGATTAAGAAGATCCCCTAGAGGAGGGCATGGCAACCCACTCCAGTATTCTTGCCTGGAGAATCCCCATAGACAAAGGAGCCTGGAAGGCTATAGTCCATGGGGTCGCAAAGAGTTGGACATGATTGCGCGTCTAAGCATACTTCCAATAACGACCAATGACATAATGTGGTTCTCAGGTCATTGGTGATGAGCCTGGCCATCTAGGGCTTGGCCCGATCAAGACTTGGGCTCACCTCTATTCCCAGGTGGGAAGGAGCCAAGTGATAGTCTTGTGTGGTCCTGGGACTTGTGCTACACTCACGTGGTCAATGTCGTGTTCCTGTAATCATCATATCCTGTGGCCTCTGGCCTCCAAAGGATTCAATTTCTGCTGAAAACTCTGTAAAAAGAAATCTCTCTGCTTGTCACACAACAGTGTGTGCGCTTCAGAGGGTGTGAATGCTGAGACTTCCTATTTTCTGTTCCTTTTCTGAAGTGCAAAGGGCAGCTGATGGGCCAAGAGGCTGTTCCAGATTAAAGCCCTCTTGCCAGGCTTCCCACAGATCTCCCAGCACACAGCCTCCTGAAGTACCAAGATGCCCAGGCCAGCCTTTCCTGTCAGGAGTCTCACCTGGACAGGAAAAATAGACAGGCTTCCTAAAGGCATTTCATAAAGCAGAAGAGAGCACTTTTTAAAATTCAGATCTTTGAAAACAGACACTCCCAAACAGTGCTGGGAGACGTGTGTTTTGAAGAGCTTTGTTGGCAAGCCATTTGGCAAAAAGCATCACAAGAGCATCTGCCATTCGAAATTCCCATCAAAAGTGCAGGTGGGAATTCCACTTCTAGGAACTTACCCGAGGAAACAGTCTAAGATATGCCTAAAGACTGAGATGCCAGGGAATTCATTACAGCCTATTTAGAACAGGGAAAAAGCTGGGAACAACCTAAATGGAGAATAGCTTCAATAAATAAGTGTGATCATAAGATGAATCCTACCTAGACTGTTACTATTAAAATACTGTAAAGTGAAAGAAAGGAGGGAAAAAAAGTGGGGAGAGGAAGGAAGGAAACAAACAAGACAGTAGGTACAATAAAATCTTATTTTTGTAAAAATGTATGAAGGACACATTTCAAGGGGTAGTATAGGATTATGTGTAAATTTTATTGTCTTCCTTTTGCTGTTCAGTACATTCTAATTTTTCTTCAGGAAACACACATTCATTCAGTCTTTCAAGAAACATGTATTGAGTAACTACTAGGTATCAAGAGCTATGCTAGGCCAGTACTGAGAGAGAAGATTTCTGTACACAGAACTTTCTGATCTATTGCTACTTGTACAATTTTTTTTAATTAATTGTATTATTTAGTACTGTAGAAGACTCTTGAGAGTCCCTTGGACAGCAAGGAGATCAAACCAGTCAGCCCTAAAGGAAACCAACCCTGAATATTCATGGGCAGGACTGGTGCTGAAGCTTGAAGCTCCAATACTTTGGCCACCTGATGTGAAGAGCCAACTCATTGGAAAAGACCCTGAGGCTGGGAAAGATTGAGGGCAAGAGGAGAAGGGGACGGACAGAGGATGAGATGGCTGGATGGCATCACTGACTCAATGGACATAAGTTTGAACAAATTCCGGGAGACAGTGAAGGACAGGGAAGCCTGGCATGCTGCGATTCATGGCATCGCAGAGTCGGACATAATTTAGCAACGAACAACAACAATAGTAGTAATCATACTACTTAGGTAATTTTCAGCCTCGAGTCCAGGAGTGATTTATACCAGAGGCTCTCCAAACAATTCCCTGGTAGCTCAGCTAGTAAAGAATCTGCCTGGTTCAATTCCAGGGTTGGGAAAATTCGCTAAAGAAGGGATAGGCTATCCACTCCAGTATTCTTGGGTTTCCCTTAGTGGCTCAGCTGGTAAAGAATCTGCCTGCAATGCGAGAGACCTGGGTTCTATCCTAGGTTGTGAAGATCCTCTGGAGAAGGGAACGGCCACCCACTCCAGTATTCTGGCCTGGACTATACAGTCCATGGGGTCACAAAGAGTCAGACACGACTGAGTGATTTGCACTTTCACTTTCACTGTACAAACAATCCACCATGCTTGGCTGAAATCCACGGCCCTCCTATCGCTTTCTCCCACATCCTTCTCCTGCTTGTCATGACAAAGCAAGCATAAGCTTTGGAAGGGCAGTAGGGAAATCCAGACCTGCCTTTGGAGAAGGCTGCATTTTTGATAAGTATCTGAAGGCATGACTGATTTGTGTGGGAAGCCGGATACCTGTGGTGAGAGATGGGGCGATGGGATAAACAGCCAGGACGGCTGTGACACCAGGCTTGCTGAGGCATCTGGGTGGCTTTCACAAAGTCACTAATGTCTCTGTGCCACACTTTTCTTGTGGGAATGTTTGCCCTGCCTGTAGGTCTAATCGGATTAAAAAAAAGGAAAACATATCTGCCCTGTCTACCTGCATGGGGAGTTGCCCCAGGATGGCCCAACCTGTGGCCACAGCAGGTTGAACCAGGAGTGGACACCACCCTCACATAGGTCTAATCAGACTTCCTGTCCTGGGATTATATTTTATTTTTAAAAACATTTTATTTTATATTGGAGTAGAGTTGATTAGTAATGCTGTATTAGTTTCAGGTATACAACAAAGGGATTCAGTCATACATATACATGGCTGTATTCTTTTTCAAATTCTTTTCCTAATTAGATTGTTACAGAATATTGAGCTCAGTTCCCTGTGCTATACTGTAGGTCCTTGTTGGTTATCTATTTTAAATATAGCAGTGTGTACATGTCGATCCTAAACCTCTCCTGGAATTTTAGAAAAAGTACCAGGAGGTTCAGGCTCAGTCTGAATTGATTATTTGAAAGGAAGAAATGAAAAGCCTCAGTCTCTCGGCTTGGCCATCTTTGAGAGAGGAAGTTGGGCTATAGAAGAACAGAGCAGCTTGTGGGGCAGAGCTGAGAGACGTTCTTGACTGATTTCCAGTTGCCGAACCAGGCCTGGCCTGAGACCGACCTTTCCTTCTATCTTCAGGTCTGAGGAAATGCCCTCATCTTTTATCATAAGTTCCCCAGTTTTGCTCACAGCTAGCTTAAATGGTCTCAGCTTCTCAAAACTAAAGGGTTCTAACTAATAAACCCTTGCTCACAAAGCTGGTATGAAAATAAAGTAGACTCATTTTACACAAAAACATTTGAAAACTCCTTTAAAAAAACAGACTTAAATTTGTAGTTAGGGCAGGATCACAGGCTCTGACTGTTTTTTTTTTTAGCCCCGAATTTAAAAAAAAACTCTGCTGATTTCAACCCTATCCTTGCCACAAGTTTAAAAGTACATGTTGCATCCGATTTCTGGGTTTGGGGTGAGGGAAAGGCTGTGGGGAATGTGTCTGTGACTGAAGGCAACATGATCCTTGAATTCTATATTACAATCAGTAACCCTGACTACTCCACCAACAAACTCCCAACTTCAGCAATTTGCAAAATAAAAAGATAACACCCACCTCCTGTCCAAGCCCAAGGGTGTTGGCAAGGAAGCTCTGCTTAAACCCGTTATCTGGGAACCTAGGTTTCTTCTACTTTTCTGCTTTTGCCACTTGGCATGCCTTCCTTCCAGGGCCACAGAGTTCTCCATGGGTTCTCTGTACCCAGCCAGCAGATAAGGGAAGAGCAAGTGAAAACACAGAGATCTCCTGGGACATTTTTAAGGAGCCAGGCCTGAAGATGGAAGACTTTATTTCTGCTCATATTCCATTATTCAGAGTTCAGTCACATGGCCCCGCTTAACTATGAGAGAGGTTGGGAAAATGTAGGCCACCTGCAAGTCCACAAGGAAAATGAAATGCTGTGAGCATCACAGTCCCTGACTCCATCGTTTAGCCCTTTTCCCCTGACTCCTGTTAGTAGTTGTCTCTGGCCTGCTGTCATGCAACCAATAATACAGGGACTGGCAAGCAACCTGCCTGTGGGTTATGTCCCACCTGCAGCCTGCTTTTGTAAATAAAGTTTTATTGGAACACAGCCATGCCCATTTGTTCATTTCTTGTCTTTGGCTGTATTCCTGTGATAACGGCAGTGTTGAATAATTTTGACGAACACCACAAAGACCACAAAGGCTGAAACATTTACTCTCTGGACCTTTACAGAAAAATTTGACAACTTCTGCAAAAAATACATAAGCTTTCCAAATTCCAAAAGTATGTTGATCCCTCTGAGCTATGTCTTTTCTTTCTCTGTTTCCTTGCCCTTGTGGGTCAGTTTGCTGCCCTGGGCAAACCAGTGAATGAGACCATATGTGGTGAAGCATTCCATTGTGTTGGGAAGAACTTGGGTGCTCACTTTTTCTGGGGTCATTGGGGCATTTTGGTCATTTTCATAACATTGCTGAAGTTTTCGCTATTTTTAAGCTTAAGGAAACTCTCTCTGAATTTAATTCTTTGCACTTATTCAACCTCTAAATGAAGTTCCCATATCATCTAGAAGTTTTTATATGTTTTCAATTAATGGAAGAGAAAGCCAGTAATGTGAGGGTGGCCAACTCAAGAACAAGAACAACAACAACAAAAAAACAGATTATAGGAAGAGAAAAAACTGGAAAGAGAGCTGAGCAATGCTATGATAAGCCTCACAAACTGCAACCCTAACTCTACTCATGTAAAATTAACTTACTGTTGCTACTGAAAAAATGCCTAACTGCAAAATATGATTTACTGCATAAGTTGTGCTATCTTTATAAATTAAAATATTATATGTCACTTAGGTCATTTCAAATTAACAATAACTAGATGTTGCTTCATTTTTCCTCATTATATATGATGTTATTATACTTTGCTATATGATCGAGACCTCTCGGATCCTTTATTTAATGAAGATTTTGAGACTTCAAAAGAGCCTGCCTCCCCTCTCAAATGGCCTTTTCTTGCCTGGAGTTTCTGTGATTCACTGCAGTACCATCAGATCCCAGCCACTCTGCCAAGCCTTTCTGCGGTGTTTCTAAGGACATAGGTTTGGTTTCTAAGAGCACCGACACGTCTCGCCTCTCCCAGTGCTCAGAGTTTCCACATTCTGGTTTGGGGCTTTGGCCAGACCCACGCCCTGTTCGCAGATGTACCAGAAGGAGCCCAGACCCTCTGGCAGAAGCACTGTCTTTTCGGCCTGTGGAGTGGCTGGTGGGGCGGTGATGTGGCTGTTGTTCCCCTCCCCCAAGTCACAGGGAGACTCTGGGGTTGGGGCTGGAAGATACGCAGTCTCTTCCTCTGGGCCCCACCTGAAAGAGAAGTTCTAGGCTACAAAGCTTATGAGGAGTTTTTGTTTGCTGCTTTGTGAGTGTTGTTCATGAATCCCCCTTTTCCATGGATCATTGGGGCATTTGAGAACAGAAATTCCAGGGGCTCCAGCTGAAACA
This sequence comes from Oryx dammah, assembly GCF_014754425.2. Taxonomy (NCBI): domain Eukaryota; kingdom Metazoa; phylum Chordata; class Mammalia; order Artiodactyla; family Bovidae; genus Oryx; species Oryx dammah. The sequence goes on from NW_024070209.1 coordinate 62,057,314, forward strand.
AGGGGAAACCTCTCTGCCCCCTAAAGGGTCTTGCTAGAATGTAAGCTCCATGAAGACAGGTAGCTTTGTCTCTTCATTGATGGATTCTAGAACAGTCCTGCTAAGTCGCTTCAGTCACGTACGACTCTGTGGGACCCCATAGATGGCAGCCCACCAGGCTCCCCCGTCCCTGGGATCCTCCAGGCAAGAACATTGGAGTGGGTTGCCATTTCCTTCTCCAATGCATGAAAGTGAAAAGTGAAAGTGAAGTCACTCAGTTGTGTCCGACTCTTAGCGACCCCATGGACGGCAGCCTACCAGACTCCTCCGTCCATGGGAGTTTCCTGGCAAGAGTACTGGAGTGGGGTGCCATCGCCTCCTAATACATATTAACTGCTCAAGAAATATTTGCTGAATGAATGACTCTTAGACAGATGACTGACCAAATGGCATTTAGGAATGACTCTGTGTCTGCTTACTGATACTTCTTTTCTCATTTCTTCAACAACAATAACAACAACAAAAACAGGTTCTATTTAGGTAATATTTACACACAAAGAAATGTATAGGTCTTCAGCACACAATCTGATGAACTTTGAGAGTAGATATTCCCTATGCATCCAAGGGCTTCCCAGGTGGCACTAGTGGTAAAGAATCCACCTGCCAATGCAGGGGACATAAGAGACGTGGTCTCGATCCCTGAGTCTGGAAGATCCCCTGGAGAAGTACACGGCAACCCACTCCAGTATTTTTGCCTGAAGAATCCCAAGGATAGAGAAGCCTGGCAAGCTACAGTCCATAGGGTCACAGGGAGTAAGACACCACGGAAGCAACTTAGCACACACATACCCATGCAACCAATGTTCCAATCAAGTTTTATAATATTTCCACAGAAAAGAACAATGCCTTGCATTAATCAGCTTGGGGTCCAGCCTCCCTTTATATAGTCCCGTTTAGAGTTCTCATTTCATTTTATCCTATTATAAGAACTCAGACGAGCTTACACCTACCAAAATATAAGCTCGGTGAGGTTGAGGATACCATGACCTGTCATGGCATGTCTGGAGCCAGGTAACTAAATAGATGTTGAAGTAGGCACTCCTGGATAATCCGAAGAGAAGTCTTACATCAAAGGTGCACCGGGTGCATGTGACCTATTTCTGAGTGCAGTGCTGGGTGTGGAGCACAGAGAGAAGACACAGGGTGGAGGAGAAGGAGAAGCCAGCTAAGTCAAAGAAAGAACAGAAAAGGTTCAAGAGGGCCAGATAGTGGGACACACAGAGACTTCACAATTTTGTCTCAGGTCAGATCTACTATTCTTGCCAGCCAAAGGATTCCCTTCCCAATCACTATATGAAAGACTAGTGTGCTTCATCTCCGTACCAAATCTCACATCCCACGTCTGCAAATTAGCAGTGCTTCACACTCAGTGGATGTTCAACACAAGACTCTTCAACAGAATTTATTGAATACCTGTCTTTTCTCATGATACAGCTGTACCTGACCCAAACAACGAGGACCCAAAGGACTCTGCAGGAAATAGGCTAAGATCTAGAATTAGTCACTAGCATCATGGTGCAGGATACAGGTTTTAGAGCCCATTGACTGCATTCAACTTCCAGCACCACCACAAGATGGGCAACTCTGTGCATGTTATTTAACCTCTCTGTTCCACACTGTCCACGTTTGTAAAGGAGCATGACATGAGGGACAAACTTCTTGCGGGGACTAATGAAAACAAAGCACATAAAGAGCTTAGCATGAGCCCAGCGGATACTAAGCACTCAACCAGTTTTCTCATTATTAGCAACTCTCAGAGAGTGAGCCTGACAAGAATACCCTCAGCTGCAGGAACTGAGCAAAAAGTATCTCATCCGTTCTGGGGTCAGCTACAGTACTGAGAAGATGCAGCCTCTGCAGGTCACAGTCTCAGCAGACAGAGGGCCTTGGAGAATCTCATCGGAGGTGGTGGAATAGCCCACAAAGCAGGGACAGAAAAAAACGGGGCAGTGGGGACAGAAAAGGAGTCTGGGAGAACGCCTTGGAGAGAGGACAGAAACCAAAAATGAGTGACTTGTTCCGAAATATGGAGGCAATTCTGCCTTAGGATCCCATACACCTAACTCCTTCCCTCAATTTTGTTCTAATTAAGCTGGTACACACCAGGTATGTGCTTGATATTGGCACATGCACAAATATACCACATGTTTGTCCTGATGAAAAGATTTTGGTAATTAATACAGAATATTGAAAATACAAAATGGAGGAAAAGGAATTTGTGATACATTTCCACTCATGTAGTGGTATCCTGATAAAATGTGATTATCAGCTCTATAAATCAGATTGATAATGAAATGCAACTGTAGGTTGATAAGGACTGTGAGAACTGGGGCCTGGAAACTTGAGCTAAGCATCACTTCTTCCCTAGATCAGAGCAAAGCAGAGAGGGAAGAGATATATCTTGGATAAGAGGCTCATTCCATGTAAACGTTTTCCTTTTTCAGGTCACTTTCAGAGTATCACAATTATTAATTATCCATTTCTACACTCCCTTATTAGAAGGACCTCCTCCAGGGAAAAAGCAGTTGACCTTCTAAAGAATGCAGTCCTTTAAAGGCTTGGGCCTATGACTGTCCCCTCTGTGATATTCTAAAAATGCTTCCCTTGGTGGTTCAGCTCTTACTCACATGGCACAGAACAGCATTTCAGGAAAATTGTTTGTCTCTGTCTCTAGTCTCGGTTCTTGGTTTCTCTTGTTCAGCTGATAAGACTTTACAGTGCCATCCAGGTGAAGGAATCAGAGTTATATCTGCACATAGAACACTCCACTCCATCACACGTCCCATCTGGTGTGGCAGAAGCTGAGAGTAAGGGTTCCTCCTTCATAGTGAGGCAGCTTAGGACATCCTCTCTGGGCCCCGAGATTCCTGGCTGGCCTTCACTGAGGTGGGCCATGGCAGGTGCCCATGAGAGCAGGTGGCACTGCATCTTCCCTGGCATGTTCAGCTTTGTTTAACACAGAAGCAATTTGACTTGGAGAATGACGAAGGGATTCCCTCCCCAAGGGATCTGTTTAGTTGGCAGCAGTTCTGGTTAGAAATTTACCTGTTGGCACAGAAAGAAAAGAACAGAGTAATTCTGTCAAAACTGTACAATCAAACTGGTCATCCCTCTCTGAATGAAGGCCTGATGCTGGGGTCAGCCCCGTTCCCCCCTCAGCATGAACAAAGGGCCTATTATTGGATGGAAACAATTACCCGCGTGCCAGCAGGCAGCGTGCTGCAGCGGGACCAACATGCTTTGTTTGTGTCCCATCACTGCCACTTCGCTGATAAGTGATCTTGAGAAAGTTTTGTCAACCCTCCATGCTTCAATTTTCTTATCTGTGGAACAGATCTAATAAAACCAGCCTCCTAGGGTTTGGGGGAAATGATTCAATGAGACTAATCATGGAAAGTGGACTGCAAAGAGCTTGACACATAGTAGGCTCTCATCATTGCTAGTTTCTCAACATATGTCTCTTCTTTGTTCTTTTGCTTTCCTTCTGGTTTTCCTAAAAGCAAGAAGAATGAAAAGAAATTAAAGTTATGAAGAAGACGGGGATATTACAGGCAGGGAGGAAGACAGAACTGGCAGGGAGTCTGATGAGGAAAGCTCAGGACATTCAGAAACCAGAACAATGGTGGTATTTTGGGTACTAGTAGGTTCTGCAGCAGATATCTGTGTATTTTTTCTGTCTGCTCAACATCCTTCCTTCTTGTATTAACTTTCTATTGTTGTATAACAAGTTACTCCAACACTTAGCAGCTTAAAGCCATGTGCACTGCTGACATCACAGTTCCTATGGGTCAGGAATGTAAGTACGGCTTAGCTGGATCATCCAGCTCAGGGTCTCTCACAGGCTATAGTCAAGGAGTCGGCCAGGTCTGCCCTCACTCAAGGCTCATATGGGGAGGCATCCACTCCAAAGGTCACTCAGTGAGTTGTTAACGACAGGACTACTCAGCTCCTTGTGGGCTATTGGATTGAGAGTCTCAGTTCCTTGCTGTCTATTGGCCAGAGCTGATTCTCAACTTCTTGCCACATGAGCCTTGCCATAGGGTAGCTTAATATAGGAGTTGGTTTCATCAGAGTAAGCAAGGGAAAAAGGGGGATCATAGACTTTGGTAAAATAATGTTAGAAGGAATATTCCATCACCTTCACTGTATTCTATACATTAGAAGTGGATCACTAGATCAAACTCACACTTAAATGGAGGGGATTATGTAAAGGCCTAGACATCAGGACATGGTGATCACTGGGGACTTAGAAGGCTGATAACCTCACTGCCCTTCTGGTGAGAGCAACCCTCCATAATACCTGCCATCTCTCCTGGACCCCTCAACGGGATAACATGAGACCCAGGTCATCTTTCATCATAGCACATCCAGTTAGCCACAGTGATTGGTTCAAGAAGTAGCCATGTGACCCAAACTGGGCCAATCAGAGTCTTTCCCTGGGATTTATATATACTAAAACAAGGAGACAGAAATTCTCTGTTTCATCTGAAATCACTAATCTGAAATGATGTAGCCTGGGGTATCCCATGGCCATATCCTCTACTAATCATAAAAAAGAATTCCAACTCCACAAAGAACAATTTAAGACACCACATATTGAAGTAAAGACAAAAGATCTAAGATTAAAAAGAGAGCACTAACAAACCAATGGCATTTGTTTTTAACCCCTGAAGCTAGTTTCACCCTTGAAAATGAATATATCTCCCCTTTTCACTTGAGATAGTTTAAGTTGGGTTACATCTCTTGAAACAAAAAGAATCTTGTTTAAGTTGGCCTAGGTTTTTGCATCTGTAAAATCAAGAAGCTAAACCAAATGATTCCATGTTTCAAGTTCTAAAATTTTGACTGGAATGGTCTGATCCTTTATCAAGAAATAGATTTTTCAGAAATGGGGAAAGAATAGAAGAGCAGCCTGAAGGAAGAGGACCACACAAGGGGGACAGGGGCTCTCCTATGACCTGTGGGAGCCAAAGACCAATTCTGCCTTCTCCAGAATTTACCAAGGCTCCAAGTTTTAATGCAGAACATTAAGAATGCCACCAAAAAGGATTCATGCCTCTAGTGACCCAGGGTAAGAATCAGACATCTTATTTCATATACTGCTGGAGCCATGATAACACAGTCTTCAGGGACATGGACTTTAGAGGCAGTAGCCCTGTGCTTAATGATTATAATAATAAAATAATATATATGTTTACTGAGTGAGTACTACATACCTGGCAATATCTCACATCCCAAGTTCTTGACTTATTAGGCATGTGACCTTAGACAAGTGACTTACCCTCCATAAGTTAAGCCTCTGCTTCCTCATCTGTAAATTGGTGATAATAATTGTTCCCTTCTCACAGGGCTATTGTGAGCACCACATATGGGTCAATGCAGGTAAAGCACCAAGCACGGTACCTGGCATGTGCTGTTCTTCAAATGTTCTTCCTTGCCTTTTACACCCAGCTCAAGTATCATCCACTCCACAAGCCATCACCTCTTGTCCATCCACCTCCTCTGTGCCCCCCCACAGCACTTTATTCCTGCGTGCTTTTCTAGTCCTATGAACTTGTATTACATTCACCTATTCACCTAGTTATCACTCTTAGCCAACCATACCTTATTTATCCGTGGGTTCCTAAGGTCTAGATCCAAGCACAATTTGGATCTCAACACATCCAAACAGGTGGATAAGCACAATATACAACAGCCTCTAAAGCAGAGGAGCAGATGATCTGACTGGGAGGAGAATACATCTCTTGGTTTCATGACCTTGTTGGGTATTTAGGATTTTTGTCAAGCGAAACTCTGATGGGTGTTTGTAAAACTTCTCCTCCAATGAAACCATCCATTGCTCAAGTGAAAAGTAATAATTCCTCACAACTGGCAGTCCAACCCGTCAGTAACCAGCGTGGAGCCCAGTGTTAATGGGTGCGGTGCTGCTGGTTTGGAAGCTGACCAGAGACAGCAAGTAAACATGACGGTTGCCTGGGTGTACAAACACCAAACCAGCTTCTCACGGCCTCATCCCTGGGACAGTCCAGTCACCGCATCCGTGACACCCACATGTGCCTGCTTGTCAGCTCCTGTCAGCAAGGGCCGATCACCCTCAAAGTGCAGATATTAAGGACAAAAACACAAGAACAGCAGTTTTTATAAGAAGCCAATGTGTTTCTGTGGGTGTGTTCATAAAAAGTGGTCATTTTCTAAGGGGGGGATGTATATGATAAGGGCCTGTGTTAAAAAGAGGAAATATTTCTCTCTTTCTAAGACCACATTCTTTTTTCCAGCTAGAGGCCAGGCAGGACTAGAAGGTTAGAACTGTGCACGCACCCAACTGATGACAGAAAGACCCTCTGGGAGGTTGGTCTCCTAGGCTATACAGCACTTCATTTCTCATTTGTGTGGATGTCAGGGAAGCAGTGCAAAGTGTTTTTGGAATCTATAAGTAGTGTGGAAAAGGAAATGGGAAGCGTGCCTGGCTCCTGTGGCATGAATAATGAAATAAAAAATTTTGAATACAATGTTTATTCCCTTGTACTTATTGGAATTCAACTCCAGGGCATAGTAGGGCTTACAGGATTACAGTGGGTGGTCTCCCTCATGACAGGAATTCAATAAAACTCTTACCAATTCTTCTTCCCCATCTGTTAGTTTCTCTTCATTTACTCACTCATTTATCTATACCCTGTCTGGTTCCTGGTTCTGGAAAGGAATGCAGCCACATATTCTATAGGCTTGGGGAGCTACGCATGGTTTTTAAGCAGGGGACCTCCATGACCAAATAAGACTTTCAGAGCATCTAGCATCTAGAATCAGCGCTGAGGATGAGAATAGAGGCCAGTAGCCATCCAGATGAGTCCTAACTCATGGCTGTGGAGGAGAGAGGATAATCAGAATTTCTTGGCTTGGCCAGAATGTGGATAGTGGAGAAATAGCAAAACCTAACTAGAAAGTTTCTTGTTTAGGTGATTTTGTGAATGATGACACTACCAAAAAAGACTGACAATACGGAGGAGGAGAATTTTGGAGAAGGAGAGATGAAAAGCATGAGGAGCCACCTTAGTGAAAAGTGCCATGTAATGATGTCCCATTACCAGAGAAGGGGACAGATTATGTTGCTAAGGAGGGTCACGTGTTGTTCCAATGGTCAATTGTGGGTTGACCTACAGCTGCACCATGTTGGGTTGCTCTGTCTCACATCCACAGCTGGTCTTACATGCTGATTTTGCCCCATGGCATGACCACTATGGCCACTAAAGGAACTTTGAGAGTGTGGGAATGGGGCAGTACAAGCCTAGGACCACCCTTAGAGACCACCCAGATGGCCTCTATCTTTACTGATAGTGGGCCTGGTGTGTACCACTTTCACACCTAAATAGCTTGAGTTTGGACAGAAATCCACAGGTAGTGGAAAACTGAGTACACCAGAGTAGATAATCAGGCTGTTATGATCATCCTCAGGCTCTGCCTTGAGTCTCTGCCCAGATTTGACCTCCTAACCTGAGGGATGAAGTATACTTAGTCGCTCAGTCAGTTCTGACTCTTTTCAACCCCATGGACAGTAGTTTGCCAGGCTCTTCTGTCCAAGGGATTTCCCAGGCAAGAATACTGGAGTGAGTAGCCATTCCCTGTGCCAGTGGACCTTTGCATCCAGGGATGGAAGGCGGATTCTTTACTGTCTGAGTTACCAGGGAAGCCTGGAGGGGAAAGAGGAATTATTTCCAAGAAACCTAGTCTTCTGTCTTGACCCCCAAAGCACCTTCTCCTCATCTGAGAGCCTCTGCTGCTCCTCCCACGTCCCCATAAGGCCTTTCTTTTCCATACTGGGCAAGTCTATGAGCTGAGCAGCTTCCTGGGTGAGAGAGATGTTATCTATTGGAGCAGCTCGGACTGCATAGGCTGTCTGTTTCTGCTGCACATATAGAAGGCAGCTTGGAGGTTTCCTTTGTGTTTTTTGTCTTGTATTGCTTATTTATTCTCACTTTGTTTTAAATAAAGTTTTAGGCTTCTCAGTATAACGGGCTTTAAAATTTTTAAGAACAGATGACTGGGAAATATTTTGCACAAGGCTAAGATCCCCCCCAAGGAGCAAATGTGGAGGCGACCCCTGCTGGCTGGTTTTGCTCCTGCAGCCCTCTACTCATCTGAACACGTTAGCCTTTGGGAAGGCCTGTGCAGTTTCACAGGGGAGAATCACCTAGCACCAGAAGATACTCTTGCTTTCCGAAACAATGGTCAGTGCCCCGGTAGACTGACCATGTGTAAAACTCATTCCATCACTCTCTGCCCTTCTCCTTCATCGGCTCTTGCACAAATATTCAGGGTCTTAATTTGTTCGTCCGTGGAACATTTCCGGGGCCCTGAGGCAAAGCCCGCACTTAGCCAGCAGTGGGAGCCTTCAGGCGAAAGAACACGCTTCCTACCCGGGAGTCCTGCATTAGCAGAGTTGGTCTCTTTCAGTCGTAAAAGCCCAGCTATCCAGGCTGAGAACACTCAGTCTACAAGGGTTCCTCAGACCCGAGAGGTAGGTTTACATCTACCTAGGATTTTTCCGGAAACTAGAGTATTTATTTTATCCTGAGATAACTTAACCCGATGCTTCCTCTAGGCTGAGGCAGAACCAGGCTGCCCCCTGCAGGTGAGAGGGAGAGGTACGCATCCCGAGGGCTGCTGCCCAGGCGGCCTTTGCTCAACCCACGTGACCTTCTTCTGAGCGGTTCCCCCACGCCCTGGGCGTTGCACCATGTGATGCTCAGCACGCGATCCCCAGACTAGCGGCAGGGGTGCACCTGGGAACTTGTTAGAAGTGTAAATTCTCAGGCCCCACCCCAGTCCTACTGAAAGGCAACTCTGAGGGTGGGGCCAGCAGCCCGCTTCAGCAAACCCTCCAGGGATCCTGATGCACCTCAAGTTTGAGAGCCACTGGTCTGGAAGGAGCAGTGTAGCCACCGCTGGAGGCCCTACTAGACAGCCCTGCTACATGAGACGTGGCCCCTCCTGGCTCATGTCAGCCTCAGAACCGCAGGATCTCAGAAGTGCCTATTGCAGAGCCCTTCCATTTGCAAATGAGAACAGTGAGGTACAAGGGTGTGAAATGAGAACAGTGAGGTACAAGGGTGTGAAATGAGAACAGTGAGGTACAAGGGTGTGAAATGAGAACAGTGAGGTACAAGGGTGTGAGGGAATTCTCCCACAAACCTCGCAAATTACACGAGAGGAAAAGGAAGGCCAGGAAAAGTAACCCTCCCGGGGTTCCTCAGACCTACCTGGGTTTGGGGGCTCTGCCCATTCCTCTCTGCAGGTCTGGCTTTCCCACGCCTGTGCCAGGGCGACTCAGAGCTCTAGGCCTTGAGACAGAGCCCCTGGGCTTGCCTTCCTCTCTTCGGAGCGATGTTCCTTCAGCCTTCTCCTTTTTGATCACACTAAGTCCTGCCTGCCACTCAGAGATGAACAGAAAGGGCCCAGCTGTGAAAGGATCACAGCAGGATTTGGTTTTGTTTTTCATCAGTCTCCAGCATCTTAAAACGATTTGTCCATCAACGAGAGATAGGAAGTCACTAGAAAGAGAGGAAACACTGGAGGATGGAAACACATCCTGTTCAGCCGCAGCTGTCTTTGCGGATGAGCGCCTGGGTCTTTCTGGCAGGCTGGGATGAAGGGGGTGCACTGCCTCCCTCTCCTCCCAGTGTTCAGATGCTCACTGATTTTCTAGAAGGGCCGGGGAGCCGGGGGGTGGGATGAGGGTGGGCGAGAGAAGAGAATAGCACCTAATAAAGAGCAATGTGTAAAAAGAATTTTTAAATGGCATCTAATATATTTGTTAACAAAATCAGAGGGGTTCGGTCCCCAAGGGGAGATTATACCTTGAACACGCAGCTTTCTCTCAAAGACTGGAGAAGCAATTTGCCCCTTTTCCAAGCTCTGCACATAGCCACAGAGGATCCCCTAGCACTCCCCACTCACATAGTCTTGGTGACAGGTCCAGCGCTCCTTTGTTTCAGATCACCATAATACACTTTTCCACCCAGGACCCACTGGGCAGGGTGGGCAGTGGAGGAGACTTTAAACAAAGGAAAAGCTGTCCTTCTCCCCAGATTTGGAGGAGTCATTTTTGCAAGAGGCTTTAACTAAATGCTGCAGCTGAAACTACTGAGGAAGCACTGAGGAAAAATCCAATAACAGGAGGACAATCTTTTTTCACATTTCAGTGGGAGCTCTACTCCCTTCAGCCCTCTTGGGAGGTGGGCTTTGTACAAGGCTGTTCCATTCAGAGGGACTTCAGCAGGTATCTGTAGCCTGGCTGGACTTTGGGACTGCAATTAAAAGAGGCAGAGGAGAGGAGCTTGCAGTAGTGTAGGAAAGGGAGCTCAGGGTATAAAAGGCATGTTCATTACCAACACACTTGCATTACACACACACTCATACTCACACTCAAAGCTAATTCTGCTTTGTTTTCTGAATATTCTGTCTCTGCATTCCAAGAAAGTGTTAAGCTAATACTTATATTTCTTACCCTCAAGAGCACTTGCTAAGTGGAAAGTTGGTGTTTTCAGAAGATAAGCTCCTTTCCTGGCCTAAATGAAAGTTTTAATCTCATTGAGGATTTTCTATTCTTCTGGAAGTGGGATGTGTTTAGGGGAGGGATGGGGCAGGAGCTGAAGCAAGAGGAAGATTCACACACTAGGGTCCTGGCATGAAAGATCTAAGAATGTCTAAATGCTGTGGAACAAGTGATCATGACTTTTTAGCAAGACATGGAACAAGAGAGGAAAAGACAAACAGTAGTTGGGGTGAGGAAGAAGGAAAATGTGTCCACAAAGATCATATTGTAGGACATATCTGGAGATACCAGAAGGAAAATACAGGCAGCTCTTCCAACAGGACCATGTGTTCAGAACAGCTGATGAAAACAACCAACCCCCCCAAAAGAGGTGGAAGCAATAGACTCTGTCACATTGGAGGGGCGGTGGTGATCAGGCCAAGAGTGACGTGGGGCTCCAGGGAACCAGGTTTGCCCACAGTCAAAACTGTTTGGGTTCCATAGATTGGTGGCCTTACATGTGCTAGAATTCTGAAATGTTAAAATCCTAGAAGGAGCTTTGCTGCTTATCTAATCTGACCCCTTCCCTTTTTATAAGAAAAGAAGCTGAGACTCAGAAATGTGAAACAGCTTGGCCCAAATCACGTTAAACTTGTCAGGACTCTTTCATTCACAGTGACAGAAACACAGCTCAAACCAATTCAATACACCAAAGGGAATGTATTAGCTGGGGTAACTATGGGGACCACAACTGGTCCCCACAGCAGGACTGAGACAGAAATTTGGATGTGAACAATTCTAGAATTTATAGCAGAGATAGTATGAGAAATAGACTTCTGTCACAGTCTTCTGTGAAGAGACAGGCAGGCAGGCAGGTGTGGGGTTCACTGGAATTTATAAAACTTTTCTTAAAAACTTCTTGTGGTCTATTTCCCAGAACAAAATAAATCAAACATCTACTTTGTGAGAGGCAGGAAATTGCTTCCAACTCTAAATGGCACTTTCCTCCAAGGACTTCTCAGTAAGGGTCTAAAACAGAAGTTGTAAACTCATGAGCCATGCACTAAATCCGATCTCCAGCTGTGCGTTGTCTGACCCACATATTAGGATGTTTTTTAAAATTCATTTACTTAACAAATAAATGTTGAGCTCTCTAAGCACCAGGTACTATTCTAGGCACTTGGCACACAAAAGTGGACAAAACAAGACAAAAAAAAAAAATCCTTGTTCTCATATACTTTGATTATAATGGTAGGAAATGAGCATATCAATCACTAGGCTTTTAAATTATTTATTTGTGTGTGTTATTTGCTCAATTGTGTCCAACTCTTTGCAACCCCATGGATTGGGGCCCACCAGGCTCCTCCATCCATGGTATTCTCCAGGCAAGAATACTGGAATGGGATGCCATTCCTTTCTCCAATTATTTATTTAGAAGATAATAAATAATATAGAGAAGGAAAAAAACAGGAAAAGAAGAGAAAATATAAGGCAGGAGGAAGAGGGTGTTGTGGCTTAAAGAGGGTGGTTGGGAAAAGCTGAGAAGGTGACATTTGAGCAAAGACATGAAGAGAAGAAGAAAAAAGCCTTCCAGATGCCTAGAGGAAGTACATTGCAGGAAGAAGTGCAAAAACTTTGAGGCAGAAACTTACCTATGATGTTTAGGAAATAGCAAAAATGTTTTTTGGTTTTTTAATCTATATGAGCTGCCAACATTTAAAAAATTGGAAGATTTCACATCAACATCCAGATTCCCACTTTTTCTTGGAAAAAAAAAATTCCAGTTAGGATCTGGCAGTGTTGACCCCAAATTATCCCATAAGAGAATGAGCCAGATCTAAACAGCAGCTCTTCCCCTGTAATGGAACAAGCATCTCCAACTCAGCGCAGTCCCCTCCCCACCCCAGTACCTCTCTTGGCTCTCCACTACTTCATTCATTTCAGTTGGTCAAGTCCCTGCAGGCGTTTAAGCTCTTGTAGCTACATAGGCCAGGCTATGGTCTTAGGTAAAGCCCAGCAGCTCAGTGGCTTAATACAACAGAAGATTCATTTCCTGTTCACACAAAATCCAACAGGAGCGGGGTGATTCTTCCAAGCATCTGCCCTCTGTGAAATGACTCCAGGATCCAGGTTATTTCCATCTTGTGACTCTGCCTTTTCAATTTTAGAAACCTAAGTGCTTTGACTTTTATAGCAGGTACAACAGATGAGCCAGTGGAAGAGAAAGGTGAGAGGGAGGAAGAGCATGGTGTCACAGAAACCGTGGTAAGTATCTGAAGAAAGAGAGAATAGCCAAGTTATCTTCCACTCCTGGATATAGTCATGCATTTAGAGTAATTGGGTTCTATAGATTAGATAAAGCTCACTTGGGGTGAGCTTTAGTAATATGCCTAAGTCCATCAAGTAATAGGAAAACTCCCTATGGGTTCTGAGGTGTCTGTTCAAATCCCCCAAACAAAAGCCATACAGCCATTCCTCTGCCTAAGCAGTGCTGCACCCAAGCCCACCAGGATGGACAGGACCTGCTATTCTGGCTCTGATGATGTCTGTTGTGTGATCAGTTGTGTCTGACTCTTGGCGACCCCATGGACTGTAGCACACCAGGCTCCTTTGTCCATATAATTCTCCTGGCAAGAATACTGGAGAGGGTTGCTGTTCCCTTCTCCAGGGGATCTTCCCAACTCAGGGATCGAACCTGAGTCTCTTGTGTCTCCTGCATTGGCAGGTGGATTCTTTACCACTGGCACCATATGGGAAATTGTAGTTCCACATAAACTTACTAGAGAATTCTGATAGACAAGCATAGTCATGCTCTAGGTTTTTGCAATCAAGGCATTAGGGACTGTTTTCAAGTAGCTGGAGGAGAACAGGATCTTGAAGATGCCAGAAAGAGAAAGATAACTGTCAATAGAGGAGGAGGTGGGGAATTATTGATAAAATCAAGAACTCCAGAAAAGATTAGTTTGGCTAACAAAAATAGGCTTCTCTGGAATTAGGTAGAAAAACTGAAGGAAAAAAGTAAAGGATGGATGACCATGCAGATCAAGTTGAGACAGCAGAGAGGAGAGCTGAGGCTTTGATCCCCTCAGTACACTAAGTGTGTAGACTGTCTACGGGGAAGGGGAAGGTCAGAAGTTCTTCAAGAAAAGGATTTGGAACAGCCGTCTTGAAGAATTTAATAGAAAGTCAAGAGGAATAAAAGGCTACTCGTTCAACAAAATGACATATGAATCTGAAAATCAAACATGCCTGGATAATGCATTGGATACAGATTGATTTCCTCCTGAAAAAAAGTCTTTGCAGGTCTCTGCTGATTGTACTGCTTGTTGGAACATCCATCTGAATGTCTAAGTCTGATACAAATCTTTGGCAGACTAACTAATGGCTGGGATAGCTATTAGCATGCACGTCTCAATACTTAGAGAAATGAAATGTTCCACTCACAGTAAGCTGTTAAAATCCTAATTATCTCCTTGGAGCCCAGCCCTTTCAATTTCAGAAACTAGCTCCTTTACAAAGGAAGGAAATCACACGCGCGCGCGCACACATACACACACACACCCATTCATAGACACTATGAATAAAATAAATGGATCTTCATTTCCTCATCCAGTAACATACTCTAAGTCACTGCTTGACATACCGACTTTTTGGTAATCCCATCATTGATCATTCCAAACAAAGTAAGCTTTCTACCAGTTCCAGTGACAGCAGCAGCTGGATTTTGTTGGAAGATGCATTTATGTCAACTCTGGAGAACATTTACTCCCACACCACACTGTGGCCAATTATGAATGAAAGGCCTTTCCTCCTGGGCTTTTGTGGAGAGACTGAGAAAATAATTTCCTGGGGAAATGAAGGCTGAAAGCCCTGGCAGGAAAGGAGACAGTTCTCCAGAGAGGGGTAGCAAAAGGTTGGCAGGGGGAGAAATGTTAGGGACTGATGCCAGAAGCAAGATACCCGAATGATTATGGCAACTTCTTCTCAACCCTAAATGGCTTCTCCATGGGCTCAGGCTTTCGGCAAATGGCAGTGTGAAGCAGCAAAGGAAACTGTTTTTACGTGGTCCTGAGTAACGCAGCCTGGGAAGTCCCAAGTCAACCAGAAGCCCCATGGCAGTTTGCCCAAAGGGGAACCCAAAACAGAATGGAGGTTGGAGGAGGTTTGGGAAGCAGAGCCATGCTTTGACCAAAAAGTAAGCAACAAGAAAAGGAAAGGGAATGAAAGCCTTCCTGTGTGGTCATCCCTGCATAGAAGGTTGAATTAATTAAATTAGGAGGTTCTAATAATACTCTACTAAATTTAGAATTTGCAGCATTTTGTTATTTGGGAGTTGTTAGATTGCAGTGAGACCTGTAGTTTGGTATAAACAGATCATATCTGTTATAATTATTATGAGTCCACCAATGGTTAAAAAAAAAGGAACCAGGAGGACTATGGGGGTGGGGGTGGGGGAGCTATGGGTACATAGTTATGGGAGTTAAAGAGTACTAAGGACTTCCCTGGTGGCACTGAGGGTAAGAATCCGCCTTCAAATGCAGGGGATGCAGATTCAGTCCCTGGTCGGGAACAAAGATCCCACATGCCCAGGGGCGATTACCCAAGCACCTCAGCTACTGAGTCCAAGTGCCCTAGAGCCCACACTCAGCAACTAGAGAAGCCCCTAAGCCACAACCAAGACCCAGCACAGCCAACAACAATAAAAAAGAACGTACAAAGAATATGGAGTTAAATGAATAGAGTGGGGCTACCGCCTGGGAGATAAAGGTTAGTAATTGAGTTGAAGCATAACCAGACAGGTGATATATTGTGTTCTTTCCCAAGGCTGGCTGTTCTTTAATTGTGCTGTTTATCTCTTAAGAACACTTGAGTATTTGCAAAGTTAACTTCTGAGCTGAAACTGAAGAACTATAGGTCCACACACATCCCTATTGCTGTAGATCCCTTGGTGCAGAAGTAAAGACCCTCCACAGATTGGTCTTAGCCTGCCTTTCCAAAATAAGGCATAGAAGAGCCAGTGGGTAATACATTAGGTTGGGAAAAGATGAATTAACATTGGACCTGATACCACGTTGGTAATTGATAGAAATGACAGGTTGTCTATAAAGGAGTGAGAAGGTAGGAAGAACAAGGCTTGCCCATGGGTCAAGGCACTGTCCCACCTCCTCTGCTGCCCTCTCCACTTTGTCCCTCCTTCACTCTCACCCCCTTTCCAAGACATCCAGTTACACTCTGGAGGTGCTTTCTGACTAGCTGAAGTTACCATCACATCCCAAACTAGGCTGGCAGCTCTTCGACATGCTTCAAATTACTTACACCCCTTTCCTTCCACTTTCTGCCCCATTTGTTAGACAAATCCATAAAGAAACCACGGAATTATTTGTCACAGCAAAATACAATAGAGACAAATTTATGCCAATCATCACAGGAATTGGTTAAAAAATTATAGCCGGCATATTGTGGAGTACTATGCTGAGTGCCAAAGAATTGATGCTTTTGAAGTGTAGTGTTGGAGAAGATTCTTGAGAGTCCCTTGGACTGCAAGGAGATCCAACCAGTCCATTCTAGAGGAGATAAGCCCTGGGTGTTCTTTGGAAGGAATGATGCTGAAGCTGAAACTCCAGTACTTTGGCCACCTCATGCGAAGAGTTGACTCATTGGAAAAGACTCTGATGCTGGGAGGGATTGGGGGCAGGAGGAGAAGGGGACGACAGAGGAGGAGATGGCTGGATGGCATCACTGACTCAATGGACGTGAGTCTGAGTGAACTCCGGGAGCTGATGATGGACAGGGAGGCCTGGCGTGCTGCGATTCATGGGGTCGCAAAGAGTCGGACACGACTGAGCGACTGAACTGCAACCATAGAAAGGGAAACACACTGTGTAAATTGATAGGAGAAAATGTCCATAATATATTGCTGAGTTTTTTCAAAAAGTAGTTTGTCTGAAGCTAGGTCAGAAGTCAGATGATTCCATCTTTGTAAAATGAATAAAATCAAAGAATGTATAGATGCCTTGAGACCCCAAGCGTAAGCTTGGGGAACAGCAGGTAATCTGCTTGGCAAGAACCTGAGACTCACCTTGATGGTGAAAGGTTGTTGCTGAACCACGAAAGACGCCAGGATTCTTGGCCTCCAGAGAAGAACTCAATCCGGGGCCAGAGATGAGGCTTGATCGCTCAGAACTTTTGTGTAATAAAGTTTTATTAAAGTATAAAAGAGATAGAGAAAGCTTCTGACATAGACATCAGAAGGGGGCAGAAAGAACTCTGCTAGTCTTTAGCTGGATTGTAAATAGCTACTAGCAAGCTGTTAATTATAGAAAGGAGATATCTCAAAACTCAGAGTGGCACCAGGCCCCTCACCCACAACATGCATTTTGAGACAACATTGGCACCAGGTGAGTCATCCCAGGCAGGAGAAAAGAGGACTGGAGAGACACCATGCCACAGGGAGAGGAACTACACAGGGGATGTTTGGACAGTTACTCTGCAAGCCATCTGGGCTGAGGTGTGATTGCCACTTTCTAGAGCCAACTTCTCAGTTCAGAACATCTTTTTGCACACTGTGGAAAAACAACACTCCTCACTGAGTTTTAAGTTTATAAATTAGCAGAAGAACTTTTATTTATTCATTTTTAAGCAGAGTTGATGTTTGCTGCTTCAAACACTAGACATTACAGTGTATGGTCTTGAAGAAAAACCTGGAGAACAGTGAGAAAGGAGAAGTATATGGACCTTTGTTGGCAAAGTCTCTGCAAAAAAAAAAAAAAAAAACTTCTGATTTTTTCTCTCTGTTTTTTTAATATGGTGTGTAGGTTTGTCACAGCTAACCTTTAAAAATTGTGAAACACTGTGTTGTACACCTGAGATATATAATGTTGTACATCAACTAAATACCTCAGTTAAAAAAAGAAACTTAGTTTATACATGTAACTCCATGTCATTCATTCGTTTTAGATGTTCTATACTATATAACCACATCATAATGTATTTATACATTCTTTTCAATGGTGACAAGTGGTTTTCACATTTTTGCTATTACAACCAATGTTGCCATCAACATTCATATTCTCACCTTATTATGCTGGCTTGCAAAGTTTTCTCTGAGATGTACTTCTGAGGCAGAGTTGCTGGGGTGAGAATCCTTTGGACTGCAAGGAGATCCAACCAGTCAGTCCTAAAGGAAATCAGTCCTGAATATTCATTGGAAGGACTGATGTTGAAGCTGAAGCTCCAATACTTTGGTCACCTGATGTAAAGAACTGACTCGTTGGAAAAGACCCTGATGCTGGGAAAGACTTAAGGCAGGAGAAGAAGGGGATGACAGAGGATATGGTTGGATAGCATCATTGACTTGATGGACATGAGTTTGTGCAAGTTCTGGGAGTTGGTGATGGACAGGGAAGCCTGGTGTGCTACAGTCCGTGGGGTCACAAATAGTCGGACAATACTGAGCAACTGAACTGGCTGACTGATGGGGAGGGGTGGTGTGTGCTATTTGTTTTATTGAACATTGGCAAATTGGTCTCCAGAACAGAGGTACCAATTTATATTCCTATAGACATTAAATGTATCATTTTTTTTAACTTGGCAAACTAATAGCTGTTAAATTGTGTCTTACTATGTGATTTTAATATTTTTTTCCTGATGACTAGCAAAGTTGGAAATAATTTTATATTTATTGGACATTTGAGTTTTCTTCTGTGAATTACCTATTAATATTCTTGTTCACTCTATATTGGGATATTTAACTTTCCCTTGTTTACTTATAGGAATCATTTTTGTATTCTGGATATTAATACTTGTTGACTGTATTACAATTATCCTCTACTTTGTGCTTTTAAAATATGATGTCTTTTGATTTATTTTAATTTTAATGTAGTCATATTTATCAATCTTTTCACTTGTGGTTTGTATTTTTTGTATTTTATTTTAGGAACTATTAAAAGTTCTTAAAATAGTTATTTTAAGAACTATTTCCTTATCATGAGGTCATAAAGTATTCTTATATATTTTCCTGAAAGTTTTTAAATTTTGTTTTTCATTTTCAGGCTTTTAATCTATCTAGAGTTTATTTTTCATTTGTTTTGAAGCATGGTTCTAATTTTATATCCGAATGGAAAATTCAGGTTAAGACTCTGCAACTCCAGTGCAGGTGGTCCAGATTCGACCCCTGGTCAGGGAACTAAGATCCCACCTGCCACATGGCAAGGCCAAAAATAAATTTTAAAAGAAAATTCAAACGAAGTATTTTGCCGGCACTTTTTAATCCCATTGTGTCTTTTCCCTCTCCTGTCTGTAGTGACAGTTCTGTCATGTATCAAGCTGCCTTTGTGTAGATCTATTTCTGGGCTCTCTAATCTATTCCATTTGTTTACCTGTATATCTCTAAGCTAATACAAACTTTTTTCAAAACTATAGCTTTACGTTATGGCTTGATAAGGTAATCACCCCCATCGTGTTCTTCAAATTTTTACTTTTCTTGGCCCTTTGCTCTTCCAAATGTTTAAATCAACTTATTAAATTTTATGCAAAAAGGCATGTTTGAATTTGTGTTGGAAAATGATGAAATTTGTCAGTTTATTCATGAAACACTGATCTCTCTGCTAAACTACGGCTTCCTTTCTATGCACACAGTGTGCCTCTTTACTTAGGTGGTTTTAGTACATTTTTAAAAAGATTTATGATCTTCCTCTACAGAATCTTGCCCATCTTTTGTTAACTTTTCTTTTTTGTTGTTGGTGTTATGAATGACATACATATTTAAGTCACACTTTTCTCATTGTTTCTTATGTATAGTATTGCAGTTGATTCTTTCATATTAATCTTTAATCCAGCAAACTTTAGCTCCAACAATTTGTCTATAAACTATTTTAAATTTTCTATGTTGTTTTTTCTTCCCTTATATATAATATAATAACATTTATGTTTTTTTATTTGTGTATTATCCTACCATGTTGTCTAAGACCTCCAATATAATGCAGAATAAAGCAGTGGCAGCAGGCATCTTTGTTTTATTTCTGATTTTAAAGACAATGCTTCTAAAATGTTACCACTACATTTAATAGTTGTGGCAGATCTGGTAGATACTCTAGTTTCGTGGTCTTTTTCCTCAAAGGAGAGGTGGTTTACATCTTACTTTTTTTCCATGGACATGTAAGGATGGTGAGGTGCCAGTAAGTTGAAGCCTGCTGGCCACACTAAAAGACTGACTAGAGCATCAGTTAATTACTTTATAATAAGAAGAATAAATACCAGGTAGACCAGATACTGGTGCATAGATATTCTGTCTGGGGCCAAACCTTTCTGAGAAACCAAATTATCTTCAGAAGGTCATTAAGTGTGTGGGAAAAGTTTGTAGAAGTGTTATCAAACTGTGACACTTCACTGCCGTATGCTCTACTACAGGATAAACCCAGGTGAATCAGCACATGGTCAAAAGTCAAGGCTTCTCTGTCCTGGACAAAGTAATGCTGCATTTGTTTCTCCTCTACTTCCCATGTGTCTATTGTTGGCCAACCTGTTTCTGAATGACATCCTGTAGTATGCTTGTGCCTTCAATCATATTAATACATATAATGACAATTTAAGAAGAACTTCTTGTATTCCTACTGACATCCAGAGTGTGTTTGACACTCTACAGCAACTGAATTTATAGTTTTGACCCTCATACAGCAACTATGTGATAGTGTGACACTCAGAGTTTGATACTCATATAACTATATTTCACCTAATCTTAAGAATGTAGATCATCCCAAAATGTGTCCACCCTCTGATCTTACAGTTCCAATTCTGAGAAATGGTAGGATAAGTCTTCAAATGTGCATAGGTAGAAATGGTTCAGTGCTATTTTAATATTTTAAAAATTGAAACATAAATATACTTCAACAGGGGACTGGTTAAATTAATTGAGTATATCGACTCAATGAAATATACCACAGCTGCTAAAGAGGCTAGGATAGGTTTTTATATACTTGCATGGAAACAGGGAGGCTTCCCTAATTGCTCAGTGGGTAAAGAATCCGCCTGCAATACAGGAGATGTGGGTTCGATCCCTGGGTAGGGAAGATCCCCTGGAGGAGGAAATGGCAACCCACTCCAGTATTTTTGCCCCAAAATCACATGGACAGAGGAACCTGAGGGGATATAGGGTTCCTATAGGGATAAAGGGTTGCAAAGAATTGGACACACTGAGCGAATACCACAATGATAATGGAAATAGGTACCTAACATGATTCTATAGAGAAAAAAAAAGATCATAAAATAAGTATTTATAATATCTTCAGTTCAGTTCAGTTGCTCGGTCGTGTCTGACTCTGTGACCCCATGGACCGCAGCATGCCAGGCCTCCCTGTCCATCACCACTGAGTCAGTGATGCCATCCAGTCATCTCATCCTCTGTCGTCCTCTTCTCCTCCTGCCTTCAATCTTTCCCAGCATCAGGGTCTTTTCAAATGAGTCAGTTTGTAACATCAGGGGGTCAAGGTATTGGAGTTTTAGCTTCAGTATCAGTCCTTCCAATGAATATTCAGGACTGATTTCCTTTAAGATTTACTGATTGGATCTCCTTGCAGTCCAAGGGACTCTCAAGAGTCTTCTCCAACGCCACACTTCAAAAGCATCAATTCTTCAGCACTCAGCTTTCTTTATAGTCCAACTCTCACATCCGTACATGACTACTGGAAAAACCATAGCTTTGACTAGACGGACCTTTATTGGCAAAGTAATATCTCTGCTTTTTAACATGCTGTCTAGGTTGGTCATAACTTTCCTTCCAAAGAGCAGGCATCTTTTAATTTCATGGCTGCAGTCACCATCTGCAGCGATTTTGGAGCCCCCCAAAATAAAGCCTCTCACTGTTTCCATTGCTTCCCCATCTATTTGCCGTGAAATGATGGGACCAGCTGCCATGATCTTAGTTTTCTGAATGTTGAGTTTTAAGCCAACTTTTTCACTCTCCTCCTTCACCTTCATCAAGAGGGGCTCTTTAGTTCTTTGCTTTCTGCTATAAGGATGGTTTCATCTGCATATCTGAGGTTTTCTGATATTTCTCCCAGCAATCTTGATTCCAGCTTGTGCTTCTTCCAGCCCAGCATTTCTCATGATGTACTTACTCTGCATATAAGTTAAATAAGCAGGGTGACAATATACAGCCTTGACGTACTCCTTTTCCTATTTGGAACCAGTCTGTTGTTCCATGTCCAGTTCTAACTGTTGCTTCCTGACCTGTATACAGACTTCTCAGGAGGCAGGTCAGGTGGTCTGATATTCCCATCTCTTGAAGAATTTTCCACAGTTTCTTGTGATCCACACAGTCAAAGGTTTTGGAATAGTCAATAAAGCAGAAGTAGATGTTTTTCTGGAACTCTCTTGCTTTTTTGACAATCCAATGGATGTTGGCAATTTGATTTCTGGTTCCTCTGCCTTTTCTAAAACCAGCTTGAACATCTAGAATTTCACGGTTCACATATTGCTGAAGCCTGGCTTGGAGAATTTTGAGCATTACTTTGCTAGCATGTGAGATGAGTGCAATTGTGCGGTAGTTTGAGCATTCTTTGGCATTGCCTTTCTTTGGGATTGGAATGAAAACTGACCTTTTCCAGTCCTGTGGCCACTGCTGAGTTTTTCATATTTGCTGGCATATTGAGTGCAGCACTTTCACAGCATCATCTTTTAGGATTTGAAATAGCTCATCTGGAATTCTATCACCTCCACTAGCTTTGTTCATAGTGATGCTTTCTAAGGCCCCCTTGACTTTATACTCCAGGATGTCTGGCTGTAGGTGAGTGATCACACCATTGTGATTATCTGGGTCATGAAGCTCTTTTTTGTATAGTTTTTCTGTGTATTCTTGCCACCTCTTCTTAATATTCTCTTGTTCTGTTAGGTCCACTCCATATCTGTCCTTTACTGAGCCCATCTTTGCATGAAATGTTCCCATGGTATCTCTAATTTTCTTGAAGAGATCTCTAGTCTTTCCCATTCTATTGTTTTCCTCTATTTTTTGCATTGACTGCTGAGGAAGGCTTTCTTATCTCTTCTTGCTGTTCTTTGGAACTCTGCATTCAAATGGGCATATCTTTCCTTTTCTCCTTTGCCTTTTGCTTCTCTTCTTTTCACAGCTATTTGTAAGGCCTCCCCAGACAACCATTTTGCCTTTTTGCATTTCTTTTTCTTGGGGATGGTCTTGATCACTGCCTCCTGTACAACGTCACAAACCTCCATCCATAGTTCTTCAGGCACTCTGTCTATCAGATCTAATCCCTTGAATGTATTTGTCACTTCCACTGTATAATCATAAGAGATTTGATTTAAGTCATACCTGAATGGTCTAGTAGTTTCTTCAATTTAAGTCTGAATTTGGCAATAAGGAGTTCATGATCTGAGCCACAGTCAGCTCCTGGTCTTGTTTTTCCTGACTGTATAGAGCTTCTCCATCTTTGGCTGCAAAGAATATAATCAATCTGATTTTGGTGTTGACCATCTGGTGATGTCCGTGTTAGAGTCTTCTCTTGTGTTGTTGGAAGAGGGTGTTTGCTATGACCAGTGTGTTCTCTTGGAAAAACTCAGTTAGCCTTTGCCCTGCTTCACTCTGTACTCCAAGGCCAAATTTTCCTGTTATTCCACGTGTTTCTTGACTTCCTACTTTTGTATTCCAGTCCCCCTATAATGAAAAGGACATCTTTTGGAGTGTTAGTTGTAGATGGTGTTGTAGGTCTTCATGGAACCATTCAACTTCAGCTTCTTCAGCATTACTGGTCGGGGGATAGACTTGAATTACTGTGATATTGAATGGTTTGCCTTGGAAATGAACAGAGATCATTCTGTCATTTTTGAGATTGCATCCAAGTACTGCATTTCGGACTCTTTTGTTGACTATGATGGCTACTCCATTTCTTCTAAGGGATTCTTGCCCACAGTAGTAGAAATAATGGCCATCTGAATTAAATTCACCCACTCCAGTCCATTTTAGTTCGCTGATTTCTAAAATGTTGATGTTCACTCTTGCCATCTCCTGTTTGACCATTTCCAATTTGCCTTGATTCATGGACCTAACATTCCAGGTTCCTATGGAATATTGCTCTTTACAGAATTGGACTTTACTTCCATCACCACTTTACTTCACATCCACAACTGGGTGTTTTTGTTGCTTTTGTTCCGTCTCTTCACTCATTCATATTATCTTACCTTTATCTTTTTAATGTTTATGTGTGTTTATATAGGTCAAAAAACCTATAACTACATATCCCCCACACACAGAGATATGTATATATTAGCAAGCTGCTAACATCAGCTATCACTAAGGAGAGGAAACTGTGGAGTTACAATAGCAGACATTTCCCCCTTTTCTGTATTTCCATTATACTGTATTATCTGACAAAAAATATTTCTGGATTTTTTTTGCATTTTTATAATTTTTAAAATTATGCAACATAAAGGTACAAAAATTATAAATATATTGCAGGGTTAAAAAAATTGACAAACCCAATTTTTTTAAAGATTACTTGGATAGAGAAGCAAGGAGAGGAAATTTGTCAGCAATAAGAAAGCAGAAGACACAAAAAGATTTTTGATGTATTGAGATACTATTTTGTTTTTTCAATCATGCTGTACAGCATGTGGGATCTTAGTTTCCTGTCAGGGATTGAACCCAGGCCGCCTGCATTGGAAACAGAAAGTCTTAACCACTGGACCACCAGGGAA
The DNA here is from genome assembly GCF_014754425.2 of Oryx dammah. Lineage (NCBI taxonomy): Eukaryota > Metazoa > Chordata > Mammalia > Artiodactyla > Bovidae > Oryx > Oryx dammah. The sequence continues at coordinate 62,081,585 of NW_024070209.1, forward strand.
GTCCTAACAGACCTGTTTTCAAAAAAGAAAAAGCCTTTGCAGGACTTCCCTGGTGGTCCAGTGGTTAAGACTTTGTGCTTCCAATGCAGGAGACAAGAGTTCCATCCTTAGTTGGGGAACTAAGATCCCGCATGGCACTTGATATGGTCAAAAAGTAAAAATTAAACAATCAAAAAAACCCCACCACCTTTGCTATTTATAAGAACTGCATTGCCAAAAGGAAGAAGGAGAGGACTCCTAGCGAGGGGCTGGGAACCACCAATCCCAGTTCCTTAGTTCCCCAGTTTCTTGATTTTGTAGGGTTTCTTTTACACCCAAGTACAACCTGGAATTCAGTGTGTCCCCATGCTACTCTAGGAACCGCTCTGTGAACCACAAGAGAGAAAAGGCCTTGTGACACATGGAATATGGGTCCAAAGCACCTGCTGGGAAAATGCAGGCTCTCCATCTCTAGCAAATGCCCAACCTGAAGGATCGAAGTAGGATGCCAGATACTCCTCCACCTAAAGCTCTGCTCCGCATTGGTGGACAGCCTGTCATCCATGACTTTCCTCTTAACAAGCTTCAAACATTTATTTGAAAGGAAAAACTGAAAACATACATTTGAAAATGAAAGGAGTTCCAGCATTTGTTTGAAGAATAAGAATCAGTAGCACATTAAGGAACTCAATTTTAACTTTTAGAAGTGTGACATGAAGGTCTTTGATTATGGAAGGACTGATTCCTCGCAGGCTCCTACCCATTTTGAGATTATGCAGATGTTAATATTTTGCCTTAGTTGCCACTGACATTTCTCTTTTTTAACAATAAAATATGGCAAGAAAAATGAAGGCCTCCCTCCCAAACTTCCCCTCATTTTCCTTCCCAGAGATCAGCACAAACTCCCACCTCATATCTCCCTTTCCGACCTCTTTTTCCATTATCCTGCAGTTTGTATGTTGTATTTCCCATGCGTGTTTTAATATGGTAAAAGAGCATGCATACTATTCTATGTTTAAATATACACAGATAATTTCAAATTACACATGTCCTACTAGCTTTCTCTTCCAATCAACCTTGTTTTTGAAATTTATACACGTAGATCCAGTTCATTCCCATTAAGTGTGAATAACCACAGTTGGTTTACCATCCCCCTGCAGAAGGACAGATTGCTTCCCTATTCCACTGTTATAAACAGAGCTATAATGGGTGTTCTTATACTTACTCCTTGGACGCAGATGCTGGAATGCTTCATGGGAGTTACTGGCATACACATTTTCTGAATTCCTTCAGAATGAACTTTAAAGCATTTAAGTGAATATTTTGTTTATTAAAATAAAAATAAAATTATTATTCATAGAATATATCTATAATTCTATGAATATGTGCGGTCTCAAATGGTTCTGGATATATATGGTTTGAACCCTTAGGTCAGTGGTCCCCAACCTTTTTGGCACAAGACATCTGTTTTGTGGAAGTCAATTTTTCTGTGGACCAGGTTGGGGGTGGATAGTTTCAGGATGATCAAGTGCATTATGTTTATTGGGCACTTTATTTCTATTATTATTACATCAGCTCCACCTCAGACTTCCCTGGCAGCTCAGATGGTAAAGTGTCTGCCTAGAATGCGGAAGACACAGGTTCGGAAGACACAGTTTCGATCCCTGGGTCAGGAAGATGCCCTGGAGAAGGAAATGGCAACCCACTCCAGTACTGTTGCCTGGAAAATCCCGTGGACTGAGGAGCCTGGTAGGCTACAGTCTGTGGGGTCGCAAAGAGTTGAACAGGACTGAGCGACTTCACTCCCTCCGCCTCAAGATCATCAGGCACTAGGAGGTTGGGGACTTCTGCCTTGGGGCACGTTAACCTTCTAGTAAGATAAAAGTGACAGTAAAGTGAGTGATAACGACTCTTTGCACCTTAAAAGGAGAAATTGAATTTTATGGTATCTCACCCTTGTTAGTCTTTTTACGTATATATCCTATCTCTTCAACTAGTTCATGAACCACTTGTCAGGAGGTGCCTCAGAATTCCCAGCCATCAGGAGGGTGCCCTTTACATAGTATAACCCCCTTTCTACTCAAATATGTAACTCAAACTAGCACCATAGGCATCACCTGAGTACTTGTTAGAAATGCAGAATTACATGTCTCAAGCCAGACAAACTGAATCTGGTTCTGCAGGTTAGTAAGATTTCCCTCCCATTAAAGTCTGAGCAGCGCTGGTGTAAGTAGACAGAGTGTCCCCTGGGCCTTCCCAGCAGATGTGGTTAATTTTGATTGTGTTAACCTCAATAACTCAGATTCCCTAATCCTATGTTTATTTGCTTTCAAGAACCTTAACTATTTCTGAGCCTATGATGCACCACCAGTGTGATATGGGGGTATTAGAAATAGGGAATTCTCAGATGAGTGGGTCAGAACACGGTCCCAAAGAAGTTGATGTCTGAGCAAATCTTAAAGGACTCTTGGTCAGTAACCAAGTAACCAAGAAAGGCAGAGGGAATCAAGTGAGAAGAGGTTTCAGAGCTGTTTCAACAAACTAAATTTCATACCATCAATTTTATATTATCTTTCAATTATTCACCGATCCAACAGATGTTAGATGAACCCTACAGTAGATGCTAGAGATACAGGGATGCAAGTACAGTCCATTCCTTTAAAGTTGTGCATTTAATGGAGTAGACAATTAAGGAAGTTGGAAATTACAATTGATATAAGAGCAATATTATAGATACACCAAAAAACACTGCAGGGGCTTAGAAGAGGGGCAAAATATTTAGATTGGCGGGGGGTGGGGGGGTGGAGGGGAGGGAAGTACAGAGAAGATATCAGTGAAATTTTCCAGAAGAAGTAATTCTTGAGCTCTGAATTTTGTCTTAAGGAAAAAAAGAGAAGCCAACTGGTTTAAACGAGTATTGTTTAGAGATCTTAGTCACAAGCAACAGAATTTGAGATTGTCTGATTAAGAAGGAAAGAAATTTATTTAAATGATAGCAGATAGCTCATAGAATTTCATGAATGACCCAACAACTATGCTCAGAGTCCATGCAGGCAGAAACATTTCCCCAAATTATGCCAGAGATCTAGACCAGTAAGGATGCAGCTGAATTTGGTCTTGCTGATGCTAGTGGCCCTGGACACTCAACAGCAACTAGCCCCTGCTGCCTTAAAGTTCAATCTTGCTGCAGCTGCTACCATCACCATCAGCAAAAATTCTCTGAACTCCTGCTTCTGTGTATCATTAGCTCCTAACTGAAAGTCTGGTCAGCAAAGCCTAGGTCACATGCTATCTCTAGCTGCAAAGAAAGCAAGGAAAGCCAGCACTTGCCTGTTTTCTTACCCACTGCTGCATAACACTGGAGAAGGAAATGGTAACCCACTCCAGTATTCTTGCCTGGAGAATCCATGGACAGAAGAGCCTGGAGGGCTATAGTCCATGGGGTTGCAAAGAGTCAGACACTACTGAAACAACTTAGCATGCATAACAAACTGCCCCCAAACTCAATGGCTTCAAACATCAACAACCATTATTATATCTCAAGATTTTGTAGGTTGACTGAGCTCAGCTGGACAGCTGTGCTCCAAGTGGTGTCTTCTGGGTCTAAAGTCATCTGAAAGCTCATCCAAGATGGCTCACATGGCTGGCTGTTGGCTGGGAATTCAGCCAGTCACCTAATATTATTTTAATAAAGTTATTTTCTACTTAATCAGCCAATTTGATTGGTTGAACATTACTTAATTGAGGAAAAAACAAGACTGAGGAAGAGGTAGAACTGTAGCAGGTCAAATTCTCCTCAATGGGTCTCTTCACGTAGACTGGGCTTCCCCACAGCTTGGTGCTCTTGGAAAAATTGTATGTTTCACGTGATATCTTTCTTCCAAGTGGGGACATTCCAAGCAGCAAAGTCAGAAGCTTCAAATCTCCTAATGCTCGGCCTGAAAAGTTACACAGCACCGCCTCCACCAATTCTGTTAGTCAAATAAGCCTCAGATTAGCACACACTCAAGTAGTAGATCTCAAAATACAAAGAGGGGCAAAACCCCTGCAGCTGTCTTAAAGTCCCCACACTGGCACTTTCAGCTCTTATGTTAATACTTGGAGGAAGGCTTTGCCTTCCACCTAGTCTAACTTAGAGATTTTCTCAAAGGTATAAAAAAGGGTTCAGATGCTGAACTCTCAAAAAAAAAAAAAAAAAAAGACTATTGTCCACTGTAAGAAGCAGGAAGAAGGGTATTCCATGCAGAGTGAACAGTATTGGAAAGTCAGACAGGGCTTCGGTTGATCCTGCCACTTAAACAGTGTACTACTCATGATAGCTTTATTCTTGCTAACACTGCATTAGAACTGCTCTTTGTTGAACAGAGTTGTACTTCTACTGCATTTGTGCGTATTAGACAGTTTAACCTAATTACAATTGATTTGGGAGTTGCAGTCCTTGCTTGTTTTCTCCTTTCTACATCGTTAAAACACTTTACAAGATCACTGTTTACAAGATCTGCTCCTGAATCAGAAATGTGTGTTTGACAATGATTGCCTAAGGTGTGCAGTAATTTGGAAATAAATGTAAGGAAAATCCAAACCTCATTACATGCTCAGGTATTTTTAATAGTCTTTTATTTTAATTATGAAAATATTCAAAAAGGAAAAAATAGAAAGAAAAGTACAATTAACACCAAGATATCCACCGTCTTGATTCAATTCACTAACTGCTAGCATTCTGCCATATTTTCTTTATCTCTATGCACAGTTTTTTTTTTCTGAGCCATTTTAAAATAAGTTACATATAACATGATATTTTAGTCACCTCCAAAAAGTAAGGACATTCTCCTACATGTCCATAATTTTATTATATCTAAAAAAGTTAATAGTAATTCCTCAAGGCAATTTCATATCAGCACACATTCAGATTTCCTCAGTTATCCCCAAAACGTCTTCTATAACTGATTTTTTCAAATAAAGATCCTATTAAGAACACCGCTCTACATTTGGTTGTTATTTCCCTTAAGTCTCTTTTAATCTAGAATTTCCCTTTTGAAGAGACCAAGTTATTTGTTTTGTCCAGTAATCCAGGTACTGGACTGGTATGACTGTTTCTTTGTAGCCCTGTTCAACTGGTTCTTCCAGTATTTCCTGTAAAACGAAATGTATATTTACAGGCTTATTTAGATTCAAGTTAAATATATTTGGCAAGAATACCCTGTACTTCTGTGATCTGTATATTTCATCTGTGATGAGAATATACAATTGGATGAATTGTATACATTGAATACAATTCAATACATTGAATACAATGAAATATACACTGAATCATATCAGGAGGCTCACGGTGGTCAGTTGTCTTTGTCTTTTAGTTTGGGGAGGAGACAGAAAAAATAATGTGCATCAGGTTTATGAGGCAAAACAGTCTAAGCCAGGGTCATAGCTGGACTAAAGGTGTGGAGAGAAGTGGCAACCAGCCCATGACCTGGGTGTTGTCGGCTTCTAAGCACTAAGCTCCAGGCTGACTTGCTCACCTAGACGAGAGACACTCATCTTTTTTTTTTTTTAAGTCTTTATTGAATTTGTAACAATATTGCTTCTGTTTTATGTTTTGGTTTTTTGGCCAAGAGGTATAGGGATCTTAGCTCCCCAATCAGAGATCAAACCCACACCCCCTGCATTGGAAGGCAAAATCTTAACCACTGGCCCACCAGGAAAGTTTCAAGAGACACTCATCTTGACAGTATTAATGAAGGAGGGCAAAGATGCTGGCTGGAATCTGAAGATAGGTCCTCTCTAGCTCAGAGGAGAGAAAGATCTCAGCATAGCCCCTGAATAAGTCTTTCTTGCCCTGTCCTGGGAGAAGACTAGCCTGATTTTCTAACAAGGAAAGCAATACATCAACATTTACTTCTCGGGAGCTACGGAGCTGTGAGAATTTAGGGGCTGGTGTACTTACATGAGACAGAAGGCAATGGCACCCCACTCCAGTACCCTTGCCTGGAAAATCCCATGGACAGAGGAGCCTGGTAGGCTGCAGTCCATGGGGTCACTGAGTCAGACATGACTGAGCGACTTCACTTTCACTTTTCACTTTCATGCATTGGAGAAGGAAATGGCAACCCACTGCAGTGTTCTTGCCTGGAGAATCCCAGGGACGGGGGAGCCTGGTGGGCTGCTGTCTATGGGGTCGTACAGAGTCGGACACGACTGAAGTGACTTAGCAGCAGTAGTAGCAGCAGTACTTACATGGGCCCAGAGGCCAAACACCGGAATTATTGTCACTATCAGCTCTAACACACCAGTAGAAGCCCAAAAATGGTATTAAGAAATCCTCTGGAAAGCTGGTGAAGAAGTGTGGCTCCTGGAGTGCTTTCAAGTTTGTAGGTGCAGTAACAGACACTTAAGGACCCAGGATTAGCAGCCCTAGTGGACAGAATTAGCCAAGGCAATACAGTAACAACTGGCACCCTCAGGGTGGTCTAGAGCAGGATTTCTCAACCTAGCCACTACTGACAGTTGGGGCTGAATAATTCTTTATTGTGGAGGCCATCCTCTGCGTGGCAGGATGTTTCATGACATCCTAGCCTCTACCCACTAGATGCCAGCTGCACCCCAACCCTAGCTGTGACAGTGAAAAGTTTCTCTAGACATTGCTAAACGGCCTAGGCAAGGGCAGAGAGGTAAAATTGCCCCTGGTTTTGAATCACTGGTGCAAAGGAAGGGTCAGTTAGGGAGCCGTAGGGTTTTCCACTGAAGGACCAGCACCAGGCTCTCTATTGAAACCTCTTACATACATGGAAAGTGAAAATGCAGTCACTCAGTCGTGTCCGACTCTTTGCGACCCTGTGGACTGCAATGTAGGCCCACCAGGCTCCTCCGTCCATGGGATTCTCCAGGCGAGAGTACTGGAGTGGGGTGCCATTGCCTTCTCCAGGGGATCTTCCCAACCCAGGGACTGAACCCAGGTCTTACATACATTAGTGCATCTCAATTAGCAGCAGCTCTGTGAGGCAGGGTTACTGTCTCGAATTTTACAGCTGAGAAAAGTTCTCAGCAAGGTTCTATGATGTGGCTACGGTTCTGTCCAGGGTCTATCCCACTTTAAATCTAATTATTGGTCTTCCCTGGTGGTTCAGTGGTAAAGAATCCACCTGCCATTGCAGGAGACACAGGTTCTATCCCTGATCCAGGAGGATCCCACAGGCCGTGAGGAAACTCAGCCTGTGAGCCACAGCTACTGAGGCCCAACTGCCCTAGAGCCCGTACTCCACATCGGGAGAGGCCACTGCAGAGAAAAGCTCAAGCACCAAAACTGGGAAGTAGTCCCCGCTCACCACAACTAGAGCAAAGCCCTCACAGCAGTGAAGACCCAGCAGAGCCAAAAATAAGTAAATAAATAAATGAAATTATAAATCTAATCGTCTGTCCATATGCCCAGCTGCCTCTTTCTCTGGCAGCAGGGCGCTGCTGCCAGGACACCAGCATCTAGCCCGGTTGCTGGCACTGAACTTCAAAGCAGGTGAGGAGTATGAGGGACAGTCTCGAAGGAGCTTTTTTAGCTCAGGGCAGGGAGTAGCTTCCAGCTCAGCGTCAGTAATTTGGTTGTTCAAGGGCACAGGCAAGTTCCCATTGGTGGCCTTCATGGGGCTGCTGCTACTTGGCCTGACCAAAGACACGAGGAAGGGACAGCCAAGGGGGTCACAGAGACCTGGCTTGAGGGTTGGGAGAACATGGAACATGTTAAAAACATGGAAGGGAAATGTGGTGGGGCCCTGAGAAATAATGAGAAGATTATCCTTAAGTTCTTTAAGTAATGTATAAGATCTTGGCTCCAAAGAAGCCTGAGATAATCCAGGAGTTGCAGCATGAGAACAGTACCTGGACAGACTGCACCCCCAAGGGAAACAGTGGAGTTGAAAGCAATTCAGCAGATACTCTAGTAAAGAAGGCGGGGCAGGGCTTGATGCAGAGTCCAAAGGAGTCTGGAGAAGTACCCAGCCCCCAGTAGAACCTATGGGATACACTGAGGCAAGTACATACCTGAAATGAAGCATTTTCCAACTACTCTAGCAGATCTTTCTCTTCTCTAAATTCCAGTTACTTTCGTCAGTCCTTTGCAGTCCTCAGAGTTTTATTGTTCTCCGTTTTAGAGAGTCAGTTTTCAGGTGGCACTTGTTTCGAGTGTATTGGTTTTGTCTTCCTAACTGGACTGTAAATTCTTTTGCTTATGGTCAAGAACCAAGGTCTGTTTCTTGATAGTCCCTCCGCCGATGCTGAGTGCATAAAGGTGTTCAGTAATTTGTTAATTGACTTTGAAAGACAAATTACAAAAATAATCAAGGATAGGGTAACTATAAAATCACTGAAGAATGTGGTAAACAGCAAAGGTTCAAAAAAGAAAGCTAGTAACAAGTATTTTTCAATTTTTTTTTTTCTGGAAACATTCCACTGATTCAAGAGAATGTCATTTGTTCAACAAGTATATATTGTCATCGATGTTCTTGAAGTTGGAAACATAGAAGTGAATAAAACAGAAATCTCTGCCCTTGTGCAAGTATAAGCCACATGAAATTATCTCTGTCATATTTCCCTGGATCCTACTACCACACAAAGTTAAAGACACACATGTGCTTTTCACAAAGGTAATACTTTAGTTCAGCATTATCTAATGGAAATATAATTTGAACTATATATGTAATGTAAAAAATTCCAGTAGCTACACTTTTTAAAAAGTAAAAAGAAATAGGTGAAATTAATTTCAAAATATTTTGTTTAATCAAAGGTATCTAACATATTAATATCTTCACTGATGAGATCATTTACATTATTTTTTGTACTAGGTCTTCAAAATCCTGTGTGTATATCATATAACAGCACATCTCAATACAGAATACACACATGTGGCTAGTGGCTACCATATTGGATAATGTGGATCTAGTCATTTTTAAGTAGCTTATTTGATTAGCCTATCTCTTCTATGATGGTTATGTGTGTGTGTTTGCTAAGTCACTTCAGTTGTGTCTGACTCTGTGAGACCCCATGGACCGTAGCCCACCAGGCTCCTCTGTCCATGGGATTCTCCAGGCAAGAATACTGAAGTGGCTTGTCATTCTCTTTTCCAGGAGATCTTCCCAATCTAGGGATCAAACCTGCATCTCCTGTGTCTCCTGCATGGGCAGGAGGGTTCTTTACCACTAGCGCCTCCTTGGAAGCCCCTTATTATGGTTATATCAATATGTTAATAAAGTCAACTAAACAAGAGTTGTTTAAATATTATCCCCTACACCCTGGAAATGTCTTTGGAGCCCTTAATTTAAATGTGATATATTAATGTGAATTCCTACTCCCAGTAGCCTATCTTTCAAAACTTTATCCTTGGAAAGGTCTATATTGCCCAGACATAGTGAATATTTTTCCAGAATGGTCTAGTTATCCAGTAGTCCAGAAAGTACCACAGCATTAAATTATAATTCTCATTATTTTTGCAATAAACTTGATAAGCAAGTTCAAGAAGGACCAATGGGAATACAAAACAATATCTCTGATGCTCATCACATTTTTACAAAGTATAAAATGGTAAAATCCTCATCAAACCAGCAACAAAAAAATTTAGTTGTATTCCCACTATGAAACAAGTTTCTTTTTATGCTTTTGTTCCACATGATTAATGCAATTTATATCTAACATGAATATTTGTCTTCAGTGCATATTATGACCACAGCCAGCTAAGCATATAGAAAACAAGTTCATGAGGGTCCCAAATACTTTTGGTTTCTCATGTATTTTGATAAAAGAGAAGATAATAACAAACAAGAAATAATGTGGAGAATAAATGGAGGTTACTGGATTAGGAATCTGGCTTTCAGTTTCTAATACCTAGTTCTCTACAAATCAGTGGGATGACTGAGGACATTGCTCTCATTTAATCTCTTAGGACATTATTGATCTAACCTATAAAACTGGAAGGGTAGGTGGGAATGAGACTACTTTTGGACTAGATGATCTCTCAAATTCCTGAAACTTTTTCAGAAAAGTTTTCAATGGCCCAAATTCTATAAACACAGTATTTTAGATTATAATGAAGTCATGTTCCGTTTACTAACCAACACTTTTTGTGAGAAGAAAAACTCCATTTGAAAGCAATTCAAACATGAGGAAAATGGGGACAAGGCTTCAAATGATGAAAATGTCTTTACTATGAGGAAACTGAGGAAGTAGTCTTCTATAAAGTGAAAAAGCCAGAGGGTTTGGGGGGCAAGAATTGTGAATCAGGAAATCACGATTCTAGTCCTAAATCCAGCCCTAACTTTTTTAATTTTGTAAAATCCTTAAATCTGTGATCACATGTTCTATAAAACGACATTAATTGGCTCTAAGGGTGTCTATGTGAGAGTCAGAAGAGCTAATATATTTAAAAGCACTTTGAAAAGTTGTACAAATTTAAGATATTAGCATTAGCATAGTACCTTAGGAACTATCTCTAGGATACTGTTCACAATTCATGGTTTTAAACTAACTGGTTCTAGAAGAGTTATTTTTAACCATAAGAAAAGGAATGCAGAATATGTCAGAGAATTATGTAACAAACACTCATGTAACCCCTTTAAATCTATATAATTTTTTGTAATTATATCTCAATAAAACAAAACAAAAATGTACATGGTTTTTCACATTTGCTTCAAATTTTTTTGATATAAAATTTTGAAATAACATATAAAATCCCCTTTAGTGCTTTCTGACCTGCTCTGTGTGAAAAAAGGGAAAGTGTTAGTCGCTCAGTTGTGTCTGACTCTTTGGGACCCCCATGGGCTGTAGCCCGCCAGGCTTCTCTGTCCGTGGGATTCTCCAGGCAAGAATACTGGAGTGAGTTGCCATTCCCTTCTCCAGGGGATCTTCCCGACCCAGGTATCAAAGCCGTGTCCCTGTATTACAGGCAGTTTCTTTACCATCTGAGCCATTCCATCCTAGCCCCTAATGAATGTTGTGTATATCATCCCAGTCCATATTTTTATACTTTATTATGAAAATGTATATTGGGTCATTTGTAGAGATGGAACTGGAGTCTGTCATACAAAGTCATAAAGAAAAGTAAAGTAAAAGTAAAAGTAAAGTAAGTCAGAAAGAGAAAAAAAATATTGTGTTATATAGTAACATATATATGTGAAATCCAGAAAAATGGTACACATGAGCCTATTTGTAGGGCAGAAATAGAGACACAGACGTAGAGAACGGATGTGTGGACACAGGGTAGGGAAGAGGGAGGTGGGACAAATTGGGATATTAGGATTGACAGCTACACATTACCTTGTGTAAAATAGCTAGCTAGCAAAAACCTGAGCTCTATAGCACAGGAAGTTTAGTTTTTATAGCACAGGGAAATTCACTTTGTTGTACAGAAGAAACTAACACAACACTGTAAACCAATTATGAATGCATGAGTAGTTGCTTTCATCATGACTGACACTGTGTAGCCTGGCTGGCTCCTCTGTCCATGGCATTCTCCAGGCAAGGATACTCGAAGGGGTTTCCATGCCTCCTTCAGGGACTCTTCCTAACCCAGGGATCGAACCAACGTCTCTTATATAAGTCTCCTGCATTGCAGCTGGATTCTTTACCACTAGTGCCACCTGGGAAGCCCGTAATGCAATTATATTCCAATTTAAAATATGTAAAGTAGAAAAACAGTACATCTGTAAATAATAAGGTATTGGTTTAAGTCATATATATTGTAAAATTCATATATTACTCAGTTTGAACTTCATTCACTTTTGTTTTCATAATCTAATCATACTCATAGTTCTAGTTTGGGTGCTGATAATAGTAATCCATTTATGAATATATCACAATTTATCTACTAAAAATATTTTTTAGACAGCATTCACTGGATTATAAAATAAAATCATAGGAACTGTTTAGGTGTGGAAAGGACCTTGGAGATCATCTTGTACAGGGTTTCTGAAGCTGAGTTCATAGAATCTCATCTATGAGTGAGATTTACAAGATCTAAGAAATTTTGAGCATTCGTGGAATGAGCTTTTTCTGCAGAAAGAACCAAACCTTTGACCATATTCTCAAAGGGATAAATGTGCTAAATAGCTATGTCTTAGTTATGTCCTAAGAGAGTTGAGAACATGTGGTCTAGTTCCATTCTCTTATTTGACATATAAGAAGACTGAGCTCCTGAGAGGTTAAGTAGTTCACACAAAATCAAAGTTACAATAGAGCCTGTTGGTAGACTCAGGTCTACCTATTGCTTTTGCAATACATCACATGGGTGGGGCTTTATGCTTGCTTGTTTCTTGATTTCTCACACAATATAATATGAGTTAAATTCCTTTCAACTGTTAGTCTACAAAGTAAAATTCAATCTTTTTCTCTTTTATTATTAATTATTATTCACTGCTGATGAGAAGGTAGTAAAATTCATATACTCCTGTATTACTGGTGGTGTTGTACATCAACAGTCTTTTGGTAAATAATATGAGATGATAAAGTGCCAATAAAACATTGAGCCTTTTGGCTTAATTGTTTTCATATCGAGAAAAAAAACTCCTAAAACTGGACAAAGCCACAAGCACAAGAGCAACACAGTATCATTTGTAATAGTGGAAAATATCCACAAACAGGATAATGGATAAGTCATGGTATGTCCACTCCATTGAATACTATGTAGGCAATTAAAATCAAAGTTTTATAAAATGTTAAGTAACAGGATGAAATACTTACAACATAATATTAAGTGAGAAAAGGGATACAAAATTGGTTTACATGATGATGACAATTTTGTAAAGAGCACAAGAAAAAAAATTAGAAGTAAGTACAACAAATGGTAACTAGTCATTCAATGTTTCTTGATGCAAAATCTTTAGTAATTATGGCCATAACTAAAAAAAAAAGTAAATAAAAACGATCACTGGATCCAAATGCAATGGGTTTTAATAATTCTTCCTCCTCCATTCATCTTAAAAATATTCAGAGCTATTTTCTTTTTGTAATACAATTTCATAAGCATTGGAATGCTGCCTCCAAAATTATGTGTAACATTACCAATTACAAGTTGGTTGATTGCTCTCAAGTCAGCTGGCCAAACACGGACTCAACAGCTCTACACAATGTTGGACACTGATTTCTCTGTTGTTGTCCTTAAGTGACTAGAACTGGCTTCTGCAGTTACCTCACAAAAATCATTCTGTAATATTTTATGTATGAAATTAGGAAGATTTTTCTGAAAGCAGAGTTTTCTTTTTAAAGTTTTGATGTTTAAATTTATTATTTCATTTTAAACATTGTCTTGATGATGGGTCTGGTTTTTGTCATATATTCTTCTTCTGCTATTTCTGTTTAGTTGAGCTATCAAATTGTAACAGCTATGAATATATCTAAAATCAATTCATTTCCAGTCTCTAAACACATACATGCAAACGTAGTTTTCTTTCCTTCCCAGTCAATAAACATTTATAGAGAAATACATATACATATACATATACATATACATATACATATACATATACATATA
>NW_024070209.1:62095074-62272769 GCF_014754425.2 Oryx dammah
ATATACATATACATATACATATACATATACATATACATATACATATATATACATGGCTTCCCTGGCGGCTCAGTGGTAAAGAACCCGCCTGCCAATGCAAGAGACACTGGTTCAATCTCTGGATAGGGAGGATTCCCTGGAGAAGCAAATATCAACCTGCTCCAGTATTCTTGCCTGGGAAATCCCATGGACAGAGGAGTCGGACGAGCTATGTAGTACATGGAGTCGCAAAGAGTCGGACTCTGCTGAGAGATTGAGCACGAACTACAAGCTCCCATACCAGCAGGGGGCGAAATACAATAGGGATAAATTTGACAAGCTGTATATAGATTTTTCTTGCTTTAGTGACTGAGCAATAACAAAAATCCAGCACCATCACCGCAAAACAATTGATACTCCAATTTAAAGTGATGCAGTCTCCGTGTATCTTACAGCAATTGAGTTGTAAAGAGACAAATGCGGGTCTATTTTAGCGCTCCAAGTTAAGTCGTCTAGAACATTGCAGAGGCGGGATAAACCGTGATGAACTGCTTTTGTCCTTATCTTCCCCCTGATTTGTATAATTCCTCCACTCAAAAGAGTGGACACCTCTCTGTGGCTGAGGGGGGTGTTTTCCATCCTTGTTTCTTTCCGTAGCTGCTGAGCTTTGCTGTTTGGGAACTATTTAAAATTATTCAAATTGCCTGTGAAGGTCTGGCGAAAGTAAGAAGGAGCAGCCGGTTGCGCTCACGATTGCCGGATAGGATCCCAGGCTCATCATCCCAGACGATAACAATAATCCCCTCAGTCTTGCAGTCTGGTTTTTACAGTGGCTGGTGTTCTAACAGATATTCATTACAAAGGAAGGGGAAAGGTTATAAAAACGTAAACGATCAAGACTGACGATAGAAAAATGTTATGACGGCTGTTATAGAAACGCGGAAGTTAATTTTATTTCTTTACTTTAATCGAATTAGTCTTATGCAGCATATATGAATAAACGACCACCGTCTCAATCTGTTAGCAGGATCCCCAAAATTTTTGTTGTTGTTGGTCTCAAAGCCGGTTTTCAGTTCGGCGGGTGCTTTCCCTCTTGCTTGCCATTTTAAATTTGATTTAACTCTTCTTATATATCAACTTCCTCTTCTGTCAGCGTAAATTAAAAAGAGGAAGGGACTTAGACTGTGAACGAAAAAGTCGTTTTTCGTGGCGAAAAGGGCAAGCTAATAAGTGCTCTCCAGCAGGTTTCTGGTGAAGATACAGTTTCGTACCTCAAACCTTTGCAAATTTTACTTGGAGAGCAAGAGAGTTAAGACGGTCCCAAGCTGAACGTTAATCTTAGCGGGCTGAGGAGCACCTGCCCCTTGCCCGGAGCGCTGCCTCAGGAGCGGCGGAGTGCAGGAGGACGTCTTTCCCCCACCCAACAGCTCGATGACTCGCTAGGAAGTCAGGGAAAAGGGCAGCTTGCCCGCACCCAAAATGGCTGCCGGCGCTCTGCACGACGGCGCCTGCGCACGGGGTAAGCATTCTGTGACACTCATTCCCCCTGTGTGTCCTCCCACCCCCCCACCCCTTCTGCACCCACCAGCGCCGGGCCCCGACCTAGCCACCTGCGCCCGGAAGTGACGTTTCAGCGGCAGCGGTTCCCCCGCTGCATGATGGGAGAGTGTGTGGAGTGGGCGGGGGGTCTCCGCGGAGGAGGAGGTGGAGGCGGTGGCGGCGACGGCGGCGGCGGCGGAAGAGGGCGGAGGGTAATGGGATGGGGGTCTCGCGGCAGCACTGAAACTCCGGGTGGGCGTCCATGGCGCTGCTTCGCTGACAGGGCTGTGAGCAGCCTGCCTTCCGCTCTCACCAGCGCCGCGTCCGAATAGCCGGTCCTTCCCCGGGGAGCCAGTTCCTCCCCGGGCCCCTGAGCCATGCCCATCGCGGCCGCCCCGGATGAACCAGGTAAGCTTCACCAGCTTTCCCAGCCGCGCGGGGGAAGGAGGTTAAGGGACTTGGCCCGGCCCACCGGCCGGATCCTCGCCTGGGCCGGGGACACCTGCCCGCTGCGGAGCCGGGGGCTGCGGGGACGTTGCCGGCTCTGCGGGCCTGCGGGTCCCGGCTCTGTCCTCTTCTACAGCGGGTGCGGGGACGCCGGCGGCGGCGGCGCCTGAGGCGCACCGGCCCCTCCTCGCCCTCCCGGGCACCGGCCGGCGAAGTGAGAGCTTTTCCCACGTCCCTGGCCGCCGCCGGCTCCCCCTGCCCCTCCGCTTCCACCTGCCCTCGGCTCCGCACCGGCCGCTTCCTCCCGGGATTGTTGAGAAGTTTGGGGCTTTGCTCCGGCTTCCTCTTTCTCCCTCCCCCTCCCTCGTGACAGGTGTAAACACTGCCTGCTTCGCCCAGGCCCCAGGCCAGCGGCGACCAGAGTGTGCTGCTTCCTAGGGTCTCTGAAGCAAACAGCTTTTGAATCCTCCAGCAGGCAGAGGAGACGGCACCAAAGCTCATTCATCCCTTCCTGAGAGGACCTTTTCTGCTCCCTTCTTGCACTCCCTAAGAAATCACCTGCGTCCCCTTCCCAGACTGCGTGCGAAAAGTTGGACCATTATTCTTGAAGTGCCCACTTTGGCAGGTGCTACGTCTTTCTTGGGCAGGGGACATAGTATAAGGTAAATGGTGATAGGAAGCTTTCACCAGTGGGAAAGTACTGAGAATGTTTAGGTTTTACTCTTGCTGGTTAGTTCACGTTGATTTCCCACTGAATCTTCCGTTGGGGCCAAGGGAAGGACTAACCCAGACATGGAAATATTTTACTGGGGAGCAAATGAAACAAAATCGGTAGTTCCGTTTCAAAGTTCTCGCTTTAGGAGAAGTAAAACTCTTGAACTTTAATCCTCCCTTTCACCAGCTACGTTTTAGTCTTTTTGGTAGAATGGGAGGCGGAGATAGTTTAATCTTTGAGGTTGCATTTAACTATTGCTTTCCGTTAACCTTTTAGACGTGAGTATATGCCAAAACTCTAAGGGAAACAGCTGTTTGAACGCTATTGTGTTGGTACAATCTACACAGTTACTCTACGTGTTATCAGCTTTGCCGACTTCGTCAGTATTGGCCTTTGTAGTAGTCATTTTTAATTCTTTGCAGAAATATTTAAAGAATTTATGGTAGTCTTCAAAATTTTGTTCATGAAGATATCTCACATGGATTAAAAAACAGATCCTGTGTAAAACATCTAGACCAGTAAATGTTAACCTTTATTAAGTGCTCATTAGATAGAATTCATCCACTTATTATCTTTAGATATATTCATCTTCAAGGCATAGATATCTTTTTATAGATATCTATTAAAAACATAGATAAATCTTTTTAAACTGCTTGAAAGAAATTCACTAGAATTCACATAGTATGTAGGACATTTAGGTTTTGATATTTTCTGATCTTTTGACCTAGAGACTATTATGAAAGTAATCTTGTACTCAAAGAAAATACATCCACAATTGCATTGATAAATTTTACAGAATCCAATTGCCTATGAAAATCTTGTAATCTAGGTGAATCCTATTTTAAAATAGATCATTTAAAATTTTAATTTCTTCCTATTTAAAGAAAAACTGGTTCAGAGAAATAGTGAAATTTATCAAATGTTTTATTTTGTGTGAAATGCTAAAGTGCCTCCCTTAACAGTCTAGTAAATCTTTGATTAGCGTCTCATTGAGGGATTACCCCTTTTCTCCCTACCTACCCCCAAAAACTCATAAAAGGAGGACATTAAATTTTTAGGTATTTTTAAACGATCACACATTATTTAAACTAAATGTTAATATTCTTGTTTAATTTTATCTAGAATTTGTGAGTTAAAAAATACCCATACATATCATTTAGATAATTAATCTTTTCTCAATCAGTGTGTATGCCCACATATACATAACATAACACACACAGTCATAGATTCCTTTGCAACTTTATATGATGTTACTAAACCAATACTCACTGCCATGAGCAAGATATTTATTTTTAGCCTTTGCAGCTTGCTGGATCTTAGTTCCCCCAGCAAGGATTGAACCCATGCCCTTGGCAGTGAAAGTGGGGAGTCTTAATTACTGGTTTGCCAGGGAACTCCCAGCAAGATTCTTTTCTGAGTGATTTATATACACTCAGTTAACTTACTTAATACTCACAACAGCCCTGTAAACTAGGAGATGGTATTATCCCCACTTTTCAGAACGGAAACTTAGGCACAGAGATGTTAGGTAACTTGCCTGAGGTCAAACAACTGATGACAGAGATGGGATTTAATAGGTTTATTTATCATATTTATATAGTTTTTAAAGCATGCCAATACAGTATATTTTATAGGAACCGTATAGTATCACCAACTCAATGGACATGAATTTGAGGAAACTCCGGGAGATGGTGAAGGACAAGGGAGCCTGACATGCTGCAGTCCACGGGGTCACAAAAAGTCAAACATGACTTTTAATGATTGAATGACAACAACAAATAATATGTGACAAAAGTATGAAAACATGCATTGCAATGATAAACTCCAAATCAAAGTAAAAGTTACTTCTGGAGAACTGGAGAGGAATGAAGGATCTAGGAAGAGCCCATGGCTTTTCAACTGTAACTTTTAAATCTGAGGCAGATTTGGTAAAGATTAAGATTTAACACAGCCGGGTGGTGTCATATGTGTTTTTCTAAACTTGGTTGTTCCCTTGAAATCATAGTAAAATACAAAGTTCAGGTTTTTCCTCTAAAAACAAAGTATCACTCTGTCTTTCAACAGTGTATATTTAAAAAGAGGACAGGAAGGAGTTAGTGTTATTTTGTGTTGATTTCCTTTTAAAATATAAGAAGTTTTGGTTTGAAAATATTTGAATGAAGAATTGTTAGCCTCCTGAGCTTCCTCTGCAGTGACTTCCCTTGCTTAGGCTCTCCTTCACCAGCTGCCAGCCATCTCAACAGCCCTATATCACACTTCCAGTTTCTATTTCTGGCCTCAGCCTAGGGTAGGGCTTAGGGGTCTGGATTAGACCTATTCCCTGGGAAAATGAAAGGTCTGAAACTATATGGAGGAGAAGAGGGACGCGGGGAAATAAGGAGCTTGGGAAAAGTGAAAAAAACAGGAAAAATAGGAAATTTAAGGCTCCATCCTGTTATTTTTTTAGTCACCACCATTCCTGTTCCAAATAACTAACTTAAATAAACCTTGTGAAGATAAATTGCTAATAAATTAAAGGTTGTCTGTATGCTTAAAACTTAGTTTACAAGCACTATTTTGGTGAGTAGTTCCCAGAGGAAAATTAAGTTGTAAATTAGAATAAATTCACTGCATGTTCTATTTATATAAATATTTATAGCATGCCACAAACCTTTCCAACTAAATATGTACTAACATCATGTTATTCTCTTCCTTCCATTCATATAGCAAATACGTATTGAGCACTCACTCAATATATGTCAGGCCTTGTTCTAGGTGCTGGAAACACTGAAATTATCAAATTTAAACAAAAATAGTAGCCATCATAGAGTTTCAGTGTCTTGGGATTTTTGTGTATGTGTGTGTGCACATGAACATTTGTGTTTGTGTATGGGACTCAGTGATTTAGAGGGTGAGAGGACAGTGCTCTATCTAGGGCTTTGTGGAAATTCTCATGACTTTGGTTTTCTGCTGTGTGAGATGGGAAGCTATTGCAGGGTTTTGAGTAGCGATGTGATAATCTATCTTTTAAAAGGATCTGTCTGGCTGCTGTAGAGAAAGTAGATTATAGGAGTACAAGAGTGGCAGCCAGAAGATTTCATTAGAAATTGTTGACTGATACAGCTAAACATCATCATTATGAGCATTTCATAAGGAATACAGATGTCAGCTCTATATGTAGTGCACCTGTATACTATTGCAGAAATTAAAAATGAATAGATGATAGTAGTGGCTTGAACCAAGATGGAACCAAGATGATGAGAATTGGTAGGACAGTTTCTTGAATTGGAGCCTCAACAAATTTGCCCATTGCTAAACTCAAAAAAGTTAGAGGTACTTGATCCCTTCTGAGAAGTCAAGGCCCTCACAGCCTACTTTCCCAGCACACTGCCTACACCCTTCATATATCCTGCATTTCAGCCAAACTCTATAATGTGACTTCCTGCTCTGACAGTTGCTCCATGCTTTATCTTTTGTGCCTGCCATTTCCTCTGTCAGTCAAAATCCTTATTTCAAATTCTCTTTCATGAAGTTTTTTCTCATTTTCATTCACTACTCTTCCCAATCAAGTGAGGTCTTTTTCTTAGACTCATAACCCCATTTTACTTTATTTATTTGATGTTTATATTCTGCCTTGCATTAATCACTTGTACTGTTTTCTTATACTGCTCCTCCTAATTAAAGTTTCTTTAAGCTTGTTACTCCATTTACTCAATTCTACCCCTTATAGAACCTACCAGCATTGTATGTAGTATATGCTCAATAAGGTGTATATATAGTTTAATTTTCTAAAGTCTTATTATAGAAGCATATAAAAGCATTATAGAAAATAATAAACAACTTACATTCATAGTACCCAGAAATCCCACTGTTAACAGTTTAGTGCCTATTATTCCATACATATATATGTATACTTCTTAACAGAATGAAATCTTATCATATAGACTGTTTTGTAGGTTGTTTAGTTTTATTCAGTTAGACTGTTATACCACTTCAAAAAATTTAATATTCAAGGCCATATTCAAATTCTCCCTCTTTTGACCCAAAAATGTTCCTTTATAGCTGACTTGCCCAAAACAGCATCCACCTGGGACAGAGTAGCACTCATTATACATATTTAAATGAATTATAGTAAAAATAGTATTACTAGTCATCACACCTCAAAAAAAGAATTGTAAGCATTTCGGTGTTTTACACTTAGTTTTATTTTTTTCTCTATGGACATATGAGTGTCATACACACTATGTGTATGTATGAGTCATTGTATCTCAGTGAACAGTTTGTAGGTAAATCTTTGTCTCTGGTTATTCCCATATGACTAAGTCTTAGAAGTGGAGTTATTAAATCAAAGGCAAAGCCAATGGCTTTCCAAGAAGTTGTGATAGAGTCACTCCTACCAGCAGTGGTTGAGAGCACTGCTCTTCCCGTAATCTGCTCAAATGGTCGATAAATATGCAGTTTTTAAACTGTTTACTTGAATTTTTATTTTGAATTTAGGCTTTTCAGCAGCATAGGATGTTTGCATAATTTAAAATTTTTTGAAGAATTTAAATGTGAGACATATCCTTGTTGATAGAGGTTAACTGTTTAATGTCATGCTCTTTTAAAAATAACTCTGATTCTGTTAGCATGCTGTTTGGGCTTCCCTGATAGTTCAGTTGGTAAAGAATCCACCTGCAATGAAGGAGACCTTGGTTCAATTCCTGGGTCAGGAAGATCACCTGGAGAAGGGATAGGCTACCCACTCCAGTATTCTTGCCTGGAGAAGCCCATGAATAGAGGAGCCTGGCAGGCTACAGTCTGTGGGGTGGCAAGAGTCAGACACGACTAAGCACATAGCACCCACTCCAGTATTCTTGGGCTTCCCTTGTGGCTCAGCTGGTAAAGAATCTGCCTGCAAAGTGGGAGACCTGAGTTCGATCCCTTGGTTGGGAAGATCCCCTGGAGAAGGGAAAGGATACACCCGCTCCAGTATTCTGGCCTGGAGAATTGCATGGACTTTATAGCCCATGGGGTTGCAAAGAGTCAGATACAACTGAGCAACTTTCACTTTCACTTTAGTTATCAGAAATAGAATATTATCTTCTAGGACTATGTTGAGCAGAGGAGAAGCCAGTAGCCACATGTGGCACTTGAAATAAAGCTAGTCCAAAGTAAGATGTGTTTTATTAAGTGTAAAGTGCACACCAGATTTCAAAAACTAATGTAAAATATAGATTTTACATTCAGTTGAGTTCAGTCGCTCAGTCGTGTCCAACTCCTTGCGACCCCATGAATCACAGCACGCCAGGCCTCCTTGTTCATCACCAACTCCCGGAGTTCACTCAAACTCATGTCCATCAAGTCAGTGATGTCATCCAGCCATCTTATCCTCGGTCGTCCCTTTCTCCTCCTGCCCCCAGTCCCTCCCAGCATCAGGGTCTTTTCCAATGAGTCAACTCTTCGCATCAGGTGGCCAAAGTATTGGTGTTTCAGCTTCAGCATCAGTCCTTCCAATGAACACCCAGGACTGATCTCCTTTAGGATGGACTGGTTGGATCTCCTTGCAGTCCAAGGGACTCTCAAGAGTCTTCTCCAACACCACAGTTCAAAAGCATCAATTCTTTGGCGCTCAGCTTTCTTCACAGTCCAACTCTCACATCCATACATTATTACATGTTAAAATAATATTTGGATACTTGGGTTAAGTAAAATATAAATTTCACCTGTTTCTTTTCTAATCAACTACGGAATATTTTAAATTGTATATGTGGCTTTATTGTATTTCTGTTGGATAGTGCTGCTCTAGAGCATGACATTTTTATCTATGGAAGGGAAATACAAGGTAACTTTATTGTTTTAGAAAGTATTTAATAGGTTTTTTAAAATTACCTTCTACATTTAAGCCTATCTCTGTGTTTTCCCTAGTATACTCAGTTTGCACAGTTTTTGAAATTATGTTTCTTTTTTACAAACTATAACTTATTGCACTTCTTATGTTCTGAAAGAAATAGGTGTAGTAGGAGTTGGGGGAGGGTGTTAGGAAACTTACTTGAGGACTTGGTTACTCTTTTAAGAATTTAAGCATTTGTGGGCATGTTTTGTGCAATAGACAGCAGATGCAAAAGCCCTTGGCACAAAAGAATGTTATTGTCTGACTTTCAAAAATTGAAAGAAGGCCTTGTTATCGTTGTTCAGTTGCTGAGTCGTATCCAACTCTTAGTGACCCCATGGACTACAGCACGCCAGGCTTCCCTGTCCTTCACTATCCAGGAGTTTGTACAAACTCATGTCCATTGAGTCAGTCAGTGATGCCATCCAACCATCTCATCCTCTGTCACCCCTTTCTCCTCTGCCCTCAATCTTTCCCAACATCAGGGTCTTTTCCAGTGAGTAGGCCAAAGTATTGAAGCTTCAGCATCAGTCCTGCCAATGAATATTCAGGACTGATTTTCTTTAGGATGGACTGGTTGGATCTCCTTGTTGTTCAAAGGACACTCAAGTCTTTCCAGCACCACTGTTCGAAAGCATAGTTTATAGCATTGAAAATCTTGGGGGAAGGGAGAGGGAATCTGTGACTGGAGAGATCTCAGCCTGGAATGGCTTCAGTGCAGTTCAGTCACTCAGTTGTGTCCAGCTCTCACATCCACACATGACTACTGGAAAAACCATAGCCTTGACTAGACGGACCTTAGTCGGCAAAGTAATGTCTCTGCTTTTGAATATGCTATCTAGATTGGTCATAACTTTACTTCCAAGGAGTAAGCGTCTTTTAATTTCATGGCTGCAGTCACCATCTGCAGTGATTTTGGAGCCCCCCAAAATAAAGTCTGACACTGTTTCCTCTGTTTCCCCATCTATTTCCCATGAAGTGATGGGACCAGATGCCATGATCTTCGTTTTCTGAATGTTGAGCTTTAAGCCAACTTTTTCACTCTCCTCTTTCACTTTCATCAAGAGGCTTTTTAGCTCCTCTTCACTTTCTGCCATAAGGGTGGTGTCATCTGCATATCTGAGGTTATTGATATTTCTCCTGGCAATCTTGATTCCAGCTTGTGCTTCTTCCAGCCCAGCGTTTCTCATGATGTACTCTGCATAGAAGTGAAATAAGCAGGGTGACAATATACAGCCTTGACGAACTCCTTTTCCTATTTGGAACCAGTCTGTTGTTCCATGTCTAGTTCTAACTGTTGCTTCCTGACATGCATATAGGTTTCTCAAGAGGCAGGTCAGGTGGTCTGGTATTCCCATCTCTTTCAGAATTTTCCACAGTTTCTTGTGATCCACACAGTCAAAGGCTTTGAAATAGTCAATAAAACAGAAATAGATGTTTTTCTGGAACTCTCTTGCTTTTTGAGGATCCAGTGGATGTTGGCAATTTGATCTCTGGTTCCTCTGCCTTTTCTAAAACCAGCTTGAACATCTGGAAGTTCACGGTTCATGTATTGCTAAAGCCTGGCTTGGAGAATCTTGGGCATTACTTTACTAGCGTGTGAGATGAGTGCAATTGTGCGGTAGTTAGAGCATTCTTTGGCATTGCCTTTCTTTGGAATTGGAATGAAAACTGCCCTTTTCCAGTCCTGTGGCCACTGCTGAGTTTTCCAAATTTGCTGGCATATTGAGTGCAGCACTTTCACAGCATCATCTTTCAGGATTTGAAACAGCTCCACTGGAATTCCATCACCTCCACTAGCGTTGTTTGTAGTGATGCTTTCTAAGGCCCACTTGACTTCACATTCCAGGATGTCTGGCTGTAGGTGAGTGATCACACCATCCTGTGGTTATCTTGGTCATGAAGATCTTTTTTGTATAGTTCTTCTGTGTATTCTTGTCACCTCTTCTTAATATCTTCTGCTTCTGTTAAGAATGGCTTAGACTGTATTAAAGACCTTTTAAAAGTCTTTATCAGAAGCAGGGGATTGATGTGATCAGGTTAACTTTTTAAAAGGTTACCTGGGGGACCTCCGTGGAGGTCCAATGGTTAAGACTCCAGGCTTCCACTGCAGGGGACCTGGGTTTGATTCCTGATCAGTTCAGTCAGTTCATTCACTCAGTCATGTCCGACTCTTTGCATCCCCATGGACTGCAGCACACCAGGCTTCCCTGTCCTTCAGCAACTCCCGGAGCTTGCTCAGACTCCTGTCCATCGAATTGGTGATGCCGTCAAACCATCTCATCCTCTGAGGTCCCCTTCTCCTCCTGCCCTCAATCTTTCCCAGCATATGAGTCTTTTCCAATGAGTCAGTTCTTGGCATCTCTAATCAGGGATACCATCCCTAATCCTGCATACCACAGCCTGGGGTGGGGGCGGGAATCAAGGAAATAAATAAGTAAAAGATTACTTGGGTTGGGCATGATTAAGTACTAATGGGGAAGATTAGATAATGACAGCTTACATCAGAATGGAGTCAGGGGAATTGGAAAGAGGTATAACCCACTCCAGTATTCTTGCCTGGAAAATCCCATGGATGGTGGAACCTGGTAGGCTACAGTCCATAGGGTCACAGAGTCGGACACGACTGAGCAATTTCTCTCACTCACAGGTATACCATAATTGAGGGATTCATGGGATAAAAAATGTTCTTTAGAGATAGCAAAGGGAGGGGAGCTTTGTCAAGAAAGGCTCTGGAATTTCTGACTTAGAAACTGGGTGGGTGGTGGGGCCATCTTCTTGGGGTGAAACAGCTGTGAATGAGGACCAAGTTTGAGAAAGAAAAACTTGGATTCTGTTCTTATTAAGTTCCAGGTCTTTGAGGAGCTCAAATGGAGAGGACTGAGGAGAAATGATTTGTCTGGACTAGAGTTCAGGTTTGAGGACTGGGCTGCAGGGGAGGCTCAGGAGTCCTGAAATGTACTAATTAAGGCTTAGGTGGATGAGATTGAGAGAGAGTTGACTAAGAATAGACCATGGATGAAACCTGGAGGAACTTCTGCTACTAATTTGAGTATGTTCAGTACTTACAAGAAAATATTAGTTTGTTTTGAAGCCTACTCATAAATGTGAAAGTAAGGAGTGAAGTGAAGTCCCTCAGTCGTGTCTGACTCTTTGCGATCCCATGGACTGTAGCCTACCAGGCTTCTCCGTCACTGGGAGTCTCCGGGCAGGAATACTGGAGTGGGTTGCCATTTCCTTCTCCAGGAGATCTTCCCAACCCAGGGATCAAACCTGGGTCTCCCGTATTGCAGGTAGACGCTTTACCATCTGAGCCACCAGGGAAGTCCCAAAGTGAGGAGTAAGTTGGATCAAATAAGTTCAGTTCAGTCGCTCAGTTATGTACGACTCTTTGTGACCCCATGGACTGCTGCACACCAGGTCTCCCTGTCCATCACCACCTCCTGGAGTTCACTCAAACTCACGTCCATCGAGTTGGTGATGCCATCCAGCCATCGCATCCTCTGTCGTCCCCTTCTCTTCCTGCCCCCAATTCCTCCCAGCATCAGAGTCTTTTCCAATGAAAATCCGATACTGGTTGTGTGATGTTAAATACAGTAAGAGATGTTAAGGAGTTAGTTTGTGGTTGATTTAATTTGAGGGAGGAAGATGGAAGAAGATGGCAGAGGGAACAGACAGAAGTAACACTCAGATTTCTGGATTTAGAATTCAGAATATTGTATAAGAACAGTGGTTTCTGTTTGTTCTTTGAGTAGAGGTTGACTTCAGTTTTGAAATTGGAGAATATGAGATCTATGTGGGAAATCCATGCAGAGAGATTCAGAAAGGTAGTTGGGTGTACAGAGGTTGGGCAGCCACAGATAGAGGTTTGGGCATTGCGGGCATATACTATCAAACAAAATGGGCAAGAGATCTCTCAGGGATAAGAATATAAGGAAGCCAAAGCCTGGGAAACATGGACATTTATGAGGCAAGCAGAAGAAGCAGATCCACTAGAGGAGGAGAAAGAAAGAATATGATAGATAGGAGAATCAAGAGAGAATGCCTCTTCAGTAAGGCTTTTTCACTTAAAAATGTGTTTTAAACACCTTTCCCTATGAGCAGTATAGCTTTGTCTTAAAAAAAAAAAAGCTACAGTTTCTGTTTACTCTTTAAGTTTTCAGTTACTTCTGTAAAAACAAACAATGAAGGAATTAACATTTTTTGTGGAAATATCTTTGCATACTTATATGACTGCATCTGTGGAATACATTCTTGTAGATAAAATTACTTAATCAGAAGAATATGCCTTATAAGATTTCTGATATATTTCTGATTAGCCTGGAATATGTGAACTGACATATACCCCCACTGGTGGTATCTTTAATTTTATCTTTAAAGTGGCTTGCTTCCTAGACTGAGGGTGGTATGAACTTGAAAAATGAAGAATTATTTATTACTTTTATGCAAAATTCTATAAAGAGAAAGGGAACACTTTATCAGATTACTTGTTTCATTCAAATAATATTATTTAAGAATCCATTTTGTCCTTGTAAGTACCAGATCAAAGAGTTCTTTGTTTTAAAAAAGCTCTTTTTCCTCTTCTTATATGTTGGAGGCAATAATTGGATTTAGAGGAAGTGGATCAGAAGGAAGGATGATAATATTATTGTGAGGTGAATTAAACTTGAACAGAATTAATGGATGCAGTTGGAGACATAATGACATAAACAACACAAATTCTGTGCTAAGATTGTGTACAGAGATATTTTGATTTTTTTTTTTTTTTCGCTTCTTATATAAACTTTCAGCCATGGCCCCAAGACTGTAAAATGAGTTATACTTAGAAAGCTGATCATAGGAGAGAGTAAGTGCTTTCTGGGTTATGACTTGTTTCTGGTTTGTAAAATCAGTTATAGGGGATCATGACCAGATTTTAAGAAAAAATGAAATAAAACTAAAAATATCAAAAGTACACAGAGAATAAGAGTAAATACTGTTTGGTGAAAATTGTATACATTTCTTCTGTAAATTACAGAGGGGAAATTTTGGAAAAATTTGGCTTTATCCAATAGGCTAATACTCAAGTCATTTCTAATCAAAAGTATAATGCTGCTGCTAAGTCACTTCAGTTGTGTCCGACTCTGTGCGACCCCATAGACGGCAGCCCACTAGGCTCCTCTTTCCCTGGGATTCTCCAGGCAAGAACACTGGAGTGGGTTGCCATTTCCTTCTCCAGTGCATGAAAGTGAAAAGTGAAAGTGAAGTCACTCAGCTAAACAATGCCAAAAACAACTATAACAGTAATATCAAAGAGCACCAACACCCAACAAATACAATAAAATGTTTGAAATATTGCAAGAATGACCAAAATGAGCAGAGACACAAAGTGAGTAAATGCTGTTGGGAAAATGGTGCTGACAGACTTGCTTGATGCAAGGTTGTCACAAACCTTAAACCTGCAAAAATGCGTTATCTGTACAGTGCAATCCTAGGCTGTGCTTAGTGGCTCAGTCGTGTCCGACTCTTCGCGACCCCAAAAGTATAATAGTACATTGCAAATAATAAATGTTGTCTGGGTTTGTTTGTTTTTCCTTTTAACCCTTTTTAGTCTTTCTACCTCTCAGGAGAAAGTAAAACTTTAAACCATAACAACATTAAAAGGTCAGCTAGCTAGAAACTTGTTTGTCATGGGAATTCCTTCTGTAGTTTCCATGAAAGTTATCAGTGCAGGTAGATCCACCTATGGTTACTACCTGTATTAACCTGTACACACACACAGTCATGAGCACTATTTTGGAATGTGTTTACATTTGATTTTTTCAGATATATAAAACTTTTGTTCTGTGATAATCTACCCCAAGAGAGCCATTATGTGTTATGGTCTTTGGATAATTTATGGCTGTTTCTAAGCCTGGTTCATTGTCTGGTTTCCTTCTGTTACCTCACATATCTCTAGGTCATCTTCTCAATTGATGGGTGGTCAGGGAACAAATTAAAACTAACAGTACTCGGGAAAGACATCATTTGTGAGGTAAATCTTCTGTTCCATAGGTCATATTTTCAGGCCAAATTTGTGAGTTTTAGATTATCTTGGACATTACTTTCTTTCTCATTAGTTCAGATAATTGAATTTTACCTGCATTTGGTTGCAGATTTAAAACTTTTGCTAGTTGTTTTTTCCTGCAAAAGATGAGTTGCTTTCACAGCAGGTATTCATGATATAGAGAGTAACAGCACTGTTAGGGAAAGGGCAGCTGCCAAGAGCTGTACAAGGTGTACATACTTTAGTTACAGACTCAAAGTGGGTCTTTTGTTTTGAAAGCCTACGAAGTACAGTTTTGGGATTTGTTTGTTTTTCCCAGAATACCCTGGTCTCTGGAGGTTGAACTCTCGCTAGTCTTGACCAGAATGCTAATTTAAAACTTTACAGTGAGAAATTTCTTTCAACGCGTGTCAGTTATTTTTGTCAGCTGATGGCAAAATCTGTGGAAAATTGACATGAAGTACTAAAGAAAGTTGCTGGGAGCAGAGAACAAGGAGCAAAGGAAATTAGCTGACTGCTCAGAGTAGTTTCAGGCAGCTAATTTCCCTTGCTCCTGCTCTCTGCTCCCAGCAGCTTTCTGCCCTGAGTAGTATCAGACTTCCCAGGTGGCTCAGCAGTAAAGAATCCGCCTGCCAAGTAGGAGACCCGGGTTCAGTCCCTGGGTCAGGAAGATCCTCTGGAGAAGGAAGTGGCAACCCACTCCAGTATTCTTGCCGGGAGAATTCCATGGACAGAGGAGCCTGGCAGGTTATAGTCCATGGGGTCACAAAGAATCAGACACGACTCAGCAACTAAACAGCAACAGCCAGAGTAGTATCACGCTCTGGTGATGCTCCGGCTGACACCTCCCCTTATGCTGAGAAACAAATCCCCAAACCATACTTTGTGGGCTTTCAAAACAAAAGAGAGGTCAGTGGACCATGTGCCTCAGAAGGAACCGAAGTAGTTTGAGCTAGGCCCTGAGGATGCAGTGGTCAGCAACATAGGCCTGCGCCTGCACTGTCTTTTTAGTCTTTTGCACTCAAATAAAGTGACTCTTGAAAGAGCAGTTTCAGTGGAGTGATAGGGTGGAAGCCAGATTGTGCTGGGTTGAGGAGTGAGTGGGAGGTTAGGAAGTAGAGATAGTGAATAGACAGGGCCCTTTCAAGCAGCTTGGTGGTGAGGAGGAGGAGGAGAGCTAAAAGGGCACAGAAGGGAGGGGTTTGTTTTGTTTCACTCTGATTTGTTTGAGGATGGAAGATTCTGGAACATTTACTGACTGAAAGCATCAGTATTAATGGAGAATTTAAAAAGAGCCCCCCCTGAGCAAGCAGCTGAGAAAGAAAACAAAAGGTCCAGGGTCTATCTGTACACAATACTGTGAATGTAAGCAAGATTTTAGTGAAGGGACATGAAATTGAAATAGTATCTGTCTTTAGATTCTACTTTCAGTGTAACATCTCAGGGATATTAAGGTGGAAAATTAGAGTGCTTAGTTTATTCTGCAACTGTGTGAGCGCAGAAGGTACTAGGGGAAAAATGGCTTTCTGAGGGCTAATGCATCTGCCTGTACTGCTGCTTCTCTTCCATGGCCTGTGTTACCAGCAGTGCAGTTCAGTTCAGTCGCTCAGTCATGTCCGTCTCTTTGCAACCCCATGAATTGAAGCATGCCAGGCCTCCCTGTCTATCACCAGTGTCATTTATTCAATTTTAAGTTGAAGTACCTTCTGAGAAATTAAAAGACACTTGCTCCTTGGAAGAAAAGTTATGACCAACCTAGACAGCATATTAAAAAGCATAGACATTACTTTGCCAACAAACGTCCGTCTAGTCAAAGCTATGGTTTTTCCAGTAGTCATATGTGAATGTGAAAGTTGGACTATAAAGAAAGCTGAGCACCAAAGAATTGATACTTTTGAACTGTGGTGTTGGAGAAAACTCTTGAGAGTCCCTTGGACAGCAAGGAAATCCAGCTGGTCCATCCTAAAGAAGATGAGTCCTGGGTGTTCATTGGAAGGACTGATTCTGAAGCTGAAA
This sequence comes from Oryx dammah, assembly GCF_014754425.2. Lineage (NCBI taxonomy): Eukaryota > Metazoa > Chordata > Mammalia > Artiodactyla > Bovidae > Oryx > Oryx dammah. The sequence continues at coordinate 62,111,647 of NW_024070209.1, forward strand.
CCAATACTTTGACCACCTGATGCGAAAAACTGACTCATTTGAAAAGGCCCTGATGCTGGGAAAGATTGAAGGCGGGAGGAGAAGGGGAGGACAGAGGATGAGATGGTTGGATGGCATCACTGACTCAATGGACATGAGTTTGAGTGAGCTCTGGGAGTTGGTGATGGACAGGGAAGCCTGGCATGTTGCAGTCTGTGGGGTCACAAAGAGTCGGACATGACTGAGCAACTGAACTGAAATGAACCTCCTGGGGGAAGGTAAACTCTTAAATATGGTCTGTTGATACAACAAGTTAAAGCGAAAACAGTTTCTAATATTTTTATTTATCTTGTTTTAATTTTTGCTGTAATACCATACAAATAAGTACAGTACTTATGGATTTGCATAGAAGGTTAAAGTATTCAATGAAAGAAAAGCTCTTAGGAATTTTTGAAAACTAACTTCCATAATAACTCTTACTGCTGTTTAGCTACCTTCATTGAGAAGAGTAAATGTGTTTTGCTGCTCTGGGTGTCATTTATCTTACATACAGGATATTTGTTCTTTTGTGATTCGTCCTTACATCAAAACCAGGAAGATAAATAATTCAGTTGTCGCTTTTGGCAGTCTTGTCTTTTGAAAAATCTGCTTGCCAATGCTGGAGACATGGGACACTTGGGTTTGATCCCTGGGTCAGGAAGATCCCCTAGAGTAGGAAATGGTAACCCACTCCAGTGTTCTTGCCTGGAAAATTCTGTGGACAGAGAAGCCTGGCAGGCTAAGGTCCATGGTGTCACAAAGAGTCAGACGTAACTGAGCACACATGCACAACTTAAATATAAAGATATTTTGCTGCTTATTTTCATTATTTGCCACATTTTTGCCACTATGTACATTAATATTGAAATAAGAGATTCACTTCTTGGCATTTTTGTTGATTATACTTTCTTCATCTTACCGTATAAGCACCTTTTTTTCTCCTTCCAAATTGTTGTGGATGTTTCAGGAAACTTACCTGTAAAATGAATATAATCATTCATATCTCATACCATAGTGTGAGGACTGAATGAGATAATTCACGAGTGCTTCTCACATAAGTATTGATGCTGCTAAGTCGCTTCAGTCGTGTCCGACTCTGTGCGACCCCGTGGACTGCAGCCTACCAGGCTCCTCCATCCATGGGATTTTCCAGGCAGGAGTACTGGAGTGGGTTGCCATTGCCTTCTCCATATGTATTGATACATAGTGCCAAAGTAATATTAATATTGTTATTGATGGAAGCAGGAAATGAAAGTATATGGAATATACTATTTATTTCACAGATATTTTAAGTAATATTGTGTATTATTAATACAGTTGATGCCAGTAGTGTCTTGGATTTTTGTTTTTAAAATGGCAAGTTCAGAGAAATTCTGAAGTCTCTGAAAAATACTCAGCTTTGGAATTGTGGGAGTTTTATTAAGTAGTCTTAAAGTTTGCACCCTATGTTGAAGGGGGGATGATAATCCTAAAATGAAACAAACACCATCACCTTTCTCAGGTCTTTACTAAAAAGATTTTATTTTTAGGGGCTCTCTTTGTTTTGTTAGCCACCATTGAACACCATGTTTTGCTAGCCACCGTTGAGCACCATGACATCACTAACTCAATGGACATGAGTTTGAGCAATCTCTCGGAGATAGTGAAAGACAGTGAAGCCTGGCTGTCTGTGGGATTGCAAAGAGTCAGACACCACTTAGCGACTGCTGAACAATTTAATATGCTGAGAATAAACCACTCAAAAAGAGAAAAGAAAATTATCATTTTATAGATTTAAAATTTTAGAAGCACGAAAACTTTTGTGACATCATGGCCCAGGCATCTCTAGATGTATTGAAAACAAAGAGTTAACTAAATTTAAATCTTCATATGGCTCAGAAGAAAAGCTTTTTCTTTTGTTTTTTATGACAAGATGACTTCTAAGCAGGAATGTAGACTGAGAGGATTTATTGACAGTGCATTTTGATAGTGATAGTATCTGAAAACTCCCATGAGGCTATTACAGTAAAGATTTAAATAATTTGGACTACTGAAATAACAGGCAACATTTGTAATGCAAATTGATGTTAATTGTTTTATAATATTTTCTTTCATTTTTCTGAAAAAAGTAGATTTTTTTTTAAACAAGTGATTAATTATAAACCTCAAACATATTGTGGGAAAAAGGTAGTGAGTGTGTGTGTGTGTGTGTTCCATTAAATAAGGCTTGCTAGTCCACTCCAGTACTCTTGCCTGGGAAATCCCATGGACAGCAGAGCCTGGTAGGCTACAGTCCATGGGGTCACGAGGAGTTGGACACAACTGAGCGACTTCACTTTCACTTTTCACTTTCATGCACCGGAGAAGGAAATGGCAACCCACTCCAGTATTCTTGCCTGGAGAGTCCCAGGGACGGGAGCCTGGTGGGCTGCCATCTATGGGGTCGCACAGAGTTGGACACGACTGACGTGACTTAGCACTAGCAGTGTCGTTTGTACTATTTAAGTCAGTAGCATAAGTTCAGATACAGTTGTCTTTTCCCTTTTCTTACCACTAACCTTTCTGCTTGTGTTCTTCACCACAACCGTCGACTTCCAACTCAGTCCCTATAAAAATGTGTTTGGGGTGAAGGGTCCTTAGTAAAGCTCGATTACGTCATCTGGAAGTAATCTGGAAGTGCTGTCTGGCCTTGAAAGTTGATGTATACATTGATTAAGCTGGGCTGGTGTCCTATAAGACAGGGATCCCCAGTCTCCAGACTTTGGACCTGTTCCCTAACCAATGTCAGTCCTTGGCCTGTTGAGAACCGGGCTACACAGCAGGAAGTGAGCAACAGGTGAGTGGAAGCTTCATCTGCCGCTCCCCATCTCTCTCACATTACCTCCTGCACTATCCCCTTCCCCCACTGTGGAAAAACTGTCTTCCATGAAACCGGTCCCTGCTGCCAAAAAGTTTGGGGACCACTGTTGTAAAAGATGGGGATTTCTTTTTGGTGAGTTTTTAGCTTGTCCAGAAGGAACTCTCAATGGATGATTCTGGGATTCCCTAGAGGGCCTCTTAAGAGACCCCACCATTACCACCAAATGTGTGCTCAAGGGTCTTTGGGGTAGGTGATCCTTTGTGTGGATGATGAAGGACAGAGGTTTGGTCGAGGATTCTCTCTCTCTCAGAGAAGTATGCAGAATCATTTCTAAGCACCTGCTTAGAAGCTTTTCCTCTTGTGGTCTTTCCTCTAACTTGGAAGTATCTACAGCCAGTATCCTTCAAGGTACTACTGGTGAGAACTTTTAGGTTACACTGTCCTATTCTATTTCAAAGCCTCTATCTTTTAACAAACTATTGGTCCTTTGAATTAGTTCAGAGGTCATGGTCTCTGTCCTTTAACTTTGGGCATTGTTTCATATTTTCTTGGGATTGGTTATAGAAATTAGAAATAAAGTCAACTTCCTGTATCTTTAATGTGGTTACTAATAGTTTTCTTGAATGATTTATTCTTTCAGTGACCTTTTAAGCTGTGTGATTCTGTTTTATTTTTAAATTTTTTTACTGCACCATGTAGCATGTGGGAATCTTAGTTCCTAATGAGCAGTTGAACCCAACCCTCCCCCCTCACATTGGAAGCACAAAGTCTAAACCACTGGACCACCAAGGCAGTCCCTTAGTGACCTTTTAAAAGTCTATGCAGAGTAGTGTGAATGTTTGAGCCAAGTAAGCAAACATTGGCTTAGATCTTGTTAAGGCTAGATTGTGATTTGAGCCACAGACTTGGGTATATGTTTAAATGTGATGATAGTTGATAACTTACTGAGTACACAGAATGTGCCAGGTACTTAAGGTCTGTTATCTAAAATCCTCATAACAGCATTGTAGAGTAGGGACTGCTAGCTGCTTTTTATAGATAGGAAACTGAAGGCTCAGAGAGGGCAAACTCACATAGTTAGTAAACAGGGAAACCAGAACCTAAACCTGGGCCCTAACTCCAGATCCAAGATCTTGCCCTCGTACCATACTACCTCTTGAGACATATTATGTCTGTATAAATAGAGCTTTATATTTATATCCCAGAATAAGGCAAGATATTAATAAGCAAAAAAGGTTTTTTCTAGAGCGGTATATTTTTAACTATGGTCATATAGTCATTCAGTTGTAACATAACTGCTGTTAATCTAAGTATGTTGATTTTCTGAGAAACATTTTTTGACATATAGCATACACACAGCAAAGCACACAAACCGTAAGTGTACAACAGGATGAATTTTTATAAAAGAATGTGCCAGTATAAATACTACCCAGTGGGGAGATAATAACATTATCTCTGTTAGTGTCCAATAGGCTCTTCAGTGCCACTCTCCAGTCAGTACTCTACCCCTCCCTGTCAGTTCAGTTCAGTCACTCAGTTGTGTCTGACTCTTTGTGACCCCATGGACCGCAGCACACCAGGCTTCGCTGTCCATCACCAACTCCCAGAGCTTGCTCATACTCATATCCATTGAGTCGGTAATGCCATCCAACCAGCTCATCCTCTGTTGTCCCCTTCTCCTCCTGCCTTCAGTCTTTCCCAGCATCAGATAACCATTGTTCTGAATTACCATCATAGATCAGTTTTGTGTCTTTGGCATAGAAACGGAATCATGCACTGTGAATTTTATATATAGTTACCTGGTTTTTATACATTATGTCTGTAATACTTACCTGTGTTGTTGCATATAGTAATAATTCATTTCATTGCCGTGTTTGCTTATACCGTGGTTTATTTTAACCATTCTGTTGATGTGCATTTAGGTTATTTTCAGTTAAGAATAGAGGTGTCAAGAACGGTCTTGTGCATGTCTTTTAGCACATGTAAATACTCGCTTTTGTGGGATATAAACCTGGTATAGTTTTAGTAAATACTTCTGAGCTGTTCTCCAAGTGGGCATACCAGTTTACACTCCCGCCATTAAAGAATGAAAATCCCAGTTGCTCTAGTCTTTGCCATCAGTGGCTATAGTTTAAATTGTTCTAATTTTAGCCATCCTAGTGGGTATGTTGTTGTGTCTTGTTGTGGTTTTAATGTACATTTCCCTGATGACTTTTCATATGCTTATTCGCTTTTTGGACATCCTCCTTTATGAAATACTCTTTTGTCTAAATATTTTGACCATTTTTCTTTTAGATCGTCTCATATTGATTTGTAGGAATTTTTTGCATATTCTGGGTGTGAGTTCTTTGGCAGTTACATGTATTCCAAGTATCTTCTTCCAGACGGTGGCTTGCCTTTTCATTCTCTTAATGTTCTCCCGACAGAAGTTTTTAACTTTGAGTCCAATTTATCAATTTTTTCTTTTATGATTGCTGCTTTCTATTACTTGTTTAAAGCACCTTACCTTCCCTGAAGTCATGAAAATAATCTCTTAAATTACCTCCTAGAAGGCTGATTATTTTATCTTTCACATTTAGGCCTACACTCTGTATGGTGCCAACTTTTGAGTAAGATATTAGGTAGAATCAAAGATTTTTTCTCCCAGTTGATGGTCTAGCATCATTCCCCCCCGCCCCAACCCCCACCGCCACTTTGCACTGGCATCTTGGTTATCGCATGGCCATATAGCTTTAAACAAATGCTTGGTATCTGGTTAGGTTGTCCTCCAACTTTGTACTTCTTGAGAAACTATTTTTAAATAGGTTGATAGTCTTAAATGATTAGCCCCATCCCTCTTTTCATTCCTTTGCCTTCCCAAGCCCATCTTGCCACTTGAGCCCAGAGCTTTCAGCCTGGAGACTCACCATCTTTTTTTTCCCAAGACCATTTCAGACTGTGGCTAGAGCTCATTAAACAAATGTGGCTCTTCCTCTTGAGAGAGATGAATTCCAAGTCACCTTCACTCATTGTATCCCCTATCTTCCTGGCTGCCACTCTGGCACAGGGCTGTTCTGACTACCTTTAGGACTACAACGACTACTCAATCAGGAGAGCCCTGTGTAAACTGTGACCTCAGTCTTTCCTAGATATCTCCGTTACTTGTTTACTGGCCTCTAACAGGTCTTGGAATCAGCAGACAAGAAAAAGGCAAGTTGAGCATACTCCCCTTCCCTGCAAAACACACATGCACACACACACAAGTGCTTGTTCAGATTGTAAAGAAATTGGATAATAGATAGGACTCCTTGGGTGTGAAGTAAGTAGTTCATTAAGGATGAAGAAATATTTATTGAGGTGGTTGTGTGCCAGGTACAGTATTAATGTCAGCTCACCTATGCTTCTGTTTGGTAGAACTACTTAAAAATCCATATTTTCCTGTGGTTAAAAAAAATAGTAGATTTGCTTAAGTCAGTCTTAATGTTTAAATTCATTACACTTCAGCTAAAATGAACAAATATACTTCAGTTAACAAATTTTGCTGAATTGGCCTGGGCACACAAGAATTTTCTGGAAAATTTCAGCCCCCCTACACTGGCTGGTTGGCATTCTTGGCTGGAACCCAGGAGCAGCGGCACTCTCAGGTTTCTGCAGGGTGAGCTGGACCCAAGCCAAGACCTGCTGAAGTGAATGTGCAACCCATGTTCTTCTCATCAGTAGGTGACACAGTTTTGAGGAATGTGGAAACGTTCATAGTCTGGGGGTCTCAGAAAGCCTGTCGCACTTGAGGAGGGAGAGAATACCTTGCTAAAGTGGGACAAGAAGAAAAACTACTTTCTGTTGTTGGTTACAAAGTTCCTGATTGAGATCTTTGTATTTGCCTTAACTTCCCAGTTTGAAGTAAGCCTGAAAACAATAAAATGTTTCATTTTTCAAACAATAGAAAAGGCAGTAGATTAACCATGAACAGATTCTACTTAAACATCACAGATGGCCCTTTACAAATAAAATGTTATAAGAATGTAAAATGATACAGCACTCTCAAAAATAGTTTGGCAGTTTTTTACCAAACTAAACATGTGCTAACATAAGATCCTCTTCTTAATATCTTCTGCTTCTGTTAGGTCCATACCATTTCTGTCCTTTATCGAGCCCATCTTTGCATGAAATGTTCCCTTGGTATCTCTGATTTTCTTGAAGAGATCTCTGATCTTTCCCATTCTGTTGTTTGCCTCTATTTCTTTGCATTGATCGCTGAGGAAGGCTTTCTTCTCTCTTCTTGCTATTATTTGGAACTCTGCATTCAGATACTTATATCTTTCCTTTTCTCCTTTGCTTTTCACTTCTCTTCTTTTCACAGCTATTTGTAAGGCCTCCCCAGACAGCCATTTTGCTTTTTTACATTTCTTTATGGTCTTGATCCCTGTCTCCTGTACAATGTCACGAACCTCCGTGCATAATTACTGCACATGTTGATTGCAGCCATGAAATTAAAAGACGCTTGGTCCTTGGAAGAAAAGTTATGACCAACCTAGATAGCATGTTGAAAAGCAGAGACATTACTTTGCCAATAAAGGTCCGTCTAGTCAAGGCTATGGTTTTTCCAGTGATCATGTATGGATGTGAGAGTTGGACTGTGAAGAAAGCTGAGCAACAAAGAATTGATGCTTTTGAACTGTGGTGTTGGAGAAGACTCTTGAGAGTCCTTTGGACTGCAAGGAGATCCAACCAGTCCATTCTGAAGGAGATCAGCCCTGGGATTTCTTTGGAATGAATGATGCTAAAGCTGAAGCTCCAGTACTTTGGCCACCTCATGTGATGAGTTGACTCATTGGAAAAGACTTTGATGCTGGGAGGGATTGGGGGCAGGAGAAGAAGGGGACGACAGAAGATGAGATGGCTGGATGGCATCACTGACTCAATGGATGTGAGTCTGAGTGAACTCCGGGAATTGGTGATGGACAGGGAGGCCTGGCGTGCTGTGATTCATGGAGTCACAAAGAGTCGGACACGACTGAGCGACTGAACTGAACTGAACATAAGATCCAGTGATCCTATGCTTGCTCAGTTATCCCAGAGAAATAAGAACCTGTGTTCACACAAAAACCTATATGTAAATGTCTTTAGCATCTTTATTATAAATACTATTTAAATACACTATTAGTGTATGTATTATTAATGAGTTGGTGATGGAACAGGGAAGCCTGGTATGCTGCAGTCCATGTGGTCACAAAGAGTCGGACATGGCTGAGCGACTGAACTGAACCCACTCCAGTATTCATCTACTCAGGCAGTCCTTACCACAACCCCAAGGGACTCTCAAGAGTCTTCAACACCACAGTTCAAAAGCATCAATTCTTCAGCGCTCAGCTTTCTTTATAGTCCAACTCTCACATCCATACATGACTACTGGAAAAACCATAGCTTTGACTAGACAGACCTTTGTTGGCAAAGTAACGTCTCTGCTTTTGAATATGCTGTCTGGGTAGGTCCTAACTTTTCTTCCAAGGAGTAAGCGTCTTTTAATTTCATGGCTGCAGTCACCATCTGCAGTGATTTTGGAGCCCAAAAAAATAAAGTCTGACACTGTTTCCCCATCTATTTGCCATGAGGTGATGGGACCAGATGCCATGGTCTTAGTTTTCTGAATGTTGAATTTTAAGCCAGCTTTTTCAGTCTCCTCTTTCATCAAGAGGCTGTTTAGTTCTTCTTTGCTTTCTGCCATAAGGGTGGTGTCATCTGCATATCTAAGGTTATTGATATTTCTCCCGGCAATCTTGATTCCAGATTGTGTTTCATCCAGCCCTGGACCTTAAGTGCATTATGCTGAATGAAAAAAGTCAACCTCAAAAGGTTACCTGCTGTATGATTCTATTTACATAATACTTTTCATAAAATTAAAGGAGATGTAGAATGGATTAGTGGTTGCCCAGGGACAGTGTATTAAAAAGCAGAGACATCACTTTGCCATCAAAGGTCCATATATCAAAGCTATGGTTTTTCCAGTAGTCATGTATGAATGTGAGAGTTGGACCATAAAGAAGGCTGAGTGACAAAAAATTCATGCTTTTGAACTGTGGTGCTGGGGAAGACTCTTGAGACTCCCTTGGACTGCAAGGAGATCAAACCAGTCAATCCTAAAGGAAATCAGCCCAAAATATTCATTGGAAGGACTGATGCTGAAGCTAAACTTCCAACACTTTGGCCACCTGGTGCAAAGAGCCAACTCATTGGAAGAGATCCTGATGGTGACAAAAATTGAGGACAGGAGGAAAAGGGGGATGAGATGGTTGGATGGCATCACTGACTCAATAGACACGAGTTTGAACAAACTCCAGGATATAGTGAAGGACAGGAAAGCTTGGTGTGCTGCAGTCCATGGGGTCTCAAAGAATTGGACACAACTGAGCAACTGAACAACATCAACAGGGACAGGAATGGGTTGGAAGAGTGGGGGCAGGTCTGTATCTTGATACTGGTGGTTACATAGATCTGTACATGGCATAAAATTGAACTATACACAAACACAAAAGAATGTAAGTTTTTTTCTTCTTTTTTTTAAATGGTGAAAACAGAATAAAGGTCTGTAGTTCAGTTGATGGTAATACCAGTGTTTCCAGTTTTGCTATTATGCTAGAACTATCTGAGATGTCACCTTTAGAAGGAGCTGGGTGAAGGGTGCACAGGACTTTACCATTTTTGCAACTTCGTTCATCTATCATTCTTTCAAAGAAAAACATTTTAAAAAATAAGGTATGTTATACACTCACATTCATGGAAGCATGATTCACAGTAGCCAAAATGTGGAACCAACCCATCTGTCCATCAACAGATGATAGTATCACATACAATAGGATCATTTCAACCTTAAAAAGAATACAATTCTGACACATGCTGCAATATGTATAAACCTTGAGGACATCATGGAAGGTGAAGTAAACCAGTTACAGAAGAACAAATACTGCATGATTCTTCTTACAGAAGGTACCTAGAGTAGTCAAAATTCCTAGAGACAGAAAGTGGAATGGTGGCTGCAGGAGCGAGGGGGTGGGGACGGAGAATGGGGAGTTGTCATTTAGTAAGTACAAAGGCACTTTGATGCTTTGGAGGATAAAAAAGTTCCAGAGATTGATGCTGGTGATTGTTGTACAACAGTGTCAATACACTTAAAGCCACTGAACCATACACTTAAAAGTGGTTTAAATTTGGTAAATTTTATGCATATCTGCTGTAATTTTTAATAAAGCATTATTATTGTGTAAGTAACACATTTTATTATAAAATAGGCATATATAAATGTAAGCATAAGTCTCCTGGGATGCTTTTAACCTTTTTCTTTCATTTTTCATCTTGCAGTAATCAGAAACTTATAAAAAGATTTTTCTTTTCCCAGAACAGTTTGAGACTGTTGCCCCATCTCTTCCAAATATTTCAGTGTGTATACCAAGAACTTCTCTTACATAACCACAACACTACCATCAAAATCAAGAAAGCATCAGTGCATTGCTGCTAATGCTTGGGCCCTTTTCAAGTCTCACAGTCATCCAATAATGACCTTTATAAAAAGGGGAGCCAGTTGAGAATCAAGTGTAGTATTTACTTGCCACAGCTCTTTAGTCAACTTCAATCTGGAACGGTTTTCCAATTTTTCTGTTACTTTCATGGCATTGATACTTTTGAAGATTATTATAGACCAGTTGTTTCATAGATTCTCTCTCAATTTGAATTTGTCTGAAGTTTCCTCATGAATTGAGTCAGACTGTGTATTTTTGGCAGGGATTCCAGAAAGGAGTCTGTGTCCTCATTGCATCTTATCAGGTGATGCATGATTTCTGTATTTCTGCTTCTAATGATACTGACTTTGATCATTTAATCTAAGTGTCAGTCTTCACCAAGGGAAAGTTACCCTTGTTCCCTTTGTAATTAAGTATGTTGAGGGGAGGTATTTTGAAGCTGTACAATATCTTGTTCCTAATCTAACTTTCAGTTTATTCATTTACATGTTTATATCCATGAGGGCTGATAGTTTATTATTTTATTCAGTGAATTATAATCCATCATCATCTTTATTTTGATCCTGAAGTTGTCCCTGATTTAAACAGTAGTAACCCCTTCAAGCTGGTTTTTGTGTCCTTTTGACATATCTGCATCATCATGATTGATTTTAAATTTAAAAAAGGAATTATATTTAAAAGATTTCAGAAGGATCCTATTGTAATGATACGGCATAATTTGCTTATGTAATCCCTCTGGAGCGTGTTGTTAAACAGAAAAAAAAAAGAGTTCGTATGCTGCTAAGTCACTTCAGTCGTGTCTGACTCCATGCGACCGCATAGACAGCAGCCCACCAGGCTCCTCCGTCCCTGGGATTCTCCAGGCAAGAAGATTCTCCAGGCAACTGGAGTGGGTTGCCATTTCCTTCTCCAGTGCATGAAAGTGAAAAGTAAAAGTGGAGTCACTCAGTCGTGTCCAACTCTTCACGACCCCATGGACTGCAGCCCACCAGGCTCCTCTGCCCATGGGATTTTCCAGGCAAGAATACTGGAGTGGGGTGCCATTGCCTTCTCTGAGAATTCATAGTGTAGCCAAATTGCCTTCTGTGTGTGTGTGCAAGTGTCCCTCTCTCCACACTTTCATTAACAATTATATTTTTAAACACTAGGAACTTCATAATTGTAGGGAAACTGTTAGAGGCCAAATGACCTTGTACACCCAGCATTAGAAGGAGTTATCAGGAAGCTCAACAAAGGAAGAAAATAGAATCTATGTGTATCTTTTACTGTGTGTATGATTTTCTCTTTAAATCTTGGGAAAAAAAGTATCTTGGAACTAAAGCAGTTATTTCCTTCTTTATAATGCTGATTTCATAAGGTAAACAATTTAAAGTAGATATATTACAATGGGATCTTTTTCCTTCTGACTTGCTTATTTCTCTTAGCACTCACAAGTCATTAACCTAAAGATCTTTTTGTATCCTGAAGCCATTTTCTGCTAACCAGCTATATAACTCAGTAAAGTTGCTTATCAGTGAGCCTCATTTTCCTCCTCTCTGAATTAAATTATGTGGTTTATAAGGCACCTTCTCTCTAAAACTGGAAGATCTTAAGAAATTTTATCCTGAGAGTTGAAAGAATTTATTGTTATCTTGCAAAACTGGTTGAATTTTGTAGTAAACAATTTCCTCTTGTGTCTAACTTGACAACTGTGAGGATCAATTTATTGTTTATGGGCTGTTTTTATTCTAGGACTTTGATATTAATCTTCCCTTTCCTTTTACTGATAAGTCTGTCTTGTGACACTTTTGACTGTTTAGTACAGAGGAAAATAATAACTCATACACAGATTCCATTTAAGAATTGAATGTGTTAAAAAAAAAAAATCATTAACTAACAGACCTGGGAAGAATTATTCAAGAAATGTGACTGTGATAATTGCTAGTTACAAAAAAATTCACTTAGACCTTTGCTTTAGACCATATGGCAAAATAAATTGTAAATGTATTAAATGTTTAAAAAAAAAACCTGTAAAATAGAAAAAAAAGTGAATATTTATTAAATTTAAAATTTAAGCCTTTATGACAGCAAAATAATGAAGAAAACTACTAATGGAAAATCAATTTGACCCCTTAAAAATTAGCTTGGGAAGACAGTTTGGCTTATAACATTAATTACACACTTACCATGTGACCCAGCCTTTGCACTCCTGAGTATTCATCTTAAAGAAATGAGAGCTCATGTCCACATAACAGTCTGTACACGAACGTTCAAAGCAGCTTTACTTATAGTTGTAAACATACTGAAAATAACCTAGGTGTCTTACATGGAGTAAATAGAAAAACAAACTTGGTGACATCTATATAGTGGAATCAGTTCAGTTCAGCCGCTCAGTTGCGTCTGACTCTTTGAGACCCCATGAATTGCAGCACGCCAGGCCTCCCTGTCCATCACCAACTCCTGGAGTTTACTCAGACTCATGTCCATCGAGTCAGTGGTGCCATCCAGCCATCTCATCCTCTGTCGTCCCCTTCTCCTCCTGCCCCCAGTCCCTCCCAGCATCAGAGTCTTTTCCAATGAGTCAACTCTTCTCATGAGGTGGCCAAAGTACTGGAGTTTCAGCTTTAGCATCATTCATTCCAAAGAAATCCCAGGGCCAATCTCCTTCAGAATGGACTGGTTGGCTCTCCTTGCAGTCCAAGGGACTCTCAAGAGTCTTCTCCAACACCACAGTTCAAACGCATCAATTCTTCGGCACTCAGCCTTCTTCACAGTCCAACTCTCACATCCATACATGACCACTGGAAAAACCATAGCCTTGACTAGACGGACCTTAGTCGGCAAAGTAATGTCTCTGCTTTTGAATATGCTATCTAGGTTGGTCATAACTTTTCTTCCAAGGAGTAAGCGTCTTTTAATTTCATGGCTGCAGTCACCATCTGCAGTGATTTTGGAGCCCCAAAAAATAAAGTCTGACACTGTTTCCACTGTTTCCCCATCTATTTCCCATGAAGTGATGGGACCAGATGCCATGATCTTTGTTTTCTGAATGTTGAGCTTTAAGCCAACCTTTTCCCTCTCCTCTTTCACTTTCATCAAGAGGCTCTTTAGTTCCTCTTCACTTTCTGCCATAAGGGTGGTGTCATCTGCATATCTGAGGTTATTGATATTTCTCCCGGCAATCTTAATTCCAGCTTGTGCTTCTTCCAGCCCAGTGTTTCTCATGATGTACCCTGCATAGAAGTTAAATAGTGGAATACTACTTAGCAATAAAAAGGAATGAACTGTGGGTACATACAACAACATGGATGGATCTTGAGGGCATTAAGCTGAGTGAAAAAGCCAACTTCACAGGGTTACATATTACATAATTCCATTTAGATAACACTCTTGACATAGCAAAATTATAATGATGGAGAATAGATTAGTGGTTTCCAACAGTTAGGGTTTATGGAAGGGCATGGCTATTTAGGGATTACACAAAGGACTTTATACTGATATTATTGAACTATTTTTGCAACAGTTCTAACCCCAATTATAGTGACAGTGAAATCTAATCTGCACGTATGATCAGTTTCATAAAACTGTGCAGACACCCTAAGAAAGGAAAAGTGATGAAATCTAACCAAGCTGATTTAGTAGGTTACATGGATGTCTGTTTCAGGGTTTGTTCGTGTGCCATTGTTGTTCACTGTGTTCTTACCGAGGGAAACTCGGTGAGAGCATGCAGGAGAACTCTCTGTACTGTGTTAACAGCTTCTTGTGAGCCCTAAGCAATTTCAAAATGGAAAGTTACAAAAAATTAAACTATGGTATATTCAGGTAATGGAATATCATTCAATAGTTTAAGAAAATAAGTTTTCAAGCCATGAAAAGACATGGAGGAAGAACCTTCAATACATATTACTAGGTGGAAGAAGCCAATCATACAGTATATACAGGCTGCATACTCTGTAATTCTAATTGCATAACATTCTAGAAAAAGCAGAACTATGGAGACAGTAAGAAAATCAGTGCTTGCCAGGGGAGGGGAGAGGAACAGATGAATAGAGTAGGTGGAACGCAGGATTTGGGGTACCGTGAAACTACTCTGTGTCACACTGTAATGGTGGGTGCATGTCTTTATGCGTTTGTCCAAACTCAGAATGCTAACACCAAGAATGAACCCTAATAAGAACTGTGGACTTTGGGTAATGATGTGTCAGTGTAGGTTCATCAGTAGTAACAAATATAGCGCTTCGGTAGAAGATGTTCATAACAGAGGAGACTATGCAAATTAATGTGGGTAGGATCCGTATGGGAAGTTTCTATATCTTCTGCTCAATTCTGTTGTGAACCTAAAGCTTCTCTGAAAAAATAAAGTCTTTAAAATCAGAAAAAGTTAACTTGAGTCAGAAATAAACATTGAAAAGCAAATTGAAGAAAATATATGCAGCCATTATTAAAGACAGAATTTTCATTTTATTTATAAAGAACTCCTACAAATCCACAAGGCAAGCCCTGAGTCCCCAGTGAACTAGAAGGAGAGTCTAAGAGAACAAGCAAGTGCCCCAAGAGTACTCTTATAGATGTACTTTTGTAAGTGTTTATTTGAAAATTTCTGGAATCCTCAGATTCAATAATGTGCTATCAATGCCCTTGGAAACATACACTGTAAAAGGTGTTTTGTTTTGGTTTTTTTGCCATTATATTATAGCTGTGTAATCACCTAAGATAAAAATAGTTGGGTTTTTTTAAATTTTTATTTAATTTTTAATGAAGGATAATTGCTTTACAGAAAAATAGTTTAAAAAATAAAAAGCAGAGCACTGTAAATTTACACTGTTTTGAAGTTTCTTTGAGAGAATTCTGAATGACTTTGTTATATGTAATCTGTTCCCTAAAAAAAAATCTTTTTTTTTTTTTCCAGGTGTAAATTAAGTATTTGAAAGCAATTGAACGATGGAGCCAGACATCATTCGAATGTACTCTTCATCCCCACCACCACTAGACAATGGAGCTGAGGATGATGATGACGATGAATTTGGGGAATTTGGTGGGTTTTCTGAAGTTAGCCCTTCTGGTGTAGGGTTTGTTGATTTTGATACACCAGATTACACTCGTCCCAAGGAAGAGTTTGTACCTTCAAACCATTTTATGCCAATTCATGATTTCTCAGAAAATGTAGATAGCCTTACAAGCTTTAAGTCCATTAAAAATAGTAACGATAAGGACATCACTGCTGAACTTTCTTCTCCTGTGAAAGGACAGTCTGATGTTTTACTTTCTACCACCAGCAAAGAAATAATTTCATCTAAAACTTTAGATACTTCCATTGATGGCACAGAAAGTCCACGAGATTTAAATAAAGAAGTGGAGCAGAGACAGAATGTTGGAACACCTGAAAGTTTCTCTCCAGGAGATTTTAGAACTGATCTGAATGTTGTTCATCAGAACAAGCAGTTAGAGAGCTGCAATGGTGAAAAGCCTCCTTGTCTGGAGATTCTAACAAATGGGTTTGCAGTGTTGGAAACTGTAAATCCTCAGGGAACAGATGATCTGGACGCTATAGCTGATTCAAAAGGACGAAAGCCTCTTAGCACTCATAGTACTGAGTATAATTTAGACTATGCACCTAGTCCTGCTGAGGAATTTGCAGATTTTGCCACATTTTCCAGAAAAGAAAGGATACAACTAGAAGAAATAGGATGTGCAGTTTTAAATGATGAAGCACTAACCATTCAGGAAAACAATAAAATTAATAGAGTCAATGAACTGAATTCTATAAAAGAAGTTTCTTTGGATAGAAGCTTTGATGATAAAGGAGACACTGCTAGAAAGGATCAGGTTTGTGTTTCAGAAATAAGCATAGCGAGTGACAGGGGTTTCAGCAGGGGAAAGCAAGGCCTTCCCACATTGCAACAAGATGAATTTTTCAATTCAAGGGTTCAGTCAGAGGCTTGGAGTTTGGCAGACCCAGCTGAAAATTCAGAAGCTGGTAGGAGAGAACAATGTAAAGCTGAGGAAAATCTTGATTTATTCACTTCTAAATGTGCTGACCTGTGCATGGTTTCTACTAAAACTTTGGATGCAGACGACGAAGTTGGTTCTTCCAAAGAAGAAATTAGAGGGTTTACTGACTCCCAGAGCCTCAGCTTTGATCCTACAGAAGAAAATGTTTTGGATGATTCTGTGAGTGTAAAAAATGATGATAGTAGTAATGACTTTGTGACTTGCAACGATACCATTGAGGATGATTTTGGTGACTTTGGCACAGCCAGTGGCACAACTCCACCTTTTGTTACTGCTGGTACACAGGATTCAATGAGTGATGTCACTTTTGAAGAGTCCTCAGAGCACTTTCCACATTTGAGTGAACCAGGTGATGACTTTGGAGAATTTGGGGAGTCAAATACTGTCTCTTGCCAAGAGGAAATTGTATTTACTGAGTCAGACCTAAAACAGACTTCTGATAGTTTATCAGAGGGATGCAGTTTGGCAAGAAAACCTACTGGGACAGGCACTGAACCTATTTCACAACTGGAATTTGGGCAAGAAGGTGAGTTTGGAGACTTTGATTCTGTGCCAAATATTCAAGATGACTGCAGTGCTTTTCAAGACTCGGATGATTTTGCGGACTTCAGTTCAGCTGGTCTTAGCCAGGTTGTAGATTGGAATGCTTTTGAGGATGGACAGAAAGATAGCTGTTCCTGGGCTGCTTTTGGAGACCAGCAAGCCACTGAATCTCATCATCGAAAGGAAGCCTGGCAGTCACATAGGACAGATGAAAAGATTGATGCTCCAGGAACCCCCAAAGTGCACAGTGTCTCCTTAGCAGCTTCCAAAGGAGCAGTTGCTGGTGGTCATTTACACGAAACAACCACTTCAGTTCAGGTATTTACTGATTTTTCTCTATTTTGTATAACAGTGCTGTGGAGGTCTCTAATTTAGCTTTTCAAAAAGCCTTTTTTAATTGGGTCCCTGTTAAAGGAGTCTCTCTATGATACATAATGTTTGCCAGATTTGTAGATTTCATGTTTCACAATCACTTAACTTTAAAGAGACATTCCTGTAATAATGCTTGGTAAGATTTTTCTTTATCTGTTTCTTTAATATTTATAGAAATTCATCAACTTAGTTTTTTGGTAGGTATAAATACCACTTATGTAAAAACTCATTAATTAGCTAATGAACTATTTGCTATCCTTCAGTTTCTACCTTAAGAGTGATTTTACAAGGTTAAACTAAGATTTAAGCTTCAGAAACTTATCTTTTAATTTTTTCTAGGACAAATTTTGATTGCAGACAAGAGCAAGCAGAATTTGAAACCTGTCTGCTGAAGGCTATAGGGACTTGAAGGTTAGAAAAAAGGATTTAAAGAAAGCAGATTTGGGCCTCAGAGTTAAATAGCTAATAAAAGACCTGGGGTGAGGCTGTGAGATAGATTAAGGGTTAGACCTAGAACAAGAGGGCTTCCCTGGTTGCTCAGATGGTAAGGAGTCTATCTGCAATGCAGGAGACCAGTGTTGGATCCCTGGGTTGGGAAGATTCCCCTGGAGAAGGGAATGGCAACCCACTCCAGTATTCTTGCCTGGGAAATCCCATGGACAGAGGTGCATATGGGGTCACAGAGAGTAGGACACAACTAAGGGTTAGACCTAGGATAAGAAACAGCCATTCCTTGTCTTAATGTGCCTATTTATTTGCTTATAATTTCTTGCAAATGTATGTTTATGTTTACTTTTCTTAGGAATTAGCCTTGTCAGGGAGAATATTTTTACCCCTTAGCCCTTGTCCTTTATCTTTTTCTGGTCCAGACTTTCAGAGAAGATTCATTAAGGTTTATTTTGACCTAAAGTAGCCCCTAAAGTAGAGGTGCAGTATGTTATTCAGATTGTTCCACAGTCCTGAGTTGTACCCTGTGCTACCTTTAACCTTTCCTCAACCCTAGGAATGTAGAATAGAGCATTTCCTTGAAAATCATTGCTTTTTATTGATACGTGTATTATTACCAAGTATTAACTTGGTCCACCGGCCTATTTTAAAGATACTGAGAATCAGAATCAACAAAATCTGATTCTTCAGTTATCTTTTGCTAAGCAAACCATTTTCAGTGAAACTATTTCTGAAGTCTGGTTAATTTAAATGGTTAAACATCATTGCTTTGATAGCTTTAATACATTAAGATATTATAGAAATTATGGTACCACCCATTGGAGTGCACAACAAATCACTTGTCATTTGACATTGAGTATCTGAACAGCTTAATTTGCTAATTCAGTTATTACATGCTTTGGCTAATGTGCATTATTCTTGTTGAGTAATTCATTATTGAGACAGAAGCTTACAATTTTAAACAAAGAGTGAATTAATTATATAACACAAAGCAAAGACTATTGGTTTTTGGCCTAATCCTTTCCCTGTTTACTTTCATCTTACTAGAGTATAGGTTAACACTGGTATTGGATGGTCTTTAATTTATAGCCTTAGAACTTGAAACATCATCATTATATAATGAATCTTTAAAGTATAACCACTTAAAAAAGGATTTTATTGCAACCTATGAGCTGATTAAAGTTATTTATGTGTAATTTGATAACTAGATACACTAGGAGGAAATAAAGTACATGGGCTTTATGGAATCTTACAGATCTGAGTTTGAATCTTGACTCAGTGTCATATAACATTATGATTTTGGACAAACTACTTCTGAACTCAGTTGTCTATAAAAAGGAGATAATATCTATTGCAGCAGACTTTTGTGAAGATAAAAGGACAGTAAATCTTTTAATGAATGAAAAAAATACACTGAAAAATAAGAATCTTGTAGTATGATTCTGTTTTATAAAAATAAAACACAAATGGTATAGATATAGCAGGATGCATTGACTTCCTGAGATTTGTCTGGTTCCATCCTCAAGCTTTTCTTTTTGCTGAATGGGTTATGCAAAATGAGCAGACCTTGGAGATGGATGTTGGAAAGGAGAAACTGCTGGAAGTGGGGCTAGAAGAGGAATTTGGAGAGGAATTGAGTTGGGGAGATGGAAAGTGACTTTCATCCTTGTCCTGCTATTGTGAAGGAGGCCTGTGACCTGTGGTTTCTTCCTTTGTCAGAATCTGCTGAAATGCACATTAATCTAGATCTCTTAGAGAGGAATAGATTTACTAATATTTATCTTAAAATCTTAATCCTAGCTGCTACCATGTAATAGGGGACAGCACAGAAATCCTCACATATTAATGTAAACATTAGTTGTTTTTTTTTTGTTGTAAGTTGTAAAACTTTGATTGTAGATTGAATCTTACCAAGATACAGCAATTCTGTCCTGAACAGAGTGCCATCAAATTGTTCTTTGACAGAATGTTGTGAGAGTCTTTCAGAATTCAGAGCTCAGTTAATGCAATTAAGCAAACACAGGGAACAGTTCATTGTTTGTGAAGTCAGACAAATGGTATAGTTGTTATTTCAAATTTCTTTGACTTTTCACTATGTATGTGACATTGGCCAGGTCCCTATTTTTAGTACTTTCCTATTTTCAGTCTACCAAAGGGCTATCTTAACATTTTAATGAAATATATCTTCCCTAGATTGAGACAATCATATTATTGCAACCTTATTGCAATAATTTGTTACTTAGGGAAGAGTCTAGAAAAAACTCTCAAATTTCTAAAATGTTCCTAGTCAACCCAATTCTCAAATGTGATTCCAGCAAGCCTCAGAGGGTTTAGGCCTTGATGTAAAAACCATAATGGCCATTTATTGAGAAATATTCTTCCCCCTCAGTGAATATTTTTTTTCTGAGAACCCAGAGTTCAGTTTATTTCATTTTTCTGTTAATATTCTTATAAATTGTAGAGAAAAGCAAATTAGTGATGTTTCTAGTATACGAATTGGAAAAAGGTCAAAACTATTTTTCACTTTTGGGGCTAAGATTTGAACAAAATAAAATGACAATAATAAAAATCTCCTTACTTTGAAAGCAGTGTTTTTTCAAAAGACCATTATGTGTATTGTTTTAACAGTTTTATTTTTTTTAATCTGTTAATGTTCTAGAAAGGAACCTTGATTGAAATAGTCAAGATGCTTTTTCCTAGATATATGATAAAGGCAGTAATGTCATGAACACTGCATTAAACCCTGAGCTTTTGTAAAAATTTTAAAATGTTGCTCTGGGTGTTATTTGAGGATTTAGGTAATTGGGGTAAGTAATCTCTTTATATTAATTGGCTATAGAAAAGGAAGCTATGAATCATTTTCTTTTATTAGCCATCTAATTGATAACACTACTGGGAAAATGTTATTAGAAGAAGATTTATCTTGAGAGCTTTAAAAATTGAATGTCCCAAAAATGAAAAAGAAGAGAATCACTAATACTTTGGCTTATGTTATTTTGAGATTCAGTTATTGGTTTGCTTAGCAGAGTCAGCATTCTCATACTGAGTGTAATGACATATTCACCTTCGTTTATTTAATCACCTGCCTGAGATTTGTGCAGGTTTTCCTTTCAGTTGGTGAACACTTAAACTTATGACTGAAAACATAAGTAAGCAACAAAACAAATCAAGTAGTCAAAAGGTACAACCTTCCAGTTACAAAATAAATCAATCCTAGAGATATAATGTACAGCATGGTGATCAGTTAGTAATACTGCATTTTGTGTTTGAAAGTTGCTAAGAGAGTAGTTCTTTAAAGTTCTCATCACAAGAAGAAAAAAATATGTGACTATGGTGATCATTTTGTAGTATATACATATATTGAACTATGCATATGAAATATAATATGTCAATAACATCTCAATTTGAAAAGAAAGAAATTGAGATTTTAGGCCTTATAGCTCTTTGCTTGCTTGAAGTATTTGGACAGCAATTACTTTTATTTCCATCAGAAAATTTGAAATTCTGGTCTTTAATTCCAAAATAGAAATACTTTATTAGATTTATCCAGAAATTGTACAAAAGCAGCAAACCATCTTTTTAGAGCAGAGGGAATTGGTTACTCTTCTTATATAGCTTGAAGTTAGGGATTGATAAGTATACAATTGTAGATTGTGCTTGATATCTTACTTAATATTTAATGATGGTAAGGCATAAGATACCCTCTTAAATGGAAGATTAAATTGCCCGGTGGATTTTATGTTTCTTCTAAACTTCCACTTAAGAACAAGACCTAATGCTATCAATATTAAAACTGTTGACACGATCTACTACTGTTTGTAAGGAAGAAAGGAAAACTAACTAGAAATATGTTGAAGGAATTTTTAGAAATTACCTTTAAAAAATCAAGATACTTTAAAAGAGGTGTGCTTTTGTCTGGCCTAAGAGAAAGATTCTAGGATCTTTGGTGCTGGCATTATACACTCCTTTGGAACTTTGAATGAGAGTTTCAATACACAGTCTCTTTATACCCCAGTGTAGTCATTTATACAAAACAGAGATGTATTAGTCAAAGGTTCTCCAGAGAAATAGAACCAGGACGTTGGATGCATGCATGGAGAGACAGACTGACAAGTTTTTTATAAGGAATTGTCTCATGCAGTTATGGAGGTGATCATGGACATCCTAAGATCTACAGTCTACAAACTGTCTTCAGTTGATTGAAGGCCATCCATATTAAGGAAGACAATCTGCTTTACTTAGTCTACCAATTCAAATGTTAATCTCATTCAGCAACACCCTCACAGATATATCTAGAATAATGTTTGACCAAATGTCTGGGCACCTCTTGGCCCTGTCAAGTTGATGCATAAAATTAGCCATCACAAGAGGGAATACCATATGTCCATATATAGCTTTCAGGATTTTTGAAAGACCTGTAACCTGTTTGTAACTGAGCCGTATCAGCTGAGAAGCTCTGTATTAGATCATATGACTTACTTGCGTCAGTGAATAAAGTGAAATGATTGCTTGTATATCCAAGGGCTTTCTTCCTCCAAACCCAGACATGGAGATAGGACAGAACTGGGAGTGAGTATAATTTAGGCTTAGTGCTTTGCCGTCATTGATGAATTAAAACATTTGGTAATCATTTTTGCTTTCCCAGAAATCCTGTATTGGTTGAAGAAAATAAAATATAGAGGCATTCAAGGTAATGAAGACCCTAATACATCTTTCCTAATAGGAAAGCATATATATGAGAAATGAGAAAATTGGGAAAGATAGAGAAATCCTATAAAAGCCAGTGAACCTTTGGAAGGTAGTATAGCCATGACCACATATGATTTTTGTGAGCCCCTTCCCCTTGAATTCTGTTTTATAACTTGGTATAAAAATGAGTATGCTAATATTAACTATTAAAATGTTCTCATGAACCCTTAAAATTATTGTGGACCCCAGGCCCTGTGCCTACTGCAGAAGTTGGTCCTGGTTATAATACAGTTCAGTTGCTCGATCACGTCCGATTTCTTGTGACCCCATGGACTGCAGCACGCCAGGCTTCCCTGTCCATCACCAATTCCCAGAGCTTCTTCAAACTCATGTTCATCAAATCAGTGATGCCATCCAACCATCTCATCCTCTGTCATCCCCTTCTCCTCCTGCCTTCAATCTTTCCCAGCATCAAGGTCTTTTCCAGTGAGTCAGTTCTTCACATCAGGAGTTTCAGCTTCAGCATCAGTCCTTCCAATGAATATTTAGGACTCATTTCCTTTAGGATTGACTGGTTTGATCTCCTTGCAGTCCAAGGGACTCTCAAGACTCTTCTCTGACACTACATTTCAAAAGCATCAATTCTTCGGCACTCAGCTTTCTTTATAGTCCCAACTCTCGCATAGGTGACTACTGAAATACCATAGCTTTGACTATACGAATTTGTCACTAAAGTAATGTCTCTGCTTTTTAATATGCTGTCTAGGTCAGTCATAGCTTTTCTTCCAAGGAGCAAGTGTGTTTTAATTTCATGGCTGCAGTCACCATCTGCAGTGATTTTGGAGCCCAAGACAGTAAAGTCTGTCACTGTTTCCTTTGTTTCCTGATTTATTTGCCATGATGTGAAATACATTATTGATACCTAAAAATCAAGGCTCTGGAGTCACCCTCCTAGATTCACATCCAGGTTCAGCACTGACTTGCATTAGCTACTTCCCTGAACCTGAGATGTAGAGAACAGTAATAGGACTTAATTCAAAACTCTCATTATAAAGTTAAAATGAAATTGTACATGTGAAGGTGCTTAGCACAGTGTCTTGCACATAACAAGTGTTCAATAAATGTTAACTGTTAATGAATAATCTCAGAAATGCATTTCTTAAAAATGGCTTTTAAAGGTGCAAGAAACAGTGTTGCCAACTGTTTTGGTGAATAGCAAAATGTAATAGGCAAATGATAATTTGTGTAGGATACCCCTAGTTGGCCTGTATACTCATCTGTCAGACTATCTTGAGAGTGAAACTGCTGCTTCTGGCTAGTTTCCCTTCTCAGAATAGTTTTGACAAGTAGGAATTATTCTGAGCATAGCTGCACTCCTCTGTAAGTAGCAGACTTTCTCCCTTGGCTTCCTAGCCCTGGGCACAACAGAGAAAATAAAAGGGAGCCTGGTACTTGCCTGGAAGAGCAAGTACCCCA
The DNA here is from genome assembly GCF_014754425.2 of Oryx dammah. Lineage (NCBI taxonomy): Eukaryota > Metazoa > Chordata > Mammalia > Artiodactyla > Bovidae > Oryx > Oryx dammah. The sequence goes on from NW_024070209.1 coordinate 62,135,515, forward strand.
CATTTGTCAGAGCCCCAGTTTCTTTAAAGGTTTAGTGGCCAGATGTGCTGCTGTTTGCAGGCTGGAATTTGATACAGTGTATCAAACATGACGAACATGGGTCAGTCACCAGTTTTCTAATTCTAAATTCAAGAGAGAACTGACGTGATTTTTCCTCTTTGAAGTTGAAAGTATTTGAAATTCAAGTAACTGGAGTGGGTAGTTTTTTTTTATTTAGTTGCTGTTTAGTTACTGTTATCAGTTCAGTTCAGTCACTCAGTCGGGACCCGAATCGCAGCATACCAGGCCTCCCTGTCCATCACCAACTCCCGGAGTTCACTCAGACTCACGTCCTAACCTCAGCTAAATATTTAGTATGCTGAATGTGTACTTTTTTTTTGTTACCATCACGTTGATGAGGAGTGCAACACTGACTCTTCAGTAAAAATTTACAGTTTACTTTGTTAGAAACTAAATTGTAGTGTTAGATGAATAATTTGCTCATGTATAGTAGTCTAAATCAAAGTTTAAAAAATATTTCACTTTATTGACTTTAAGGCTGTTGTACATATTAAATTACCTTGGCTGGCAGTGTTGAGGGGAAAAATGCATATATTTAAAAGTAGTTAAAATTATTTAATAATCTTAAAGACAAAAAACCGGAAACCTTTAGCAGTATCAATCTTGCTCAAAATAGCAGTGAGTTTTTTAAAATTTAGCATCTGATTACAGTGTTTCAGAAAAATCTGTTTTTGTTTTTTTTTTTAAGAAGTTTATCTGCCTGATCACAGGAGAAGCTATTCTTGTGGTAGGTTAGTTTCTCTTCTTCTGGCATTAATGTTATATTCCTATACTTCTTCTACTTACTAACTTATTTTAGACTATGTTCCATCACATCTTTGAACTTTACTGTGCTTCTTGGGAAGTAAAGTACTTAACACACCTCATGTGTGGTTTACATTCTTTGTGTTTCATAATATGATCAAGATTTAAGTCACAAATGCCAACTGTCAACCAAAGTGTTCACCAGTTTTTTAAATCCCCAAGAAGTAGCAGTAACAGGTTCTGTTCATATAAGCAGCTCTTAATGGCAGCTATTTTTACTTAGGTACTTGTCTCCTAACTTGATAAGAAGAACTTAGGGAGCACGCAAAATATTTGATTATTTAATTTCTTATTACAGTATAGTAGAAATTGATATAAATTGAGACAAGTATTTTAATCGTGATATAGAATGTTAAATAGTGGTAGAGAAATAGCCTTAGTGAGACTTGAACCTAGTTTTGACATTTATTTTATCCCTTGGCATGCCATTTTGTCTGTATGTGTCATCTGTATAACAACAGTAGTCATAAAAGCTATCACTTCTTGAGCACACACTGAGTGTCAAATATTCACTCCTCTAATTTATTATTCACCCTGTGAGGTAGGCCCTGATAGCTTCCCTTTATAAACTCTGAAACTGAGTCTCAGCCCCTTGGGTCCACAGTCTTCTACTGAAGTATTATAATTACATCAGCCATTTACTTACTGGAATTAACTAGTAGTAAATGAAATTTGGCATTGTTTATTACCATGAACAAGATGTAGCCCTTTTAGCATCAAACGGGTCTTGTGGATAGTTAAAACAATATACATTAAAAAATAATGATATTATTTATATGTGGAATCTAGAATATGATACAAAAGAGCCTATCTACAAAACAGAAACAGACTCATAGAGAACAGACTTCTGGCTGCCAAGAGGGAGGGAGGGAAAGGGATGGACTGTTGAGTTTGGGGTTGGTAGAGGCAAACTATTTACATTTAAAATGGATAAACAACAAGGTCCTAATGTATAGTACAGGGAACTATACTCAACATCCTGTGATAAACCATAATGGAAAAGAATATTTTTTTAAAATGCATATATGTGTATACCTGAGTCACTTTAAGTCAGATTGGCACTACATTGTAAATCAACTATACTTTAATATACCGTTTAATTTTAAAAAGTAAAATGTTAGGAAATTTAATTTTAATCAGAATCTTTGTTAATTCTCTTAACTGCTTTCTTGTTGAACTGTTAAAGAGTTCCTCCTTATGGTGGGTGGTACTGTTCAGTTAGTGGATTCTGGTTATTTCAATCTTCATTAAAAATTTTTGGCTCTCCCTCAGAGATCAGCAAACTAAGGCCTAGGAAACAAATCTGTCCTGCTGCCTGTTTTAGTAAATAAAGTTTCATTGCAGTACACCAACACTTATTGTTTATGGATGGCCTGCAATACAAAATATATTCACTATCTGGCTCTACAGAGAAAAAAATCTGCCAACTCCTGCTCTACCTCATTCAACAAAAAGATTTGAAGCAATTGACTTGTCATATCTAATCCTAAAGTCATATGGAACTTCCCTTTAAAATTTCCATGTAATTTTATTCTTTATGAAAAAAGGTTTGGGTAAGAAGTTTAAAGCAAAGTTTAGAAGTGGTTATGTTTAAATAACATTCTATTTCTTCAATACATTCCACTGATGTGAGGATTTGCTCACTAGTATACCTAAGACCCTGGTGACTCAGATGGTAAAGAATCTGTTTCCAGTGCAGGAGACCTGGCTTTGATCCCTGGGTCAGCAGGATCCCCTGGAGAAGGGAATGGCTACCCACTCCAGCATTCTTACCTGGATATTTCCATAGACAGTCCATGGGATCATAAAGAGTCAGACACGACTGAATGACTAACACTTTCATACATAAGACCTGGTAGTTACATTTAATGATTGATCAAATGATTAAATATGCTTTGAAATCCTTTCTTTCATCCCTAGAGAGATATATTTTTTTTCTATCCCATTAAATGGATAACAAAGAGGATACAAGAAGATTCTGTTTTAATTTACAGAGAAATAAAATTTGGCCATGTGTGAGTTTTTGTTTACCTTCCCTGCCCAGGAGGAGCCAGTGCTTATTATGTTTCCAATTAGATGGTTATCTGATCCCTTTAAAAGTAATGTCTGTCCATTCCCTCTGTTGAAGCGAGTAAGTGTGGGTCCCCTTGACGCACTCAAGTTTCACAAGCCTTGGGATCTTGAGTCTACTCTTTACTGTAGGTTTCATAATTGATATTGAGAACCTTTTCCCATATCACACACATGAATATAATGAAGGTGTTAGACTAACCTTTGTAGAGATAGCAAAAAAGTACCCTGAGACTAATTATACAACATTAAGTTTTTTGCTCTGATAATAGTTTTCAAAAGAGATTTTTGCTTTGGAAAATAGGTGTATGAAAGTTTTTCCTTTTGTTTTTCATCTTCCTGTTTGCTGACTACACTAAACAACAGAGATCAAGCATTGACTTGTTTTTGTTACTTGGCAGAAAGTACCATCATTTTGTGGCATTTTTCTTGTACAGTGGGTGGCATTTCAGTGGTACATTTAACCTTTCAGTAAGCTTTAACCTAACATTTTGTATTCCTGGTTGATGTTTTAAGTAGTAAGGTGAGCTAAGTTGATAATATTTAACATGTATCTGAAATAAAGTTAGGAAAGTGGGAATGAATGTTCTTGTAGGTTGCACATGTAGACAAAAACTACTAGTATCCCCAAAATCTAAGTTAGTCTAAATACAGCATGTTTCAATCAATAAAAATAGTCCAAAATGCCAGTGTTCTCAGAGAAAATACTCTAGGGAGTATGCAAGCTTTGCTTGGAGGAAAGGTAGTGTACTATTCAAAACCCCAAATATACACACCATAGAAGAGTAGAGAAATGGAATATCTAAAAGATAACACAGATCATCAAAATGACAAATGAGCTGTTAAATTTCTTAGTCATAACAGACATTCTTTCCCCTTTTGTTTGTTCTATTAGCAGCAGAGATATTTCTGAAAGGTTTTCACAAGGTCACACTATATAGCACTGGGGACTACATTCAATATTCTGTGACAAACCATAATAGACAAGAATATGGAAAAGAATATATATATGTGTGTGTGTGTGTATAATATGTATGTATAACTGAGTCACTTTCCTGTACAGAAGAAATTAACATAACATATAAATCAACTAGCACAAGCTGGAATCAAGATTGCCGGGAGAAATATCAATAACCTCAGATATGCAGATGACATCACCCTTATGGCAGAAAGTGAAGAAGAACTAAAGATCCTCTGATGAAAGTGAAAGAGGAGAGTGAAAAAGTTGGCTTAAAGCTTAGAAAACTAAGATCATGGCATCCGATCCCATCACTTCATGTCAAATAGATGGAAACAGGGGGAACAGTGGCTGACTTTATTTTGGGGGGGCTCCAAAATCACTGCAGATGGTAATTGCAGCCATGAAATTAAAAGAAGCTTACTCTTGGAAGGAAAGGTATGACCAACCTAGACAACATATTAAAAAGCAGAGACATTACTTTGCCAACAAAGATCCGTCTAGTCAAGGCTATGGTTTTTCCAATAGTCATGTATGGATGTGAGAGTTGGACTATAAAGAAAGTTGAGTACCGAAGAATTGATGCTTTTGAACTGTGGTGTTGGAGAAGACTCTTGAGAGTCCCTTGGACTGCAAGGAGATCCAGCCAGTCCATTCTAAAGGAGATCAGTCCTGGGTGTTCATTGGAAGGACTGATACTGAAGCTGAAACTCTAATACTTTGGCCACCTGATGCGAAGAGCTGACTCATTTGAAAAGACCCTGATGCTGGGAAAGATTGAGGGCAGGAGGAGAAGGGGAGGACAGAGGATGAGATGGTTGGATGGCATCACCGACTCAGTGGACATGGGTTTGGGTGGACTCCGGGAGTTGGTGATAGACAGGGAGACCTGGCGTGCTGCGCGGTTCGTGGGGTCGCAAAGAGTCAGACACAACTGAGCAACTGAACTGAACTGATAAATCAACTGTATTTCAGTAAAACAATGTTTATTTTAAAAATTAAAAATATTTTCAAAATTCAAATGTTCATGTTTAGGTTCTGTTCAACTATTATATAATAGCATAACACTTCTTGCCAGCATCCAGTCTTATTCTAAATAGAGAGTATGTGAGTGGTAGGAAGAAACACCACAGTGTAGTGCAAAGAATATGAATATTGTCTGGGGTTTTTGGTTTTGTTTTTGCTTTGGGAAGATAATTCAAACTTTGATTGCTTTCTCACTGTAAAATGGGGTAATAATTTCTTCTTTGTAGAATTTTGTAGTCAATTAGGTAAGGTAATGTTTGTAAAGTGACAGGCATAATGCTTGATGTGTAACTACATTTATTTGTCACCATTGTATCACCACAATTATTTAAAAGTGTTCTGTGAGAAGGCAATGGCACCCCACTCCAGTACTCTTACCTGGAAGATCCCATGGACAGAGGAGCCTGGAAGGCTGCAGTCCATGGGGTCGCTGAGGGTTGGACATGACTGAGCAACTTTACTTCACTTTTCACTTTCATGCATTGGAGAAGGAAATGGCAACCCACACCAGTGTTCTTGCCTGGAGAATCCCGGGGATGGGGGAACCTGGTGGGCTGCCGTCTATGGGGTCGCACAGAGTTGGACACGACTGAAGCGACTTAGCAGCATGAGTAGTTTTCTTCCCTGGTGGCTCAGACAGTAAAGCGTTTGTCTACAATGCAGGTAGACCCGGGTCCGGTCCCTGGGTCAGGAAGATCCCCTGGAGAAGGAAATGGAAACCCACTCCAGTACTCTTGCCTGGAAAATCCCATGGATGGAGGAGCCTGGCAGGCTTCAGTCCATGCGGTTGCAGAGTCTGACATAACTGAGCGACTTGACTTTCTTTCTTTATGAGTAGTTACGCTTCTAGTGCTTCCTGTATCTGTCTAGTAGTTCCTCCACCCCTTAGCAGTGGACAGAATATCAGTCTGTGGGTGTGGGTGTGTCTATATTAATGATAAAGCTGTGACATTGTTAAAATTTTGAAAGTGAAAATAAACTTTTGGGGGATGTTTTGATGCAGACAGCTTTACTAAACCGCCTGGAGCGAATTTTCGAAGCATGTTTTCCTTCCATATTTGTCCCTGATACTGAAGAAGAAGTTACTTCCCTGAAGCACTTGCTGGAAACAAGCACCTTGCCAATAAAAACAAGAGAGGCCTTAGCTGAAAGTGGGTAAGTAGTAGACACTTTTTAGGTCTACTTGTATATTTGTTAGTTTGACTGTTCTAATTTATAAGGTTATCTAAGGTTATCTTAAACTGTTAAGGTTCTAAAACATTAACTTAAGTTTAAAAAATCATATTGTGCCTAAAGATGTAATTAAAAAATCTCTCTACCTCTCCACTTTTGAGCTGTTTTTTAAAAAAAATTTCTAAAGCACTATTCTATCCAGTCAAATTTTTGTATATTATTTTTTGATTTCCTAGTATGATAGTACTCTTGCCTAGAAAATCCCATGGACAGAGGAGCCTGGTAGGCTGCAGTCCATGGGGTTGCTAAGAGTCGGACACAACTGAGCGACTTCACTTTCACTTTTCACTTTCATGCATTGGAGAAGGAAATGCCAACCCACTCCAGTGTTCTTGCCTGGAGAATCCCAGGGACAGAGGAGCCTGGTGGGCTGCCGTCTATGGGGTCACACACAGTCTGACATGACTGAAGTGACTTAGCAGCAGCAGCAGTATGATAGATGAGAATTTAGATCTTACATCTGCTGTTTTCCTCCCTTCATCTTCCCAATACACTTATGTCATAGTTTTTGGTTAAATTGTTATTTGGTATTTTCATTATTATGATCATGTAAATAATGTTCACAGCTAAGCCACTATTTCTTTTATAGTACACTTTTTTCCTGGATTTAATGATTTCCTCTTTTTTTTTTTTTAAACTCACTAAATCTGTCCCTACCCTCGAATAGCCTGTTAATACAATCTTACTTGTGATAAGACCTATCAAACTGTCCAATCCATTTTTTTACCTGGAGTCTTCCATCTTCCCGTTCCTTCCAATCTGGAATAGAGCAGTCTAGGCATCCTATCACACATTGTCTTGGGACTTCCCATTTTGGTGAAGCACATCCTCTGATAGCCTCCTTGGGGGGTAGGTGGGGGTGGGTAGTGAAGAAAAGGTTCCCAGGAAGTAAAATTTTACTTTACCCCCACTTCACATTTATAATTTAGAGTCTTTCATTGCTGGTGTTTTGATGTTTTACAGTGAAGTATCTTGGTGTGGGTCTTAACCTTCAATCAGGAAGCTTCTGTTCTTCAGCACTGAGCAGTTGTCTTACAATGCCAGCTACCTTCCCTCCAATGCATCTGTTTTCTTTCCGAAACTGCTATTAAATTTTAGATGTTAGAGGGTCTAGATTGACTTTCTAATTTTAATTTCAAAGTTATTCCTAGATGCTTCTCTTACATTTCATTACTCACCACCTCTGGAGGCAGTATTTCATAATTTAAGATGAATATTATTTTTGCTTCTTGACTTTTGTTTTGGGGTGATTTCTGAGAATAAAAGGAGATAAAAAGATTGATGTTTTCCCATCTTGAAACCATTTAGATATGTTTTTAAAAAATATGCTAGCTGTACAGACAGTTCATATTCTTAGACCCAAGAGATTCAGTCTAAGGAAATAACAGAATTCTACACTAACACACTGTAAAATACAGGAAGATATTCTTGCCTGACTAGCAATTGGAGCCAACAGTAAAAACAGCTTAATTAAAACTGTAGGATTGTGGCTAAATAAATGATGATGCATCTGTCTAATAGGACATAATAAACCATTGAAAAAGGTATGTATGTAGATAAGGAAATGCTTAAAGTCTGAAAAAAGAATACAGAATTGTATACTGTAATTGCAACTGTGTGTGTGGGGGGTCAAGACTCAAGGAGAAAACATTAAATAGCTCTAGTAAGATGGTGAAGTGCTCAGTGATTTCTATCCTCCTTTTAAATGCTTTTGTTTTCAAATTAAATAAGAATAACATACAGGCTAAATTTTTGCTTGTTTCAGATGAGTTTAATTTAGTTACTTTCCTAATGACTAAATGTTGGCTCTTGATTTCATTCAGGTAATAGGTATATATATACTCATGTTAGACACAAGATTAATTGGAATGTATAATATTTTATAGTCACTTTAAAAGTAGAATTCATGGTGAAAGCTACTGAGTAACCCATTGTTGGTGGCTTCACTGTGTTGTGACCTTTGCAGGGAACTGCTGGATGTGTGGACCGAACTACAGGACGTCCATGATGCACATGGCTTGAGATATCAGTGGGGTGGCTCCCATAGCAACAAGAAACTTTTATGCTCCCTGGGAATAGACACCCGAAACATTGTAAGTTTATTAGTACCTTAGAAAATCCTTTAATCAACTTAGGGATGTTTTTAAATTCTTTCACACCTCTGTACAAATTATGATAAACTAGTTTCTCAGAAAAATAGATACTAGTTTGTTTAAATGTTCATTTATTTTAAATATCCCAACTTCTAAGTGTAAATCTATCTAGATTTTTCTCTGAAATTTATTATCTTTAGAAAAAGATGTTTCAGTGTTTTTGCTTAACTATGAGATGAATGAATTGGACTAGGAGATCAAAACTATAACCCCATAAGGGCAATTTAACAATTTCTTCAATTTTTCACTCACAGTGTATATAATAAAGCATTATAAGAGTATTTTGGAAACTGTTTCATTGTATGACAAATCATTCTCTAAATACATATTCTCTCTCTAACATACATATGTAGCTCTTCACGGGCAATAAGAAGCAACCTGTTATAGTGCCCATGTATGCAGCAGGATTGGTAAGTACAATGATGCTTTTGCATGTATTTATTATTGTTGCATTATTTATTATTGTTGCATTTATTCTGTAAAATCATCTTACATAGCATGACATGGAAAGTGTATTTTAAGATATCGTATGGGACCATTAAGAGAATAAATACAATAATATCCTTTTTTGAGCTCATAAATCCCTTCTAGTCTTGATCTGAAGACATTTTTCTGTATTTTATTTATTATAGACACTTTTAGTACTACTAGTGTTTATAATAGTAGTATAACGGAGAAGGTAATGGCACCCCACTCCAGTACTCTTGCCTGGAAAATTCCATGGATGGAGGAGCCTGGTAGGCTGCAGTCCATGGGGTTGTTAAGGGTTGGACATGACTGAGCGACTTCACTTTCACTTTTCACTTTCATGCATTGGAGAAGGAAATGTCAACCCACTCCAGTGTTCTTGCCTGGAGAATCCCAGGGACGAGGGAGCCTGCTGGGCTGCCATCTATGGGGTCGCACAGAGTCGGACACGACTGAAGCGACTTAGCAGCAGCAGTGTTTATAACTTTTGTAAAATTCACCTTTGGAAGTCTCTCTTTTAATTTGCTTTTAAAAAGAAGAAACTGAAGTATCTGAAGCCTTAGATATCATTTGTTTAAATGCATTTCTGATTATTTTTAAATAATGCAATGTTGAAGCCATGGATATATACAAAAGGTTGGAGACAGCAAATTATAACAAATGAAAATGAACCAGGACCCATAATTGGGCCTTAGTGTTTCCATTAATGTTTTAAACATGTTAAATTTTGTTTTTTCAGATATGCCAGGTAGTCCAGGAAAACTGAGGAATTTTCATTCTGTACCTTATCAAGACTCAATCACATTTTAAAGTTTGATGTGTTGGTGGGTTTTGGCATGTCTTTGAGTTATTGGTGGATAAAAATGTCCTGTCTATTAAACTAAAAATATTTTAAAATTTTTTCACCAATAACTTGAAAATAAGGAGAAAAATACTGTGTTTAAGAAAGGAGAAAAAAACCCTAAGGAACACTTGGTGTGGAATTTAAATTTAAAAACCCTTTATGTGCATGTGAAAATGAATTTGCTGTGGAACTTGACCTCATTTTAATCTGCAAACTTCTCTATGAATAAGCTCTAATTATTGTTACTGAACTGAAATTTTGCTTTGTTTTGTTTTTGTTGGTTTGTTTTGTGAGATTGGACAAAAGCTTCTTTGAGCTTTTTTTAAAAATCAATTTCTGCTCCTTTGTGAATGGTTATCTTGTATTTTCAAAACACCTTGATCATCCCTACTTTCTTTTATGTTGTAGGTAAATGTAGTCCATAATGTTTCTAACTTTTAGGTTATTTGGATCTCGTAGCTTTCTAGAGATTGTTAGTGCTGTTAATTGTCACATTCTGCATAGGAAGTAGGAATTTAATTTGTGGGCACTTTCATTCTGCATGTTGGGGCAGTAACCTATTTAATGCTTCTGTGTTAGACTCAGCACATTAGGCAGTTTTTTAAAGACTCATATCTATGCTTTTTTCCCCTCTCAATTACAACCTTTTATTAGTAATGTAGTTTTACCATTTTTGTAAGCTTTTAATACCAAAGTTGTTTTAGTGATTATATCCTCTCCTCCTCCCTCTTTTTGATGCCTTACATTTAGAAGCATTCTTTTTCATATCTGGTTTATCTGATTTCATATTTTAATGATACCTGAATTTTCTCCATAGTGCTTTACACACATGAGGTGTTCAATATCTTTTGATCTCATCTGGAGGAATAGTACCTGAAGTAGTCATTTAAGTCACTGGTTCTGAGACTTTGATGTGCATTAGAATTGCTTGGAAGACTTGTTTAAAACACAGAATGCTAGTCACCACCCCCGTAGTTTCTTATTCAGTAGGTCTGGGGTAGGAGAAGTTCCCAGACGATAGAGGAGCTACTGATGGGGACCACTTTGAGAACCACTGGCTTTAGGGAGATTTCACATTAGAAAAGTTGGCTAAGACTAGTAATGGTTTACCAGACGCATGGAGTCTTTCTAGAAGAGCACACGCCTTTATAATGTATATGACATTGAATTAGACCATGAATTTATTTTCACTTTTCAAGATGCTAGATTAAAGCCTTTCACGTGTACTGTTGTTAAGAACTATTGATATATATGTAAATTATTTATTTTAGCTTATGCTCCATTTTATGAAAGTAGGGGGATTCTCCTGAAAGCTTTGTTTTGAGAAATGTATAGATTCTAACTATAAGATTGTTAGACTTAGCAGCTTCCCTGCCCGCCCCCCGCAGCCCTCCCCTCGTAAAAGGAGACTTTTATCTGGTTGATAACTGTTCAAGAGTTTGTCAGGTTATTATTCTAAAATTTGTAAAAGCTTGGGCCTTCTTTCATGCCAATAACTTGGCGTGAAAATAACGCATTATTTTTAGTGTTTGTAGAACACAGATACAAAGTGCTGATTTTTTTTTTCTTCTTTGTTTCTACACCCATCTTGAATGTCTCTCTTACTGAAAGAGTGTGATAAATTCGTAACATGCCTAGTGGAACATGTAAGATGTTTTCCCCTCTGAAATGACTGTGAGGCTCCCATCCTGTAGTGAGCAAGGATCAGACACTAAATTCACGTTGTAGCATAGGGATGTCATCACACTATATGGTGTGTTTTAGAATCCACTCCCACCTCTCTAAGTACCACCATGGTGTAATGTGTATGAAGAGTGCCCTTTCGGGCAGTTTTACGTCTGAAACATCAGAACAGTATTGCATTCTCAGCACATGGATGTAATACACTGTTTTGCTTGCCGCTTCCCTTCCCCCTCCATTCCATGTGTTTGTGCATTTGTGTGACAGTGGTAACCAGGCACTCTAAAGCAAATCCAGTTTAAATTATAAGGTCTTGTTTCAAAAAGTTTGGATTACAAATGTATTATTATGAAATATTTCCCATTAGAGTGCTGTAAGATTTTCACTAAACAAAACTTAAGACTAGTTCGTTTTTGTCTTCAGTACTTTCCAAATGACCTGTTCTTTCTGCTTTCTGCTAAATTAACTTTCTTGTGAAGTTTATGGGCCAATCCTTCCCCCATCTGATAGCTAATATGCCTTTTTCAGGGTATGTTAGAGCCCACCAAGGAACCACTGAAACCACTATCTGCTGCAGAAAAAATCGCTTCCATCGGTCAGACCACCACTATGTCACCAGAAATGAACACATGTACATCTGACCAATTCCAGGTAAAAATATCTGGATGTATATAGATACATTTATGCATGTATGTACACATATGTCCACATACATTGTTGTTTTCCTTAATATATAACTTTTCATTTTAAAAATATTTTTAAATTTTAGTTTCATGATAGATGTGATTTCAGTTCTTATTAACATCCTTTGAAATACAATGAGAAAATTCTCTTTAATTTTAAAAAATAGAAAAGACAGTTTGAGAACTGGCTGGTTATGGGTAAGTCCTTTAAACCTATCTAGGCCTTAGTCTTTTTACCTGTAAAATAAGAACTTTGAAGCAAGCAAAAAATCACTTACAACTGGTACATTTTATGATCTATTACTGACACCTAAATCTGGTAAGTGCTGGATTTTCAAAAAAAAGAAAACATTGCATTATACCAGCTCCAAGAAGGCTCTCTTACCCTTCTTACCCTTTACTTCTTTGGCACATTTAAGCACAAATCCATATTTCAGTCCAGTATATTTAATATTAAGGCCCTTCCTCTCACTTTTTTCCTGGGAGAGCATAGCTTACTTGGTTTGCTTACTTTTTTGACATCAAGTTAGCAACTGACTCAGTACAGGTTAAAATTGTTTTTTAGAATATTAGTATTTTTAATGAACATTACCATTTCTAAGATATATTCTTGCTGTGTTTGTCATTTCTTAACCTTAAATATCATCACTAATTATGTCTAACACAAAAATGCATGTTTGGACACCCTTTCCCAAGATGTGTTCTACTGAACACTAATCCCCAGAATTGCTTCACTAAAGAACGGTTTAGTGAGATCGGGAAATATTTCGTATCAAACCCTAAACAACCTTTGAAGGTTCACAACGCATATATTAAGGACTGAAAAATCCTGCAGTGAATAATGTTATTTAATTTTATTTCATTTCTCAAATTTACTTGGCCATAGAACCCTTTTCTGTAGGGATCAAGGAAGAAGAGTTTATAACACCTGTAGAACTAGTGTTTTGAAGAATATACTTTGGCAAATGATTTTGTAAAGCAGGGTCCTGCCTTTTCAGGTGTGTTTCAAGAAACATGTAATATTACTGCTGTGTACCACTGTGGTTTATACTTGAGCTTAGCTTCAACGTCCCTCTGAAACCAGTTTATTACTGTCACTGAATTCATGGGCATGGAGACCTAATGCATAAAATGCCTGGCCTTATTGATTGGGCAACAGGCAAGGTGCCTTGGGCAAAATGTCTCAGTAGGCTGAATCTGTCCTTAGCTCTCTTCCTTTCATTGGCTATATATTGCCCTCTGGCTATCAGCTGTTCTCACAAGCCTGCCATGTCTGTGCAGATTCCAGAATTATAGCACATTCTCACTTCTGCCTCAGTCAGCATTCTTATTCCTACAGTGCTAGGTGTTAGGAAAATAATTTGACTAACTGCCTGGTATGTTTTCTGGAAATGGAGCTGTTCTCAATTTGAGCCACTTGTTATTTTTCCTTGCCTCCTTCTTCTCTTCTCCATCCAACCATTTCCATGTATTACAACCCCATAAGCTATTGCTTATTTTATTAGTTAGCTGTCACCTGTCACTTTTGCCTAGTCATACCTCCATATAATTTAATTATAGACTTGATTAAAAGTCTAGATAACCTAATAAAAAGCATGTGTGTTAATTTAATGGAAGATTTTTAGTAGAAATCAACATGTATTAATTTGATGGCGATTAGTTGCAGCTCCACAAGGATTCAGCTGCTGCCATCTCTATACATACATACCCCTATGTACTTGTAATCAAAGGACTGTCTCCGTAGTTATAGGCAAGTATGGGAATTTTCAGTGTCACTGAAGCATATCTAACTTTTTTGCTGGAAGATGGAACTTGGTCTCTTGCTATTTATATTTTTTAAAAGCTCTTTTTAATCAAGTACTTCCTTTTATTCTGTTTCATGTACACATTTCCCTTTTTTAAAAATACACATCAATATTGAATTAACAAGTTTATTCTATACTTTTTATGGTATTTTGTGATCCTCATTGGCTTTAGTTTTTAGGCTTTGGAAAACCAATGAAAACAGTATTTCCCAATGGAAGTTCAAAGTTATTTCTGAATTGACTTGAGCCTATGTAGGTCTGCTTTCTAACATTCAAACTGAAGATTTCAGCATGCATATCAGAATTTTGTGCTGAGATGCCTGACCTCCATCACTAAATTACATGCTCTTTGCTTGGCTCCATACTTTTGATTCAGGTTAACATACTCAGCAAACATCTGAAATACATTCTAAAGGTTCTCCATATAAAGTGTATTTCTTACCACTCTTCCTAAGCATACAGTGTATTTATTATTTTTCACATAACATTTTGGCTATTCAGTCTTCCTCCTAATGATAATTTTCAGGTGAAACAACCATAAACATTAGTGCTAGAAGCTTAGCAAAATGTGTCAGCAAAAACCTGTTCAATACCTAAATTTTTCCCCCAAAAAAGCATGTGGCAAACCTTCCTTTTATGTTTTGGCATCCTTGAACAGTGACTTTCAAACTTAGCATAGTGGCATAATTCTCGTTATGACTGCATGTTTTTTGATCTGTCTTTTCTATTTCAGTTTGGTACTCACTAAATTTCTATCTTTTATTTCAAATGAGTTTGTATTCATCAGTCTTTTTGCCATTACATCTCTTGTTTAGAAAGTCAGTATTTTACTGATATCTGTTAATGTGAGGTTTTTTTAAAAAGATAATTTTACCTGGGGGAAAAAAGACAGATAAAAAGCATGTAGTGATACTTCTTGTTGTTGTTGTTGACATCTTTTTTCACTGAATTTCAAGGTCACACCAATCACAGTGCCATACTGATTCCCTCTTAGTAAGGTTAGGATGTTAACCATACTTTATACACTGCCAAGTGGAGTTAGCTCTCTGGCTAGCAGTTATCCAGCTGGTTACCACCAGCAAATTTCCTCTCTTAGGCTGCTTTATGTTGCTATTTCAGTTGTGAATCAGAATTTTAGAGTTAGAAGAAAGAAAAAAATGACAGTCTAGCTCTGTACTCTCATTTTACAATTAGAAAACATATTTGGAAAGACTTAAGTAATTTACCTAAAATCACATGTCAGTGCTGTACTTAGGACTAGAACCAAAGTCTCCTGTCTCTAGCCTTTTCTTCCCCCTCTTTTTATTATGAACTTGTCTTCTTTCATCTCTGCAGTAATCATTCATGCCACATAAAGTTGTTTTTAAATGTTTCATTCTAGTGCTTTCTCTTTGAGTTGCCTGCTTGTCAGTGCCATTAGTTAACCTGTAATTATTTAGGTATCTGTTTTTCATCTGTCTCAATTCCACTAAATTTTGATTCATAATTTAGTACCTCTTTATTATAATATTGGTTGTGTCTTCAAAATGCCATACATGTCTGTGAAAAGTAAGATTCCAGAAAATCATTGAAATATTTCGAAACATCCAGGTTCTTGACATCGTTTAGATAAAACATGTTAATGAAAGAGCTTTGCTTCGCTTTACCCAGAAATTTTGTTATTACATAAATCTGAGTTTTGTCCATCTAGTCAGTATTGAATAGTTCTAAAGGCTTTCCTGATTGAGAAGTAGAACAAGTTGAATCTGTTGGAATACCTAGACCTTTTTGTTTGTTTTTGAGCTCAGCTGAAGATCTTTTAGTCTTGCAGGTAGGTTATGAACTCGATTTTCACCAGGATTTTTAAAACTTTTATTTGAAACAATTATAGATTACAGGAAGTTGCAAAGATCATACAGAAGAGGTGCCTTGTATCTTCACCAGTTTTCCTCACAATCACATTTTACATAATTATAGAATAATATCAAAACTGAGACTATGACATTTGCTCAATATATGTGTGTAGTTCTATGCTATTTTTTCATGTGACCACCACCACAGTTCAGATACAGCATTCTTCCGTCTCCCTCACCAGTCCCTCCTTCCACCTCTCTCTCATCCTGGCTGCCACTGTCCCCAGTATTTTATTTTGTTTATATCTCCAGGCCTGACTTGATATGGGGGAGACCAAATGCTTATAGTAACATGCCCATCATTGGTTATCAAAGCAATATTATAATACCATGGGGTTAGACTTTCAAAATTAGCCAATTCACGTTCCTTTCCTACAGGGAACAGTGTCTTTGTCTACAGAGAGAAAATGATTATAAAGTTTTAAAAAGTGCCTACCTTACAGTGAGCAAAACAAAAAAAAAGATGATAACATATTGATAGTAAGAGTCTAGTAAAAGGTTATTTCAATAAGTGTTGCCAATACCACCCCAAAAATAAGAAAATGCATTTTTTTTTCCCCTGTCAGGAATATTCTTAAAGTGTGGATCATTTTTTTTAATGTTTTGTACTACCTTCCGTCTTATATTTATCATTTGCTTATTTTATCTTTATGTGTTTGGCAGTTAACAGAGTTTTTAAACATAGAATATTCAAATAAGTTCCGAGTATACCTTTCAGTACATTATTTTAAACATTAAATTCTAATACTGATTATAAGTAATTTCTAAATTAGAGGTTATAAGTTTTTTTAAAAAAATTTGTATATATATAAGGAAACCAAATAAATAACATCCATGTTTATACAGCTAGTTACTTTGTCCTTAATAACCCAGCTTGCCTCCAGTTCAGTATGCTACCTTCTCTGTTGCCTTGTATTATCTATTAAGAAATTGTAAGTGGCTAATCATTTAAAATAAAAATAGATCACTCTTTAGTGAAAAAAGATCAGTGAGGTTTTCAAGCCAGTAGTTTAAATTATGATTGGAGAATAGATTGAAATCTTGATATAGAATTAGTCTGTAAACTTCTGTTTGAAAATTTAAGATAATTCCATTTCTCAGATATACCATTTTTAATGTCAACAAGCTGTACTGCTTATAAATTTTGCAATTTCAGTTTGTGTTAATATTTGTAGATAACCTTCTGAAATTGTAAATTATCCCAACTTTGTCTTTAGGTATTTTATTGCCTAATGATCTTGCTATAATAGTGTTTTGTTCTGTTTTTAAGGATTCTTTATGTTGCTACAACCTATACTGATTAATTTTGATTTTTTGGTTTTCAACTCTAGGAGTCTCTACCACCCGTCCAGTTTGACTGGAGTAGCAGTGGCCTTACTAACCCTTTAGATGGTACGTCTCTCCGTAGAGCCTCTAGCGCCAGAGCTAGAGTTAAGAAAGCTACAAAGTTCAGACAGACTTCTCTCTGCTGATTTCCATTTTTGTTTGAACATAAACTTCTTATCTTTGGAAATTCAGGCTTTCTTTCTGAATAGTAATTGCTCAAGAAACCAGCCGTTACTATTATTAACATTATTAATGTCCATATATAAGTAGTAGTAACCAGATAAAATTTGAGTTTCTTTTTATCTTAAGTCAAAGATAAGCTTCTTTATTTCTCACAAATATCTAGGTAGTTTATATAACATTTTTGGTGGACCAGTTTATTTGAAATTTTTTTCTGTAGTTTTAGTTTATGGAATTTTCTTGGATGCCAAGTCTTGTGTCTAGAGGCTGCTTTAAAGCACAAAGCACAATTATTTAACCAAAAACAATGTGCAAATAGATCCATATTTATTGACTCAAAGTAGTTTTCAGACTTAATCATATTTTATAGAGCACTTGTATGCAAATGAAAAATGAATGATTTTCATGCTCCTTTTCTAAAACTTAGTTCAAAATACTAGTAGGTAGTTCCAGAAATAATTGGTTTCTCCTATGGCTTTAAAAGAAAATCCTGAGAAAGGATTAACTTATTCTAATAAGGTGGGGTCTTTTAATAACACAAAATACTAGGTTTCCTTTGTGTTGATATCACAAGTTTTAATCGGACTCTAAAGTACAATTATTCTTAGTCCTTATACTTCGTAAGTTGTTTGAGCCATGGTCTGAAACACCTGTTACTCCTATCAGCTCTGCCTTAGAGTAGGGGATCCTAGGGTATCTGGAAAGCATCCAATTGAATAACAGCGCTGAAGGAAAGCCTGGATGCACCTTTTGCTGTTGTCTGGTGTCCTATTCAGTCAAATCATCGTGCTTTTTATTAACAACTTCTTTTAAAATGTATACTATTTCTGATTACTGTTTTAGAGTTAAAGGGGAACAGTACAGCTTGTGGTTGCACATCAGGGTAGGGCAGTTATGACATTTCTATTACCTTATTTTATTTTAAACTAAGTTAATGTATTGGTGCGTGTCCTGAAACTGACAACTTTGTCACTTTTAAAATCATTCATTAGAAACCAACACTGCTATCATAAAAGATTGATTTGGGGATATACAGTGATTTAATGTTGGGTTGAGATTAAAGTATTGTTTCCCTTTAACGGGTACACTTTCCCCCTTGGTCTTTCTGGTATGGCTTCAAGTTTCCATTGAAAGAACTGAACTCCTAACTAAAACCTTACTAAGTGTTAAATTATTTACATTGTACATGAGAAAATGTACATTGAATTAAACTGTTACTTTAGAAATGTCCTTAGCAATGAAAAACTAATACTGTACACATTGTTTTAATGTTGATTTTAAAATGTGTAATGACTACTAATTATAACCTGCATGTTCAAGTGTGTGTCTTACCCCTTTTTACACATAACCCCTCCTCCCTTGGCTTACCTTCTGTGTGGCTGCCTACCAACACGGTCACTGAATTTCAAGCTAGTGGAGGTTCCACTCTTCTGAACCTTGATTTCTTTGGGCCCGTGGATGACAGTAGCTCTAGCAGCAGCACCACAATCCCAGGTCA
This sequence comes from Oryx dammah, assembly GCF_014754425.2. Classification (NCBI taxonomy): domain Eukaryota; kingdom Metazoa; phylum Chordata; class Mammalia; order Artiodactyla; family Bovidae; genus Oryx; species Oryx dammah. Next base: position 62,154,195 of record NW_024070209.1, read on the forward strand.
GCAGAGTGTTAAAACCACAATTCTAGTATATTTACGAAAAGCATGACCACATCACTTGACTTTCCTATAAACAAGGAAACAAATAGGTTGTATTCTCTGTAATGTCTTTCTAATACTTTTCTTTCATCTATCTACTGTTATTTTCTAGTGTCTGACTATAACAAGTGACTTATATGAGAAATGTATTTTAAGGAAAAATTTGTTAGAATGTAATAGTCAGAGCTGAAAGTAGTTTCTAGGTATAAAACAGCCCTCATGTCTTTTACACAGTTAAAGGCAGGGTGTTTTTTTTCCCCTGTAAATAGAAAATGTGATCTTTTATATGCTTATTTTTTAAAGCATATTCTACAAAGCCATTTGAAAAAATACAAATTTAGATATATAAGAATATTTTAGTACACAGTGACATTATAGTGTCTGTGATAATAGAACCTTTACAGATTCTAGCATTCAATTAGTATTTATTAATGCTGCTAAATGTATAATTAGGTTCCAAAATGTTGGAGTCTAGCACTTAGTTATATAGTCCCCCATAGAATTATTACTGTTTTTATGTAGCTCTTGAATAGAAAGCTTACTGTTAGTTTTCCATGGAGGAAAAAAAAAATGTTAAGGGTGATAGTAGAAAATAATTGCTGTGAGATACTAAAAGCTAGAAATTAAAACTTATTGGAGTGCCTGTTAATGTTCAGCCTGGCGAAAGTTCAGTTCATTGACCCAAGGACTAATGTACTTTGTCATTTTCTAACTGAATAAAAAGTTTAAATATAATGGCATTTTTATGTTTATATTTTATTTAATATGATTTTAATGACTCTCTGTCATCCCTACTTGTGCTCTGGTAATCACGCCTTTTGATCACCAGACGGCTGTTACCGTGCCCTGTAGATGGTGATGCCCAGAATGCATAGTGAGGGTCCCTCTCAGTCCCTGCTAGGATCAGGTATATAGCCAGCCTGGTTCCTGAGAATTTGCTGGTTTTGTTCTATTCAACTAGATAACCCTGGCACCCACTTCTAGCAGTTCAGGAGCTATAATGGAAAATGGGGGAGGCTAAGAGAACAATCATCTAAGGGTGAGGCTGGGACCCAGGATGCCCATCTCCAAGTCTGGTTATGGAAATATGATTGTATTATAAGGATGTTCCAAGGCCGTTTTGTAGAATGACTGGATTCCTCTAATCTAATCCCCTGGTTATCATTTTCATTGTTTCCAAGATTTTATAAGCATATAAGAAACTAATCTGTGTCTGGTTTTAACTTCAATATGGTATTTCACTATTTAAATTACTTCTAAATACATGTGAGCTGTGGAATGACCTGGATGAGTAGTTTTTAATACTTAATGTGGGGGGTGGGGGAACCAAAAAACTTGTGTATCAGTTTCCTTATTACTATAATCCCAAGAATGAAATCAGTTCAATTCAGTCGCTCAGTTGTGTCCAACTCTTTGCAACCCCATGAACCACAGCACACCAGGCCTCCCTGTCCATCACCAACCAAACTCCTATTTTTAATTTGCTCTCAGCTTTGTTTTGTCATGAACTGTATGATAACTTAAATGAGGTCACTATTTTTGGATGCCTAAAAACCTGGTTTAAATTTAACTTTTGGTTACATTTCAAACTCAGTTAAAAATCATCCATAAGAGCACAAATAATCTGACCAAATAAAGAAGTACAGAAATGACTTGATAACCAGGTTCAGTATACATACACAGCTTGGAGAAGAGCAAGCAGTTTCCGAGGTTTAGAGCTGTAATGGAAATGAAATGAGCATGGTCGATTGCGATCCTTACTTCGGAACCTCTTAAATATTTTTGTTCATCCATATGCTCTAGCCTCTGTGTAAACCTGATTACTATAAATATGCTTTGACTTGTTTTATCGCTACTGGGTTTTGTTAAAACTTCCATCAAGCTGTAGGTGTAAACACTTTCCTGAGTATTCCATTTCACCACTTGCTTGCACTTTTTCTGACTTGTTTCTGGGAAAGTCATTTTGTCTTAGCTTGCAGTTATTTATTTTGTGTTTGAGACTTAGGAGGTTGGCATAGAACTTGGTTGGCTAGCTTTATTTCTATAACTGAACTATGCCTCATTAAGGTTCTGTTTAAAAAAAAAAGAATCTTTTCCATTAAAAAAATTTACTCTGCAGTTTTTTGTGTAGTTATCTTGTTTTTGAAAAATATGAAATATAGCCCTAGTACTTTTTTTGGTGATAATGGTTTTGGAGGGCTGGGGGAGGTTGATTTGGGTTTTGTTTTGTTGTTTTTTTTTTTCAATCTCCCACTTTCCTGTTTGATAGCCAAGTGGCCAGTATTTTACAAACCCAACTAAATTTTCACTAGCACTTTCCTGTTGCCAGTCAGATTGCAGTTGTTTATTCTGCATTATGCACTCACCATCTACCTAAATTTTGTGGTTACTTGGAATAGAACCTTTCACAGTAGAGGAAGGAGGTGCTTTGGGTTCATCTGGTCCTGCTTTACAAGCATCTATAAATTTTTCTATTTTAGCTGCATATTTATACTTATTATAGAAATACAAAGAAAGGGGGTTTTAAATTATATTTTGAAACTGTACCTTAATGAACTGTTAAGAACTTGGGAGAGTCAACATTTTCTATAGCCTTCCTCCCTTGTTGGACATGGTAACTGTGAAAGCCGCTTTTGCTGGTATAATTTCTGTAAACATCTGAGATCTGTGTTTATATCTGCTAGTTAGCTACAAAGTTGGTTCATAGAAAGCAGTTCCTGATTTTCTTCTTAACCTTGAAATACCCTAAAAGGAGAAAACTTGTGAGCATCAATATATGACTCTTTTATATATAATTTTATCTGCTGATCTTAAGACTTTTCAAAGAAATAATAAGTAGAGATTGATGAAACTATAGGACATTTGTACTTAAAATCTGCTTTTCTATTCAAAACTACTGAACTTGCTGAAACCAAAAAAAGGGTAGAATTTAAAAATTTGTGTCTGATTGTCTTTATTTTCCTAAGCTTAGCATGAGTTGAAAATACTTGTTACTTGTTTTTTTGTAGTCATCATATTTTAAATAAAGTAATATTCACGGAAGTTTTAAAATATGTATGTGTATTTTAAGGAAGTCACATGGGAAGGATTTTACTAGACTTTTACAATAAACCTAATCCTAATGAACTCAGCTTCATTTTGAATTTTTCCAAGAAGATATTTGAGCTGTTAGCCACTAGATTCAGCTGTGAAACTTTAGGAATATAATTAACCCTTGAGATGATTTTCATTTTGTTCAAAAGTAGCGCTTTTATTCACTTTTTCTGAAAATATTTTACCTCCCTTCTTCTTACCTAAAGAAGAACATTGTGGTATATAACTTTCCTTTAGTAATAATTCAATTCTTTGGATAATATTTCATGTCCTCAGATAGTCAGAATGTATTTAAATTAACCAAATCATTTAGTGTATGTGGGACTTTACATTAACTTCCAAATTTGGGGGTATGAGTGAAAATATGGAGGAAAAATGGTCTTGGAGATAAGGGAAAATGGAAGTTCGAAAACTGAGGTTAAGTCAGTCCATATAAAAACTGAGGTGTCATATTGTGTAACAAATCATTGTGCATTCTATTTGTAAAATATAGTTAACTTTCGCATCACAGACTAATCCAGTACTTAGGGAGTTTCCTATAACAGAGTTTTTTTTAGAAGTATTTGAATGATATCTGCTACATAAATGTTAGATTAATTAAAGCTGTATTTATACCAAAGTGGAATTTTAAAAGTATTTTCCTACTTTATAAAAACTCTGAAAAGTGGAATTTATAATTTAAAAAATAAATACAATGTTAGTGTTCTAAAGATGTGTTGTACTTAAAGACTCAGATGTTTACAGAATAATTGCCTTTTGCATCTTGGATTGTGGCTAATTGAGTAAGCCATTGCAGCGCACCACCACTGACTATCATTTTATACTATAAGGTGTGGATCCAGAGTTGTATGAATTAACAACTTCTAAGCTGGAAATCTCCACCTCAAGCCTCAAAGTGACTGATGCATTTGCAAGACTCATGTCCACAGTAGAGAAGACAAGCACATCTACCAGGTAAAAGCTAGTGTTCATTACACCCTAATTTTGAATTCTGTGTTTGAACAAACTAGCCCAGATGGGAAAGCATATAAGCTGGTAGTATTTCAATATATTGTATTAAAATTCACTTTACATTTATATAAATGCAGTGGATGCCCAATTCTAGAAAATAGTATCAAGTTATATTTAATTATGAATTTATTAGAGCAGAGCTGTTTCATGAGAGACTGGAAAGTGCTGACAGATATGGTCTTTTTCTCTTTCCCTACGCCTGTACCCACTGTACCCAACTTTGTAACAAAAGAAGAGTCTGATGAAAGAATTGAGATCATAAAACCACTGCAGAACTTCTCCCCCTTTTCTTTCCTAACAACTGAGGTGATCATCTTTGGGGTCCCAGTTTGATAATCCCAAAGTCATGTAAGCTATCCTTTCACCAGGCTAAGAGAGAAGGGCACAGCCATTGTTTTGTTTTCGGAATATTTGCTGAAGTGTGGCACCTTTGATTTAAGTCCTGAAGCCTTGTTTTTTAACAAGCCTTCTGGGATCCCCTTAGGTTCATGACCTTTAGAAAAGCAGTTATCTCAGATACCAGGAATCTCATGTGGGCTTGTGTGTAGGATTCAAAAAACCTTTAGTTTTACATAATTAAGCTCTGGAATAATCCACTGCTTTGACATGTTAGCCATAAAATAAGGCAGTTTCTAATAAGGTAATCATTATAAAGAAATGGTTATGAAGGTAATCTCTACTGCAAGAGCAAATACCAGTGTTAATTGGGATACCAACTCTGCTGTCCCAAATCTGTGATTCATCAACATTTTAAAATAAAAATATTGGGACCCTTCTTGCAGTCCAGTAGTTAAGACTTCATGCTTCCAAGGTGGGGGTACGGGTTCAGTCCCTGTTTCAGGAGCTAAGATCCCACATGCTGCATGGTGTAGCCAAAGAAAAAGAAAAGTGGAAATATTTACCTTTGCCCAGTTAGGCAGAGATATTATAGTGCTTTCTCCTGGCTTTCTTCTGGCTAAATACATTCCATTCACATGTCAAATTCCGATTTATCTTTTAAATCAATTCTTCTGTAGAAAAACATCCATTTAAAAACTTAACTTTTTTCTTTGTGAATAATAAATGCTTACCTGTCTTAAAACTTTGGCTTGAGTTTTCACATGGCCTTTTAAACTGTATCATGTGCTGAAGTTTCCATTCAATCGCTTATTATTAAGTGTATTAATAAGTGTATTATTATTAATAATTATTAATAAGTGTATTGTTGTTAATACACGTAATGTTCATAATTAAGAAAATCCATTGTTATATGTTCTGTAAGCAAGGCTGCCCTGAACTCTTCCCAGGAGTGGGTTTGTAGTCTGCTCATTCTTGCTTAGCCACAGATTCTCTCCCTCGTTCTTGTCCCCCATTTCTTTGTGATAATATTACCTGGCACAGTTAAGCCTCCTATCAAGCTAGTGTGGATTTTTTGCTTGCTTTCTATTTTTTCTCTTTCCAAATAAATTGTATTTTCAACTTAATGTTCTTCTTATGCAAATTTCTCTTCCATTTTTTTCTGTATATGTTAACTAGAGGCAAATGACTTTAAAAACAAGCAAACAAGTGATGCTCTTTTTGTCATTTGGGCTTTCTCCTGCTGCTGCTTGTGCAGCCTTTTCTAAGGGCAGTCCTAGTGTTTCCTCACCTTTTTCCTCTGCAGTCTCACTGAGTGAACTGTAGTAATGTTGAAAGTCTCTGTGGTGAGAATTCATTGTTTGTGCCATTAGGAGGAGCTCTAAGCCACATAGTTAACTTGCTTGCTCTCCTAACTTCAACTCACTCTTGAAACATTCTGTACACTAAGGCACTCTTCCAACTTAAATAACTTTGTTATTTCCATTTTTTCTCTTATTCTGTACTGTTACGAGATGAACTGAAACTATAGTGTGCATCTGGGGGTTAGTGTCGTAACTGTCCAGCTTCACATTTAAAACACAATAAATTGAAAGGAAAACAAGTTGCCGCCTTTGAATTTTCTGTTTTGAGGAATTAACTATTTGAAAATGGTGAGAAGTACAGATATTCACAGGTCTTATAATTAGAAGGTAATACTGTAAAATGGCTCCATGAGTGAATCTCAGAGGGAAGAGAGAGGGTGGTGACATAGTTTCAACAGAACTTTTTAAGTGTCTTTGTTATTTTTATGTTTTGTTTCATTTTTTGTTTTTGATTTTAAAAAAAATTGAAGTGTATACCCCAGCAAAATCTTGGCTTTTGTCAGTACACAGAAGACACAGTGAAAAAGCATTGAGGAACTGTAGTGTGAGGAAGGGTTAAGAAACAGTGGTCTAGGTAGAGGAAATTTGCCATATAGCAAACAACATTCCATACTCTCTTCCAAATGCCTTTGCATATATAAGAGAAAATACATGTGCTCTTCTCTTTCTAAACATAGGTTGTGAAAGAGACTGACTTTTTAAAGAAATGCAAGTTCTCAGTTTTAAAATAGTTCCATCTTCTAGCTTACCTTTTCTAATACAGAGAAAAATTGCTTCCTAACCTTAATCAGTGTGTAGCAGCTAGTTAATAGCAACAGGCTTTTAGCTGAAGCTTACATAAGCCAAAGGACTAGTTGCCAAAAGGCATACTTTTTTTTTTTTTTTTTTACCTTTTAATTGACATATATTCACATACCAGGAAGTTCACCCTTCTCAAGTATATGATTCAGTAGCTTTTAGTGTATTTGCAAGGTTGTGCGACCATTGTTGTTGTTGAGTTGCTCAGTCGTGTCCAGCTCTTTGCAACCCCATGGACTGCACATGCCAGGCTTTCCTGTCCTTCACCATCTCGCAGAGTTTGCTCAAACTTGTGTCCATTGAGTTGGTAATGCCATCCAACCATCCTGTCCTCTGTCATCCCCTTCTTCTCCCAACTTCAGTCTTTCCCAGCATCAAGGTCTTTTCCAGTGAGTCGACTCTTCACATTAGGTGGCCAAAGTATTGGAGCTTCAGCCTCAGCATCAGTCCCTCTAGTGAATATTCAGGATTGATCTCCTTTAGGATTGACAGACTCTCCAGTGCCATAGTTCAAAAGCATCAATTCTTCAGTGCTCAGCCTTCTTTATGGTCCAACTCTCATATCCATACATGACTCCTGGAAAAACCATAGCTTTGACTAGACAGACTGTCGGCAAAGTAATATCTCTGGTTTTTAATACATTGTCTAGGTTTGTCATAGCTTTTCTTCCAGAGAGCAAGCATCTTTTAATTTCATGGCTCCAGTCACCATCTGCAGTGATTTTGGAGCCCAAAAAAATAAAGTCTGTCACTGTGCAACCATCTTAACCACCATCTAATTCCAGAACATTTGTATCATCCCTAAAAGAAACCCCATACCCATTAGCAGTCTCCCTATATTCTACTTTTTCTAGCTCCTGGCAGCATTAATCTGCCTTCTATGTCTATGGATTTTCATATTCTGGTTATTTCATACTAATGGAATAATACATTATATAGCCTTTTGTGTCTGACTTCTTTCACTTAGTATAATATTTTCAAGGTAGCCATATCGTTGCATATTTTGGTACTTTCCATTCCATTTTATGGCTGCCTAGTATCCCATTGTATGGCTGTACCACGTTTTGCTTATCCAGTAATCAGTTAATGTACATTTGAGTTGTGTTCACTTTTTGATTGTTATAACTAGTGCTGCCAGGAACATTCATGTACAAGTTTTTGTATGGACAAATGCTTTCAGTTTTCTTGTGGGTGGAACTGCAGTGTTACATGGTTATGCTACGCTTAATTTTTTGAAGAACTACCAAACTGTTTTCCAAAGCAGTGGCCCCATTTTACGTTCCCACTAATAATGTTTGAGAGTTCCAATGTCTCTACATTCTCACAAGGCTTGTTATTGTCTGATTTATTGGTTATAACCATCCCAATGGGTATGAAGTAACATCTCATTGTCATTTTGATTCACATTTCCCTGATGGCCAGTGAAATTGAGCGTTTTTTCAGGTGCTTGTTGAATAGTTGCGTCTCTTCTTTAAGGAAATTTTTGTTGTTATAAGAATTCTTCTGGATACTTGACCTTTATCAGATATGATTTGCAAATGTTTTATCTCATTCTGTAGGCTGTTTTTTCACTTCCTTGGTTTGTGTCCTGTGAAACACAAAAGTTTCTTAATTTGATGAAGTTCTGTATATATATTTATATACATACATATATGTGTATTTCATTGCTTGTACCTTAGATGCCATATCTAAGAAATCATTGCCTACTTCAAGGTCAGGAAGTATTGTGCTAACTTTTCTCGTAAGTGTTTCATAATTTTAACTCCTACATTTAGTTCTTTGATCCATTTTGAATTAATTTTTGAATATGATATAAGGTAGGGATCCAAGTTCATTCTTTTGCACATGGATATGTAGTTCTACCAGCGATAGTTGTGGAAAAGACAGTTCTTTCCCAGTTTCTCTCTTGAAAATCAGTGTAACCATAATTGTATGGGTTTATTTCTAGACCCTTAATTGTATTGCATTGGCCAAAAGGATAAAGCTTAACTTGGGAGAGTATAAATCAAAAATAGGTCATTGCCTTTGCCTCTTGGGGAAAGGCCATGATGTAACATTTTATTTTCAATTTCTCAAGCATTTTCTTCTTTCTTATATTGTAAGAAAACTAGAGCACATCAATTCCTTAGTGACTACAGATAAATGCACGAAATATGTAAACTATGTAAACTTTCTCTTATTTTTAAATCCAACTTCAGCTAGCCTTCAAGTAGTGCCTCTGAAAGAAGGCAGTTGGTAGAAACTCTAGAATAATCTTTACCAACCATTCCTTGGGTGAAAACTTCTTTGCTGTCCTTCCCCACATCCCAACTGCACTCCACAAATTAGGAAGTGCATTTAGGTGTGATTTTACTTGTTACTATTTTTAATAACTTTTTATCTTTACAAAAGCAGTAAGCATAGAAAGAAAATACAGACAAAATGTTTTTAATTAAAGTATCACATTCTCACCAGTCATATCACTATAACTCCCTAGTTCAGTTCTTTCAGATCTTTATTTTTGCAAATATACACATACAGTTGTTGTTTTAACCAAAAATGAGATTTTATAGTCTATACAAATTGAGCCTACTCTTGTAGTCAGTGGTCTCCATCAATTTCAGTAAATTTTCATTTCATCTAACACTTAGGCTGTATGTATTCAAATTTGCAACAGTGTCCTTTCTCTCTGCTTTCTCCAGATCAATATCTAGTCTAAGACTTTTGACCTAGTGTGTCTACCCCCATCCCTTCTGTTGGCTTTTCAGTGTAGCAGCACTCGCTGGTTGAAAAGGTCACTCCATGTGTCCCACAAAATGGCCCAACCTCCGGATTTGTCCATTTGCTTCCTTCAAGTAGTTTTCAAATGTTTCTCAATTCCCCTTATTTCCTATCAACTGGATATTCTATCTAAAGGTTGGAGGGATTCGGGTAAAACATTTTGGCTGGAAGACATCACAGGTGCTGTGTCAGATCAGAAGACACAATGTCATTTTGACCCTATCGTGAGTGATGCTGAGACCAACTACTGTTGAGAGGCTGCCCTTTCCCTTGGAGCTTTCCAGCTGTTCACTCTGAGACGAAAAAGTGCACCGGCCTCTCTGGTTTTATTTTGGAATAATGCAGATAGTCAGTTTCCCATCCACTTCATAGTTTTTCTGTTATTTAAGTGCCATTAAAAATGTAGATTTTAATCAGAAAAATTTTGGAGTGTTATTCTGTTCTTCTGAGAAACCCTAGAACTGAGATTGATCTGCTGATGGTTTCAGTGTGCCTGAAGCTGAACTTCATATTGGAGGACTTCAGTCCTAAGAGTCTGATGTTTGGTTTTTTCAGTTGTTCTGTAAAATATTTTTATTTCAGCCTGAACTCAAATGTGATTACAACAGAAAAGTGCAGGTATTAAATAAAGGCCTGCATCTATCTTTCCTTTCTTGTTTGATCTCCTGACTTCCTTCACCACATCCTAAAGTGAAGTCACTCAGTTGTGTCTGGCTCTTCGCAACCCCATGGACTGTAGCCTACCAGGCTCCTCTGTCCATGGGATTTTCCAGGCAAGAGTACTGGAGTGGGTTGCAATTTCCTTCTCCAGGGGATCTTCCCAACCCAGGGATCAAACCCTGGCCTCTCGCATTGTAGGCAGATGCTTTACCGTCTGAGCCACCAGGGAAGAGGACAAAGAAAAATTTTAGGTGGAGGAAATAACTTCTGTCCCACCTAGTAGAGTACCATAAGAGAATTGAGCCTTGTAGAGTTAACAATTTTAAATGAACTTTGATCTAAAATTAATATCATTATGACTGCAATGAATGCAGCTATTCTTTCAGTGTATTTAACATCCTAGAAAAAATAAAGGTTGAATTACAGTCCTGTGCTCAATGTGAGCCACAGTTGAGACTCGGTTGGCATTTTCTGTAGCTCACTGAAGGACCCAGGTAAGCAGGAACTCTTCCTCTCTGTCCTGGGTCCCACACTGCTCATTTCTTATACTAGGGGCATTTCATCTACAGGACCCATCAGATTTCGAGACTCCCCTCTCCCTGAGTCCTTCCTGCCTGGGTGCATTCTCGGCCTCAGCAGCTGGCCCTAGTGCTGCAGGCTTTTGACCAACCATCTGTATCCCAGTGGGGCAGAGGCTGGGTGTTTTTGAGCTGAGGGCTTTCTGTCCTGGAATTCCCCTTTGGGGTTGAAGAAAGCCTGAGGTGAAAATTACTTAATGAGGGCTTGTGCCAGACATGCTTTATTCAGTGGGGAGGGGAAATCTAATCAGGCAGAGTTTTCCTAAGGCATTATATTTCTGTTTGGTAACTGTTTTTTATTTTTGGCTGCGCTGCACAGCATGTGGGATGTTAGTTCCCCAGCCAAGGATCAAACCTGTGCCCCCCTGCAGTGGACGCTCTGAGTCCTAACCACTGGGCCACCAGGGAAGTCCCTAGTAGCATTTTAAAAGTATGCCTGGGTAGATTCTTCTAACCTTAAATAGAGCTGTGAGCTGTACACGGGTACAATTAGGCATGTCTAACTGTAATGAACATACATAAATTTGGTGTGAGCTTTCAGAAGAGATTTCACCTCGGGCACAGAAAGCACTCAACACCAAGGTACGACGAGGTTGAGGGACTGGCGGCGGCGAAGATACTCAGGTCCCCACAGGTTGCTGTCTGCTTTGAGAGTGGATTTTCTCCCATTTGGCCTATAGCTAGAGTTACTTTAAGACACTTGTGTTTTTTCATTTGTCAACAGGAAACCAAAAAGAGAAGAGCACCTGAGCGAAGAAGCCATCAAGGTGATCGCCAGCCTTCCTGACCTAACGTTCATGCATGCCAAGGTGTTGATGTTCCCGACCACCTTGACACCTTCCACAAGCTCCCAAGAGAAGGCAGATGGATAACTGATGTGAACTGGACAGTTTCAATTGCTTTTCCTTCCCTCCAGCCCTTCCCTACCATCAAAAGCATACCTGCTCTAATTAAAAAAAAAAAAATTAAAGTTCAGCTGATTTGTTGGTAAGCCGCACTAGAAAGGTATACATAGTAATGTATATTTATTTACATACTGAAGTCATAAATTTATATTAGAAACAAATGTAAATAATCGGGGGTGAACATTTTTGAAGATTTATTCTTTTTGTGTTGCTGGGGTGTATACATTTATGTCTTTGTGAAATACACTGGTGGTGTCCTTCTTACACAACTTTTGAAATAAAAAATGAAAATTAAAAACCCAAATCTCCACTGTCTATGAAGTCCCCTTCAGCCTTTTCAGATTTCATTGAATGTCACATTAATTTTTCATATTGTATATTGAATTACTTTTGCTATCATAAATAAGCGCCAAGTCCCTGTTTAATTTTTTTTTTTTTTTAATTTTATGTGTGGTGGGTTTGTTTCAGGTCTGGCTTTTGTTACCATTTTTGTGCTCTTTTTTAATCTTTTCAATCTGGCCTATTGCTGTTTGACCTTTTGCAAGGTACTTGCATTGATTGGTCTTTTGTTATAGGGTATGGATCATTGTCAGAACTTGATTGAAGGGGTTTAAAGAGATTGTGTCTGTTTTAAATCAGTTTGGTTTGGAGAAGGACCAAATTACATGAATGTCTTACAATGAAATTTACTTGTTACTGATTTTTTTGTTGTTGTTCTATTGTACCACTATTTTTTGAGGATTTTGCACAGTGTAAAATGACATAATCATAGATTGCTATGGTTTAGGCTGTATATACAGTAAAAACTATGGGTTTTAAATGTTTGGGGAAATTCCTATGGAAAAAAGAAAGACATGTAGAAGAGCCTCTAACAAGGTTAATGTGCATGCCTAAGGTCTTTTGAGATTTCAGCGTGTAAATTTCCTTTTAGCTTACACAAAAATAAAATAATTTAAAAGAAATTTAGCCTGGTGTCTGTACTTTGGTATCTGAGGGAAAATGTAATGAATTTGGACATTAAGTTTTATTTCATATTAATGTGTTTCAGTCCAGAGAAAATCATTTGGTAGGGCTTTCACTTTATTAAAACCAAGAAGAATTAGATTCTCACCCGTAAGAACTTGAGGTGAAAGTGAAGTCGCTCAGTCGTGTCCAGCTCTTTGCGACCCCATGGACACCAGGCTCCTCCGTCCATGGGATTTTCTAGGCAAGAGTACTGGAATGGGTTGCCATTTCCTTCTCCAGGGAACTTCCCGACCCAGGGATCGAACCCAGGTCTCCCACATTGTAGTCAGACGCTTTCCTTCTGAGCCACCAGGGAAGTCAAACAACCCTTTAAATAGCTAAGCTGTTTTTATGTAGAACATGAGATCATACAAGAAATTTCCATGATTCATTATAATGTATCTTTGTCAGAATTGGTGAAGTTAAATAGGGATATATAGGGAATTTTTTTCTTCCTAAGAAAATAATATGCATGAAACTAAGGTGAGCAGAAAATCTCTTAAAAGCACTTTTAAAATATTGTTACTAGATTAGGTGTTGCTTTAGCAAAGTCACATAACCCATTTCATTAGAAGTAGGCAATCAGCCCAACAGTAGTCCACCTCATCGGCTGCGGGAATGTTCCATTGGAACTCTTCTGTACCTCTGTCATTGACAGAGATTCCTGTGTTGCCAGGTTATTACACGGGCCATTGCAACAGTTGCTGGAGTGTAATTTAAGTAAGGCCTGAAGCAATGATGCTTATCCAGTCCATCTCCTGCCATTTCCCCCATCTTTTTTTTCAGAGAAAGCTTTCCTTCAGAATAATCACAAGTTATCAGTGCCCAGTGGACCTTCTGAATGGAAGGATAAAAGTATTCCTCAGCAGACTTTTACTTGTTTCAGTAAATTGAAGCTGAAGGGCTGCTTATACAGTCCATTACAACTAAAGCATAATGGTAGCCTTCATCAGCCTAAGTTCAGAGCCTATTTATTAGCTGTGATACCATGAGAAAGTTAATCAACTTCTCTGAGCCATAGTTCCACTATCTTTAAAAATGGGAATGATACCACCTATCTGTGGGGTTGATGTATTAAATAATAACTGTAAAACATTTATCACATGAGGAAACCATCAATAAACAATAGAGCATAGTTCACAAAATCTATAAAGGCCCCTGTAGTTCCAGTAGATTCAAGAAGCAGTCACAGGAAATAGGATCACTTAAGTTACTGTGCTATAATTTAAAAGTGATCAACTGGACATTTCTCAAGAAAGTACCCCTGCTTTAATAACACAAAGTAAATAATTGGTCTAAACTCAACTTTTCAATAAGCCACATTTCCCTTTCATGTGTCCTATTGGCCTTTGATGTTTTAGTCACAACAGGTACATTAACACTTGGTTGTCATAGGTTAAGATCGGGGGTCTAGTCCTGAGGACCAAAAGTCTTAGCTTTTCAGCTTTCCATTTTTCAGCTTTTCCGCTCAGCTTTGCACCAGATCAAGGCCTGAATTACACCGGAAAGCAATAACTAGCAGGGCTGGTGCGGGAAAAGCCTTGCGCATCTCCATGCAAATCTCAGCGACAGGAGAGCTTATTGGCTGCAAGTTTGTCTTGATCTTCAGCTGCTTCTCAGAGCAGCTGCCCATTTGTCCTTCTCAAAGTCAGCCAGAAGGACCCTGCAGAGGTGGGGAGAAGAAACCAAGGAGTCAGAGACCCTAAAAGCCAAGTCACACACAGTGAAGACCAATTTAGCCTTGGCTCAGATGGTAAAGAATCTGGATGCTTGCAGTGCAGGAGACTTGGCTTCAATCCCTGGATTGGGAAGATCCCCTGGAGAAGGGGATGGCATCCCACTCCTGTATTCTTGCCTGGGAAATCTCACAGATAGCTACAAAGAGGAGCCTGGTAGGCTATAGATCATGGAGTCACAAAGACTCAGACACGACTGAGCGACTAACACACTTTGCGTCTTCCACATCTTAAAACCAGCACACTCATGCCCCTAGAATCTCATCTTACTTGATGGCCAAATCCAAATAGCCATACCAGTTAATTCAAGTCAAACTACAAAGTTATAGGAGAAACTTCCCTAAATTGAGTCATGTGTCACTACTATTTTTGTGAGTCATTCTTTTATAGAGACTTGTTCTTCCCTCTACATGATTGTCATGCTCTTTATTTAGAACTTGTCTTTTTGCTCTCTTATGTTTCTTGAATCAGGATTAGGCTTGGCTGTGAGTAACAAAAACCAAAAATACTACATATAATAAGACTCATACTTTCGTCACATTTGAGCTTCTCTGAAATTGGAGTGTGTCATACAATTAGATGGGGTAGCTATTTAATTGACAGCAGTTTCTTTTTCTTAGTGATATATAAAATAATGACAGAGTTGGTGGGAAATGGTAATGGTGGCTTCAACATTAGGAGTTTATTTCTCTTGCATGTACATCAGAAAACAGTCTGGGGATAGTAAAGAGGCTTCATAAGCTCATCCGAAATGGAAACTCTAAGCATCCTGTCCTGTGATTCTCAACACATGGTCGCTCTTATGGTCCAAGTATTCTGTTGGGGGTTCAGCCACCAAGTCTGCATTCCAGCCATCATGGGAGAAGGGCATACTCCTTTCTGCTAAAGACACTTTCCATAAGATATAGACAGTATTTCTAATTCCGACCCATTGACCAGAACTTAGTTGCAGTGCCATCAGTTTAGTTCAGTTGCTCAGTCGTGTCCGACTCTGTGACCCCATGGATTGCAGCACGCCAGGCTTCTCTGTCCATCACCAACTTATTCAGACTCATAGCCATCGAGTCAGTGATGCCATCCAACCATCCCATCCTCTGTGGTCCCCTTTCTCCTCCCACGTTTGATCTTTCCCAGAATCAGGGTCTTTTCAAATGAGTCATTTCTTCACATGGTGGCCAAAGTATTGGAGTTTCAGCTTCAGCATCAGTCCTTCCGATGAATATTCAGGACTGATTTCCTTTAGGATGGACTGGTTGGATCTCCTTGCAGTCCAAGTGACTCTCAAGAGTCTTCAACACCACAGTTCAAAAGCATCAATTCTTTGGCCCTCAGCTTTCTTTATAGTCCAACTCTCACATCTATACATAACTACTGGAAAACCATAGCTTTGACTAGATGGACTTTTGTTGGTAAAGCAATGTCTCTGCTTTTTAATATATTGTCTAGGTTGATCATAGCTTTTCTTTCAAGAAGCAAGCGTCTTTTCATTTCATGGCTGCAGTCACCATCTGCAATAATTTTGGAGCCCCCCAAAATAAAGTCTGTCACTGTGTTTCCATTATTTCCACATCTATTTGCCATGAAGTGATGGGACCAGATGTCATGATCTTAGTTTTCTGAATGATGAGTTTTAAGCCAGCTTTTTCACTCTCCTCTTTCATCAAGAGGCTCTTCACTTCCTCTTCACTTTCTGCCATAAGGGTGGTGTCATCTGCGTATCTGAGGTTATTGATATTTCTCCCAGCAATCTTGACTCCAGCTTGTGCTTCATCCAGCCTGGCATGTCTCATGATGTACTCTGCATACGAGTTAAATAAGTGGGATGATAATATACAGCCTTGATGTACTCCTTTCCTGATTTGGAATCAGTCTGTTGTTCCATGTCCAGTTCTAACTGTTGCTTCGTGATCTGCATACAGATTTCTCAGGAGGCAGGTCAGGTGGTCTGGTATTCCCATCTCTTTAAGAATTTTCCACTGTGTTGTGATTCACACAGTGCCATATCTAACTGCAAAAGATATGCAGTACCATATCTAACTGCAAAAGAGAGTGGAAAATACCTTTATCCTGGGTGTCCAACTTAAAGGGATTCTAGTAGTGAGGAAAGAGAGAACAGATGATGTAGGACAACCAGAAGTCTGAGTCATTCTTGTTTTTCACTTCTCGGTCCTTACAAATAGTATGTCATGGAGCTAAAGTAGTACATAGAGAAATGAGTTCTGTGATCATTGTCTCAGGCTGTGGCAATGCCTCAAAAGGGATCTGTCACCTTTCTGTTGCTTTTCCAAGGGGGAAAGGTCAATAGGGGGTAGCTCACGTTTACTAGCACCTTTCAGAGGCACAAACGCTGAGACAAATCACGGGTGGAAGTAGGGGACAGTCTGGGGAGGTAGAAGGGACACCGGATTAAGCTAAGAGTTATGTGTTCTAAGTTTAGCTCTGCCACTTCAATCAGCTGTTAAGATCTTGGATAAATCCCTTTCTAAGTTGCAGGTACTTGATGCATAAAATGAGGGGTCGGAATCTACAGAATCAAAAGCTAAAGCAGGAGGACTTCCCTGGTGTCCAGTGACTAAGGTTCTGCATTCCCAATGCAAGGGGCCTGGGCTTGATCCCTGGTGGGGAACTAGATCCTGCACCTGTTCAGTCACTAAGTCGTTTCCAACTCTTTGCGACCCCATGCCCTGTAGCCCACCAGGCTCCTCTGTCCATGGGATTCTCCAGGCAAGAATACTGGAGAGGATTGCCAGTTCCTGCTCCAGGAGATCTTTCTCACCCATGGATCGAGCCTGTCTTCTGCATTGGCCGGCGGGTTCTTACCACCCAGCCACCAGGGAAGCCCCCTAGACTCTGCACTCCATAACTAAAGCTCCCATATACCACAACAAAGACTGAGGATCCCAAGTGCCACAACTAAGACCTGAGTGGCCAAATGAAAAAAAAAAATAAATAAATAAATTTTCAAACAAACAATTTTAAAAAGCTCATTTGGAGAAACCTTAGAGAATCAGAATTTTAGAGCTGAAAGTTTGGCTGGCCCAGTGCTCTGCAAGTCACTCCCAGAAGCAGTGTTGCAAGAGGGCTGGGCCCTGCAGCGATGGGGGTGTCCATAGTAACACACTGGGTTTATATGGGGAGCAGGGAGATTTGCAGAAGATTCATTGGAGCAAAGGGTTCCATTGCTATCAAACATTGGGAGCCAGTGATGATTACATTCCCAGAGCTGAAAAAATTGAAGCCTGGAAAAGGAAATTGGCATTCACAATGTTACTCATCTATAACCAGAGGCCAGACCTGAATCCAGTTTCCTAATTCTCGGTCTTTTCCTTTACACCCTCTTGCATCTCCCCTCTGAACAGGCAGCCAGTTTAGCCTTTGCCCAAACAACTGCAGGACCTCACGTGAGCTCAGACTCTTACAGGTTGTTTGCTCCCGACACACACCTGCTTTGCAGGCCAGAACTGACGGTTAGGTAGAAGGGGCACCAGGTTAAGTTTGATTCAAGGGAGAAAACTAATCCCTTTACCATAAGTACTGAAGACCAGTATCATGCTCCCTGTCCCCGCCTTCTACCAGGTCACCCATGATAACACGGCTGCCAGCTCTTTCCTATACATGCCATCCTTCCCTGCATATTATTCCAGTTTACCGTAATTCCTCTTAAAATGCGCTCTTGAGGCCTTCCCTGGTGGCTCAGTGGTAAAGAATCGGGCTCCAAAGCAGGAGACACAGGTTCGATCCCCAGGTCGAGAAGATTCCACATACCTTGGAGCAACTAAGCCCATGGGCCACAACTACTGAATCCCATGTGCCTAGAGCCCGGGCACATCAACAAGAGAAGCCACGCAATGAGAAGTCTGCTTACCGCAACTAGAGAGTAGACCCACTCGCCACAACTAGAGAAGAAGCCTGTACAGCAACGAAGACCCAGCACAGCCCAAAATAAATAATAAATAAATAAAATTCATGTTTCTAAATGTGCTCCTGAGACTGGACCAGATGTTGCTTCATCACTGGCAGAGGGCTCATATTTATTTCATTTCAGAGACTTCTTTCAAAGGTAGCCTACAATTGCATTATTGTAATGTAATGTTGCCATACTGTCTATGGCAACAACATTGCCTCTTTATATTGTGTAAACAGTCTTTTCTCCATAACTGCCATCAAGCCAGATTTTCTCTATCATCTACTTGTGTCCTTGAGTTTCTAAGAACCAAAAACGGTTCTTCATTTGTCCTTTTACAACATTACTCTGTTAGCTTTGAATGTCTATTTTAGCCGGTCCATCTCATCACATCTTAAATGTACCATCTAGCATGCAGTCTACCCCTCCTTCCTCAGCTTTATCATCCACAGATTGACAAATAACCTGTGTGATCCAATCACCGACCCAGATATTGAACCGTACAAATCCCCACATCTCCCCTTGCAGCACGCCAGGAAGACTCGGACACATCTCCTCAGCACAGGGACACTCACGTTTCTCCATCTTGCCCACGGCTCCTAAGAGCAGGCAAAGCTTTGCCAAATCCCTCTCGCTCTGCTTCTGGGCAGCTCATGGACATCCTGAGTATTCCCACACATGATCTCCAACCCCTCATTCAGCTTGATGTCTGTGCCCTAGTGCTCCCAAAGTGTAAGGGTGAAGAAACAAGTAAGAAATAAAAACAGCTACTCAGGATGGGAGATTAAATGAGGATAATCCGTAGAGTCACTGGCACATAAGAAGCACTCAGTAAATAATTTCGTATTATCATCCTTCGTCCAGGTCAGCATTCCATCACTGATGCTACAGAGAGAAGGCTGATGCTGGGAGCAACAGTCATCCTCCTGACAGTAAGTCAGAAAGGCCACCTGACATCCGCAGTCACTGGATGCCCTCCGTGTCTCACGCCTCCACTGTCCAACGTGTTACCTCATCTTTTCGACAGGACAATCTCGGAAGATAGAATTCATATCACTTCATATATTTTATTTTAGATTTACCAATTTCAAGAACTGCTCCCTTCCTTCAGTTTTCCAAACCTAGGATTTAAGGACTAGACAACGGTCCCCTCCCCAACCCTGACCAAGACTGTGAGTGGCGACGTCGGCTCGTTTGGCTTCCACCTTTCGACTCGCCTTTGGGCCACACCCACGCTCCTCTCCCCATGTGGTCGTCTCTCTCCTGGGGGTCAGTGACTAGAGCCACAGAAAATCACAAAGGTCAGTGGGTGCTGTGTCTGCCTCGGGAAAGGGTCTCCCTGGTTGCCGATGTAGTGTTTCCCAATGGCTCCTCAGCCCAAACAGGTAACACACAGTCTTGGTCAAGCTTCTCATCCTTGCCCCGTCTGCAGCCCTGCCCCAGCCTTCTGAAACCCGCCACCCTCAGCCAGGATCCCACAGACTCTGCATCGACGTATGCGCCTCACAAAGCTGCACTCTCACCTGCCTGCACACCCTCAGCCCTGGCCTTGGTGGCCTGTCCCATTAACCACCCAAACCCCTGCTCAGGGCCTGCTCCCCTGCCCCATGCCTAATCCTCTCAGACCTGGAGTTCCTACCAGTGATGCCTCCTCCACCCCCATCTCCTCCATCTTCAGGCCCCCAGGGTCTCTCGCGTGACCACGGTGACAGCCCATGCTGACTCACCCCACCTCGCCTCCCTTCCCATCTAACCTTTGGCCGAGCGCAGGGTGCTGTCTATCAGAAAGCCTTCCCGGCGCTCCTTTGCCCTCATGACAAAGTCTTAACTCCTCGGCGTATCACAAAACATCTGGGGCTGCACCCATGTGTGGCAGGCTCTGCCAGGATAGTCGGCTGCTCTCCAGGACCCAAGCGCCCCCTCCCAGGGTCGCTCTTCCTTACCATGGGGCCAGCGTCACTCCCGGAAGCCTTTCTGGTCGCCCCTCCCCTGCCCCGTCCGTCCCCAACACCAGTTGGTTGGTCTGCTGCCACCCTGGGTGCTTGGCAGAGTTCTCTGATAATAAGAGGTTTACATTATTGTCATCCAACCAGCCTGCATTATTAGCAGTGCCACTGGGTGCCAGGCACGCGCTTTGCACACACGGGCCTTCAGAATCCTCCCTGGAACTCTAAGAGGTCCCTGAACACTACTCACCCCAGTTTGCTGGGGATAAAACCATGACTTGGAACACTGCGTAATTTCCCCAAGGTCACTCAGCCAGGAAGCGGAAGAGTCTAGAAGTCAGGTCTATCTGATCCCAGAAGCTTCATGGTGTGATGAGGGCTGTCAAGTCACCTGTGGCTTTGCTCCTTGCTCCCTCAGGCTGTGAGGTCCTCGAGGGCAGGACCCTGTCTTTCTCCGATCAGGCCCATGATCCCTGGCAGACATTCACCTTGTTTACTTCTTGAACCAGTTAGTACTGAGCCCCTCGGCGAAATGGAGGGATCCTTCCAGCATCTGTCCTGTGCCTTGGCCTGCAAATATGAGAGCCTTGCCTCATATTCTGTCTGATTTTTCTCCAGATACCCTGTTCCATTGATCACTGACTCGATTCTCCAAGTCTGAGACTAACACCAACACCAACCTCATGGGACTTCAGTTTTGCTGAAAGCTATTTGTTTGGGTATGGTTTGGCCTTGATTCCTGCCTTGTACAAGCAGCAAGTAGGGGCTGGGCATGGGGAGATCTCAGGTGCTCGGGGGGCATGGCTCCATAGCCCACACTGCACGGCGGGTCCTGTTTGGAAAGCTCATGGCTCTGTAAAGAGATTCCCAAACCTGGAATCCTGACCTTTCCCCAGAGGGGCCCTTGGTGGGTAGTGATGGGCAGTAAGTTCCTGAGTAAGGCCTGGGGGCGCTCAGACTTGGGGGTCCTCAGAGCTTGATATCCCTGAATGACAGGGTCACACTGACAGTCACTGAACTCAGGGACACAACAAGGAAAACTGAAGGCATGCACATGCTGAAACTTGCCCAGCCAACTGTCTGCTTCCAATACCCACCCCTCCTTTTCTCTTCTGAGTTAGGGCTGGAGGTGGTGTGGTCATGGCAGAGGGAGTTGCTCCTGACTTTTCTGTTCTGAGGCAGGCTCCCCAGTATGGCCACAACACCCCAAATCCACAGGATGACTGCCAGAGACAGCTATGCCAGGGGCCCTCCTCCCATTAATAAATCCAAGCTTCAGCTGAATGGAGACATTTGACTGAAACCAGTATTTTTACTCTGAAGGAGTAGCGAAGTGTGACTCAAGGCCCGGCCGACTCCAGGCTTAAAGCCTTGGTCATGGGAAGACCGGTTTGAGTGGGTGAGAATCTGTTTCACTTTATTTTTGCTGAGTTGCCTTGGGAGACTGAACTTTGATCTGGGTGGGAATCACTAATTCATTGGCTCACAGGAAGACATAGACCAGTGTTCCACCTCCTGTCAGAAGAAACCAGTGCCCCTTGGCTCAAAGAAGAAGCCTGAACGCAGTCCCCAGCACCCCGGTACCCTCCCACCCACTCGCCCGCCTGCTTAGTCACCTTTCTTGGCCTCCTGGGTCCCATCAGTGCCACACCAGCCACCACCAGAGAGCTGGGTGGCTTGGTTTCCCTTCAGTTACTATCTTGTAACTCCCTCTTAATTTACAATCTGTTTGCTCTCTCAGATGTTTGGAAAGAAAACTCCTTAGTCAGCAGCCCTGGAAAGCTTCATTTTCAGTGAAAACTGGATCTTTCTTTCCCAGGTTTTTTGGGGGCTTGTGGCTGGAACCTAACGTCTGTGAGGCAGGCAGGACCTCACTGGCTCTATATCACCAGATACCTATTGAAAGGATGCATTCGGGGTAGAAAATGTGGGCAGAGCCCACCAGTGACAACTGGTCTTTATTTAATACCACCCTCTGCCAACCAGAAGGGGGGTGAGCTCTTGGCCCTGAGAGAGGAGCAAAGATGAGAAACCTCCGGCTTAGCTCAGATGCTAGTGGGGACCCACCAGGAAGCCCTTTCCCTAAGGGCAGACAAGAAAGCCACACCACCTGAACATCTTCCTGACTGAAGGGGAGTGTTCGCCACGGGGTTACTTAGCTCTGCGGGCTGGCCTCTCAGACAGGGTCCTCCCAGGCACTTCCATCAGAGGTGACGCATCAGCCTGCTCGACTTTGAACCGTCCTGTGGTGTGCTTCTGAAGATTGTGAAAGAAGGGGCAGGAGCTATTACTAAGGATAATCATTTCAACACGGAACTTGGTAGGGAACGAAGCACACCACTGGCTCTTGGGCCCTGGCGGTTCCAGGATCTCTCAGCTGTCCTCAAGCGTTCACCAGCCCCGTGGCTAAGGAACCCTGAAATGTGGCCTGAACGTTGCTCCTGGGAAAGAAGCAGGAATGAGGCAACTGGAGTTTGAATCCTGGTATGCCACTTCCTAACTGTGAGACTAGGAACCAGTCTGCCAAATGGGGATCAGCGTTAAAGTTAAAAAAAAAAAAAAAAACATCAATCAACATGAAAACAGTCCTTTTAGAATTAAAGAAAGAACTTTTGTTAAACTAATTTGCACAAACTTGGAAGCAATAAATACTGAGTGATGTAACATACTATTATTCTCATTAATCATTGTCATTGTTATTATTGTTTAGGCCCTCAGGTTCTTAGTGGGACACAATGTGTCTCACCTGACTAAGGAGCCTTATAGGGAACAAGACTGCTTCTGACGCTACACCTGATTCAATAAAATGAATAAGGACCAGCAGGCCAGCTGTTCAGGACAGAAGGATTATGAGCAATTGACTCCTGACCTGAATGGCTGGGCTGCAGAAGTAGCTGAGCTCCACGAGGGGGCTCAGGAGATGCTGAAGGGGCTTAGAGAGAGGCCATGGTGGTGGTACCTGGAATCATCCGGTGAGACCTCAGAGAACCCTCCCTGGCACTTCCCTCAAAGGTGACCCTTGACACCCTGCCAGTGTTTTTAACTGTCTTGTGATGAGCTTGGAGGATAGGTGGAATGGAAACAGGGTTGGGGGTTGTTCAGCCAGAACCCATCCTAGAAGGTGAATCCCACAAAGACTGTCCATTCTTTCACTCATTCAAGTTTGGTTAAGCACCTACTATGTGCCAGCTGCTGCGGCACATTTCCTTCCAAACACACAGAAAGTGCACACCCCTGGGTTTGGCAAGCACTGAGAGCCCAGCCAAGCCCAGGAAGGTGAGCTCTGTCCCCTGGGGCATCTCATTCTCCTCCCTTGAGCCACCCTGAACTTTAGAATGCTTAGATTTTGTTTACTTATTTACTGTGTGAAGAATTTCAGAATAAATCATGGACATCGTCCCCTGTCATCTCTGCATACCAACAGCATGTCCAACATAAAGGAATATTCTCCTAAATGCAAATACCATTATCACACCTAAGAAAATTAGTAATAATTTCTGAATACCATCTGAAACCCAATCTATTAAAATTCCCCCAAAAGTCTGTAAAGTATCTTTTGTAGCTCACTGGTTCAAGTCAGTGTCTGCTCATGGAGTACACATTCACTTGACTGTATGTTCCTTTTGACCTAGGTTCCTTTTGACCCATCCTTTTATTTTCATTGCATTGATTTTTTTTTTAAGAGACCAGGCCAGTTGTAGAATGTCCCACATTCTGGATTTATCTGATTATTTCCTCCTGGTGTCATTTAGCTTTGTCCCTCTACGCGCTCTATTTCCTCTAATACAGTCTTAGTCCCTTCCGATTGCTTTAATGAAAATACAGTAAGTAGATTGAAAGTGAAAGTCACTCAGTCATGTCAGACTCTTTGCAACCCCATGGACTATACAGTCCAAGGAATTCTTCAGGCCAGAATACTGGAGTGGGTAGCCTTTCCCTTCTCCAGGAGATCTGCCCAACCCAGGGATCGAACCCAGGTCTCCCGCATTGTAAGTGGATTCTTTACCAGCTGAGCCACAAGGGAAGCCCAAGAATGCTGGAGTGGGTAGCCTATCCCTTCTCCAGCAAATCTTCCCGACCCAGGGATCTAACCTGCTTGCAGGAGGATTCTTTACAAACTGAGCTATCAGAGAGATATATACAATAGATTGAGTGACTTACAAATAACAGAAATTTATTTCTCATATTTCTGGAGACCCGGAAGAAAGAGATCAAAGCTCCAGCTTGGCCAGGTTTTGGTGAGAACCTGCTTGCTGGTTCATAGACAATACACATGGCAGAAGAGAAGGGAGCTCTCTGTGTCTCTTCTAACGGCCCTAATCCCAGTCATTAGGGCTCTACCCTCGTGATCTATTTACTTCCCAAAGGCCTCACCTCCTAATACCATCACACTGGGTGTGAAGATTTCAAAACATGAATTTAGGGGAATACAAATATTTCATCTATCGTAATAGCCTTCCTAAAGGTCAATATCTTGAAATATTACCAACTTCACGTGGCTCTTGGGCTTTACAAGGCATAGATACAGTAGGGAGGGGTAAGGATGAGAAAGAAACAGCCCTGGAGGTGCTCTTGCCACAGCAGGGAGGCCCAAAGCCATGGCCAGGAAGGACCTATGTGCCCTAGGAAAGGTTCCTGTACAGAGGAGGGGGCGTTCAGCAAATTTTTTCATCCAGAAACCCCCTGCTGTGCACTGCACCACTCCAGGGGTTGCCTTCACAGAGTGAACAGCACAAATGGTATCTCTGGAGCTGCATATCTGGAATCTCTCCAGGAGCCCTATGATACAGGCACTATTCTCATCTCATCTTACACATACCATGACAAAACCTCGGCCCAGAGAGGTTAAATAAGTTGCCCCAAAGCACACAGCAAACTAGATTTACACCCAGAGGATTTGGCTGCCCGTCCATGCGTCCATGCAGTGTCTCCAAGCTCTGCCATTGTCTTGGAGCCTCCCAACCAGCCCCTGAAGGGTCTCCTATGCTATCACTATTCCACAGGTGATGACACTGAGGTTGGGCAAGTGGGCCAAGGTCATCCCACAGTGAAGGCCAGAGCCAAGGAAGAGTCAGAGGAATTGAGAGGGGCAAGAGATCACCCTGGGCTGAGGCAGTGGAAATCCAGAAAGCTGCACAGCTCAGAAGCGTGATCCTGAGGTTCAGCTCCTGGGGGCCAACAAGCCAGGTTCTGGCCCAGCCCCGCATTGGTCTGCCTCCCTCCAGAGCCCCAGCCGGGAGAGATGGATTCTGGAGGAGAGGATGGTCTCAAGGTTAATATTCACCCTCGTTTTCCACTCAGCATCAGAGTCACAGGGGCCCTCTGAGGAGTGTGCTCGGTGGGTAGAGAAAGATTAATGAAGCAATCTGGCCAGCCCTCCATACCCCAACCACCTCCTTGGATCTTGACCAGATGCCTGTTTGCAGCTCTGCAGCACAGCACCCCACCTCATGGGGAGCCTGCATGGTGCCGGAGCTCAGGCCACATGGAGACCGAGCTCATTAAGGCCACATACAGGGCAACTACAAGAGAGGACAGGCCCACTGCTCCCCCCTCCCCCTACCAACTCCCCAGCACAGACAACACCTAAGTGCCCACAACCAACCTACAAAGAGGTAGAGATGGCAGCATGAGGAGTCCCATTTCACAGATGAGAAAAGCAAGGCTTGGAGGCTCTACTATTGACTGCCAGCCCCCTCAAAAGAGATGTCTCCCCCAGATCTGTGACTATGATTTTATTTGGAAAAAATACTCCTTGCAGATGTAATTAAGGACCTCAGAACAAAACATTCTGGATCATGGTAGGTTCTAAGTCTAATGACAAGTGCCTTGTCAAAGAGGGATGGGTGTGAAAGTACTTAATGCTATTGAACCACATACTTAAAAATGGTTAAAATGGTCAATTTTATGCTACACACATTTTACCACAATAAAAATTAAATTTAATTCTTTTTTTTTTTTTAAAGAGGGTGAAGAGGATGGGAAAAGAGACACAGAGGAGAAGGTGATGGGAAGATGGAGACAAGAGATGGCAGTGATACGTCTTCAAGCCAGAGAACGTGGGATCGCCTTCAATCTTTCCCAGATCAGTGACTTTTCCAATGAGTCATTTCTTCTTATCAGGTGGCCAAAGTATTGGAGTTTGCCAGAGATGGCAGTGATGCGTCTTCAAGCCAGAGAACGTGGGCCAGGAGAAGGGCACAGGACGGTTTCTCCCTGAGATTCTAGAAGGAACCAAGCTTGCTGACTCCCTGATTTGGACTCCTGAGCTCCAGAACTGTAAGGGGACAAATTTCTGTAGTTTTCAGCCCCTCGGTTTGTGGTAATTTGTTCCTCAGGCCTAGGAAAGTACTACATAGAATGACACTTGACCAAGGTCACGTGGCTCTTCTGTCACAGAGGCCTAGGGCTTCTAACTACAAATCTAGCGCTTGCTACACTCTTGGGATGTTCCCTGATGCGACAAGGCAGGCCCCTGTGGTTCACAGGGCAGGCAGAGCTCAAAGGAAGTCTCCCATCTGTGCTTACCACCATGGCCAGTGCACCCCACCCTGAGAATGCAGCGTGATACCCCCAGAGGAATGAAGTCATCAGACCACTGCCTGGCATCTCTTTATGAGGCCGTGTGCACAAAGGTACCTCAGGAAGCTCTGTTTCTAATCTCTTTCTAAAGACTGCCTGGTTAGTTCTAATGAGGTGGATGAAACTGGAGCCTATTATACAGAGTGAAGGAAGCCAGAAAGAAAAACACCAATACAGTATACTAACGCATATATATGGAATTTAGAAAGATGGTAACGATAACCCTGTATGCGAGACAGCAAAAGAGACACAGATGTGTAGAACAGTCTTTTGGACTCTGTGGGAGAGGGCGAGGGTGGGATGATTTGGGAGAATGGCCTTGAAATATGTATAATATCATATGTGAAAAGAATCACCAGTCCAGGTTTGATTCATGATACAGGATGCTCAGGGCTGGTGCACTGGGATGACCCAGAGGGATGGTACGAGGAGGGAGGTGGGAGGGGGGTTCAGGATGGGGAACACATGTACACCCGTGGTGGATTCATATTGATGTATGGCAAAACCAATACAATGTTGTAAAGTAATTCAGTTCAGTTCAGTCGCTCAGTCGTGTCCGACTCTTTGCGACCCCATGAATCGCAGCACGCCAGGCCTCCCTGTCCATCACCAACTCCCGGAGTTCACTTAGACTTGTGTCCATCGAGTCAGTGATGCCATCCAGCCATCTCATCCTCAGTTGTCCCCTTCTTCTCCTGCCCCCAATCCCTCCCAGCATCAAAGTCTTTTCCAATGAGTCAACTCTTTGCATGAGGTGGCCAAAGTACTGGAGTTTCAGCTTTAGCATCATTCCTTCCAAAGAAATCCCAGGGCTGATCTCCTTCAGAATGGACTGGTTGGATCTCCTTTCAGTCCAAGGGACTCTCAAGAGTCTTCTCCAACACCACAGTTCAAAAGCAGCAATTCAGCTCTCAGCCTTCTTCACAGTCCAACTCTCACAACCATACATGACTACTAGAAAAACCATATCCTTGACCTTAGTCGGCAAAGTAATTAGCCTCCAATTAAAATAAATAAATTTATATTTTAAAAAAAGATTATCTGGTTGTCCTGAGTGACAGGAGTGCTTCCAGGACCACATGCAATGTGCAATGCACAACTCCAGGGGCCGCCTTCACAGAGTCAACAGCACCTCTGGGGCTGTGGGGCACAACCCGCACCACTGCACAGGGTAATTGTGACCACTTCCACTGAGCAGGTCAAATTCCCAGGTTGCCAGCCCTTTGGTGAGATTGGCCCCACCCCACTGGTCCCAGCTTCCTGGCAGAACTGGCTGGTGGGTCTCAGCCTGAGAATCATGAGGGCTTCATCAGTCCTGGGCAGTGGGAGTCTTTGTATGCTGGAGCCATTACCAGGAAATAAGACTTCCCAAGTCCTGCACAGACTCAGATCCAAAGGAGCCTCTCTCAGACCCAGAGACTGGTGAAGTAGTCTGGGCCTGCAGCAGACCCTTCTCAAATAGGTTTGCTAAGGATTCCCTTGCTTCCCAGGTAACACTAGTGGTAAAGAACCCACCTGCCAATGCAGGTAGACCTAAGAGACGTAGGCTTGATCCCTGGGTTGGGAAGATCCGCCGGAGGAGGGCACGGCAACCCACTGCAGTACTCTTGCCTGGAGAATCCCATGGACAGAGGAGCCTGGAGCCCATGGGGTTGCAAAGAGTCAGACATGACTGAAGCGACTTAGCACGCTTAGATTTTTGAAGACAAGTCAAGCTGAGACTTTAAATTATTAAGCTTGGAAGTGGTCATGAGAGAGTCCTATCACTTTGGGGGCCCAACAACATCCTTGTCCTTCCTATTAGTTTTTAACCTTTATTTAGATTCTGTAAGCCAAATATTTAGACTCTGTAGCCTAAAGGAAATCAGTCCTGAATATTCATTGGAAGGACTGATGCTAAAGCTGAAACTCCAATACTTTGGCCACCTGATGAGAAGAAATGACTCATTGGAAAAGTCGCTGATCTGGGAAAGATTGAAGGCAGGAGGAGAAGGGAACAACAGAGGATGGGATGGTTGAATAGCATCACTGACTTGATGGACATGAGTTTGAGCAAGCTCCGGGAATTGGTGATGGACAAGGAAGCCTGGCGTGTTACAGTCCTTGGGGTGGCAAAGAGTTGGACAAGACTGAGTGACTGAACTGAACTGAAGAAAAATATGCATATGAAATACTGTCTAGATGTATATATTTCATAGGTACATACATCTTTAAGAGGCATTTCTGCCACTTGCAACCAGACCATCTTATATACTGCTCTGAACCATCTGGACATTTTGTGGGAGCTTTCCTTCCTGCAGAAGGGAGCAGGAGTGGGTTGGGGAGGACGTGAAGGCCTTGAGGTTAATGTGCTGGAAGCTGCCTCCGAGCTTATAAATTAAGAACTAGCATCTTTGAACTCACTGAGTAAATCTATAGGAAGATAGATTTAAGCTGAAAATAATGTCATTTCCACACAGTCTTAGGAGCATATGTGTGCAGCCTCAAAGCTAAAAGCTACTAGACTTTTTGCTCCTGAGCTCTCAGCCTGGTGACAGCGGTGTGCCCAGACTGGGGCTCCCCAGGGTCCAGTAGGGCAGGTGCAGGGGACATGGCCAAGCAAAGCTTCAGCCTCAGGTGTGAGGTACAGTAAGGACTGCCTCTGGCCCAGCTGGCTTTTCCAGTTCAGCCTGCACGGTCCTTCCTGTTCCTTCCCTCATCCTCTGGCAAACAGTGGCTGCAAACCAGCACCCAGAGAGCCAGGGGATTCCCACGGGGGCCTTCCCTGGGGTAGGGGCTCTGCCAGTCTACTCTTGGAAGCCAAGAAGAGTTGGGGGGGCGGAGGGGGGCAAGCTGGCGAAGGTACCTAGGGGGCCCCTTGGGCCTCCTCTCCTTCACCACCTTCCAGCTCCCCAGGGCTTCAACCCTCTTCTCCCTATGCCCACCCCATCCCACCACCTGCCACTCACAGGTCGAGGTGGACAAGGTAGCTGTCTAGAGGGGGAAGGAAGTTCAGAAACTACCCCTTCCAACCCAGTTGCTTTACACAGGGAGAAACTGGGACCAGGGAAGTGAAGTGGGCTGTTAAAGGCCGCATGGCTATGAGAAGGCGCTCCGGATGTAGAACCTGGGGCTCTAGACGGCGGCTCTCTGTGCGGGGGCGGGCAGGGGGGCCATGGGGCTGGACGTGGAGCCGGCTCTCTTTCCCTCCCTCTGTGAGCTGGAGGGGAGCCCAGCACTAGTGACAGGCAGCCACGGAGGTGGACGGGTTTGAGAGGCAGGGGCCCAGGCGGTCTGGACTGTCAGGAGGGACGCTCCAGTTCCGTCCCCCGTGGCGCCTTTGTCTCCCTGCGGCGCGGTGGGCGCGGAGGCCGGGGAAGCCGCGCGGGGCGCCCCGGAGCTGCCCCGGGGCCCGGGGAGGGAGGCCCGGCCGCCGCGCCCTGGGTGGCCGGAGAGGCCCTCCCGCCGCCCAGGCGCCCGCCGCCCCGTGTCACCCGGCCCAAGTCGCCGCGCCGCCGCCCGCGGTTCCGGCCTCCTCCGCCGCTTCCCTTCCCAGGGGCCCTGGGGTGTGAGCCGGGCCCGCCTCCCTGGGGCGCGCCCCTGGGTCCCCCCTCCGAGCTCCCGGGCGGCCGTCCTCTTAAGTGTGGCCCCGGGACCAGCAGCATCGGCTTCCCCCGCCCTCGGAGCTTGAACTTGCAAAGGCAGACTCCCGGGCCAGCCCTGGTCTCTGGATCCCGCGCGCTGTGTTCACGGGCCCTGCCGGAGACCCGCACGGTCGCGAAGTCTGAGACCCGCGGCTCTGGAGCAGGGACACCGCCCCGTCCAGCTCGGAGGGAGGGCAGACCCTCCCTCCTGGAGGCAGCGATCCTGTCTCCCTGTCTCGGAGCCCTCAGGTAGCCGGCTGTTTCTCGCAGCCATCGGTCTCTGCTGAGTAGCGACCGGTGAGGGAGGGGGAAGACCTGTTCCCATAGGCAGGCCTGGGTTTCCGTACTAAAAATGGTCTTTCCTGGATGATGACCCGGAGTGACTTGGAAATTGACACAAATTGCTTCAAAGAATTGATCCCCTTAGCGTCTTTTTAGATTAAATCCCAAGTTGTTTACAACGGAGGTGGAAAAAGCACTCCAGCTGTCTTGTCCCCGGCGTCTGAGATGCTCACAGCCCCTGGAGGCTCATATATCCAGCCCTGTGCTAGAGAACCAAGACCATTGCTTTATGGATGTCATTTATAAACTGAATGAAAACCCATCCAAGAAATTGTGGAACACTTTTGAAGATATTGATCAAAAGGCTCACTAAAGATTATCCTCATTTCATAAAGAGAGACTACTTTCCTGACCTTGAAAACTGTGGGAAAAAGAAAAAGCTGTAGTCATATTTTATCTGTTTCCCCCAGAATATTCTTTAACATGTTTACATAATGTCTTCAATAAAATTAAAAACATGCATACCTTTGGGCCCAACCCCTGAGGCCCAAGTCTCAGCTGTTAATCTAGTGACAAAGTTTAGCCTGGGGGCCATGGCTTAGTGGGGCTGTCTCCATCTACAAATCCATTTGCAGTCATCGACTTCTGAGTCCTTAACCCAAAGGAGTAATTCTGATGCTGGGGTACAGGTGAGAATGGGGGGAAACTTGGGCATAGGTTGGCCAGTTCTCTCAGGTTCCATCTCACAGGACTCTCCGCCCTGCTTCTGACCATTTGAAAAAGCAAGGGGAGCTGAAATTAAGAAGGTGGACCCTGGGGGACTGGGCCCTCCAGCTGGTAGTTAGGTAAATCTGGGTGAGTGGTGTTGGGAGAGGGTTTGATAGAGCAAGGGTTTGTTCAGAGCTAACTGTGATGTGTCAGGAGCCTTGGAAACATCCTTTCTCTTTGTCCCAACAATTCCATTTCAGGCATTTCTCCTATAGGAATAATCAAATAGTCTGTAAAGGAATTACAATATGGGAGCGGTTTAAACAGGAAGGGCACAATCACATGAGAGAACAATCTGCAGCCATCAAAAATGCCATTTTCAAAGAATTTCTAATATCATGGGAATTGTTCATAAGGTAAAAAAAAGCATCATAGAAAATGGCATTGTAAGATGTCTGCTTCATGCAAAATGTGTATTATTTGTCTGAGTAGAAATATGAAAGTGAAGGTGTTAGTTGCTTAGCTGTGTCCTATTCTTTGCAACCCCACAGACTGTAGCCTGCCAGGTTCCTCTTGTCTCCAGGCAAGAACAAGACCAGGAGCTGACTGTAGCTCAGATCATGAACCCCTTATTACCAAATTCAGACTTAAATTGAAGAAAGTAGGGAAAACCCCTAGACCATGCAGGTATGACCTAAATCAAATCCCTTATGATTATACAGTGGGAGTGAGAAATAGATTTAAGGGCCTAGATCCGATAGATAGAGTGCCTGATGAACTATGGAGTGAGGTTCATGACATTGCACAGGAGACGGGGATCAAGACCATCCCCATGGAAAAGAAATGCAAAAAAGCAAAATGGCTGTCTGGGGAGGCCTTACAAAGAGCTGCGAAAAGAAGAGAGGCGAAAAGCAAAGGAGAAAAGGAAAGATATAAGCATCTGAATGCACAGTTCCAAAGAATAGTAAGGAGAGATAAGAAAGCCTTCCTCAGCAATCAATGCAAAGAAATAGAGGAAAACAACAGAATGGGAAAGACTAGAGATCTCTTCAAGAAAATGAGAGATACCAAGGGAACATTTCATGCAAAGATGGGCTCGATAAAGGACAGAAATGGTATGGACCTAACAGAAGCTGAAGATATTAAGAAGAGGTGGCAAGAATACATGGAAGAACTGTACAAAAAAGATCTTCATGACCCAGATAATCATGATGATGTGATCACTAATCTAGAGCCAGACATCTTGGAATGTGAAGTCAAGTGGGCCTTAGAAAGCATCACTACGAACAAAGCTAGTGGAGGTGATGGAATTCCAGTTGAGCTGTTTCAAATCCTGAAAGATGATGCTGTGAAAGTGCTGCACTCAATATGCCAGCAAATTTGGAAATCTCAGCAGTGGCCACAGGACTAGAAAAGGTCAGTTTTCATTCCAATTCCAAAGAAAGGCAATACCAAAGAATGCTCAAACTACTGCACAATTGCACTCATCTCACATGCTAGTAAAGTAATGCTCAAAATTCTCCAAGCCAGGCTTCAGCAACACGTGAACCGTGAACTCCCTGATGTTCAAGCTGGTTTTAGAAAAGGCAGAGGAACCAGAAATCGAATTGCCAACATCCACTGGATCATGGAAAAAGCAAGAGAGTTCCAGAAAAACATCTATTTCTGCTTTATTGACTATGCCAAAGCCTTTGACTGTGTGGATCACAAGAAACTGTGGAAAATTCTGAAAGAGATGGGAATATCAGACCACCTAACCTGCCTCTTGAGAAATCTGTATGCAGGTCAGGAAGCAACAGTTAGAACTGGACATGGAACGACAGACTGGTTCCAAATAGGAAAAGGAGTACGTCAAGGCTGTATATTGTCACCCTGCTTATTTAACTTCTATGCAGAGTACATCATGAGAAACGCTGGGCTGGAAGAAACACAAGCTGGAATCAAGATTGCCAGGAGAAATATCAATCACCTCAGATATGCAGATGACACCACCCTTATGGCAGAAAGTGAAGAGGAACTCAAAAGCCTCTTGATGAAAGTGAAAGAGGAGAGTGAAAAAGTTGGCTAAAAGCTCAACATTCAGAAAACGAAGATCATGGCATCCGGTCCCATCACTTCATGGGAAATAGATGGAGAAACAGTGGAAACAGTGTCAGACTTTATTTTTTTGGGCTCCAAAATCACTGCAGATGGTGACTGCAGCCATGAAATTAAAAGACGCTTACTCCTTTGAAGGAAAGTTATGACCAACCTAGAGAGCATATTCAAAAGCAGAGACATTACTTTGCCGACTAAGGTCCGTCTAGTCAAGGCTATGGTTTTTCCTGTGGTCATGTATGGATGTGAGAGTTGGACTGTGAAGAAAGCTGAGCACCGAAGAATTGATGCTTTTGAACTGTGGTGTTGGAGAAGACTCTTGAGAGTCCCTTGGACTGAAAGGAGATCCAACCAGTCCATTCTGAAGGAGATCAACCCTGGGATTTCTTTGGAAGGAATGATGCTGAGGCTGAAACTCCAGTACTTTGGCCACCTGATGTGAAGTGTTGACTCATTGGAAAAGACTCTGATGCTGGGAGGGATTAGGGGCAGGAGGAGAAGGGGACGACTGAGGATGAGATGGCTGGATGGCATCACGGACTGGATGGACGTGAGTCTGAGTGAACTCCGGGAGTTGGTGATGAACAGGGAGGCCTGGTGTGCTGCGATTCATGGGGTCGCAAAGAGTCGGACACGACTGAGCGACTGAACTGAACTGAACTAAACGTTGCATTGCCCTTCTCCAGAGGATCTTCCCTGCCCAGGGATCGACCCTGGGTCTCCTGCATTGCAGTCAGATTCTTTACCGTCTGAGCCACCAGAGAAGCCCAAGCTAAAATATGTGTGTGTGTGTGTGTGTGTGTGTGTGTGTATGTTTAGTCACTTAGTTGCGTCCAAATCTTTGCGACCCATGGACTGTAGCCTGCCAGGTTTCTCTGTCCATGGAATTTTCCAGGCAAGAATACTGGAGTGGTTTGCCATTTCCTTTTCCAGGATACACACAATATATATAATATAAAAACTATATATCTACAAATCCTATATGTACGTAGAGAAAAAGATTGGAAAGAAATTTGCCTAGATATTAGCAATGGTTTTCTCTGAGTAGTGGGATTATAGGTGATATTTGTTTTCTGCTTACTTTTTGTGTGTTCCTTTTTTTTTTCTATAATGAACACATTACTTTAGAATTAGAAACATAATTTAAGAACCTACAGTTCTCTGAGCTTCCTGCCAGACTCAAAGATGAAGAAGATACAAAGGTACCTTTCTGCCCTAAGGTCAAAGGAAATGAGAGGTACCCAGAGAATGCCAGTGCTGGGCAGGGTGGGATCAATGGTGAAGAGCGAGCTGAATAAGATGTAGTGGGAGCCCAGGGGAGGGAGAGAGAACTCCTACTGGAATTTTAGCTCCTTGCGACAGGCACAGGGCTTTCCAGGTGGTGCTAGTGGTAAAAAACCCACTTGCCAATGCAGGAGTGAAGTGAAGTTGCTCAGTCGTGTCCGACTCTTTGTGACCCCATGGACTGTAGCCCACCAGGCTCCTCCATCCATGGAATTTTCCAGGCGAGAATACTGGAGTAGGTTGCCATTTCTCTCCAGGGGATCTTCTCGACCCAGGGATCGAACCCGAGTCTACCACATGGCGGGCAGATGCTTTACTGTCTGAGCCACCAGGGAATCCCGCCAATGCAGGAGACATAGGTTCAATCTTTGGGTCAGGAAGATCCCCGAGTGGAGGGCATGACAACCCATTCTTGTCTGGAGAACCCTATGGACAGAGGAGTCTGGCAGGCTACAGTTCATAGGGTTGCAAAGTATCAGACATGACTGAAACAATTTAGCACACACATGTGGGGCAAGCACACAGGCAGTCAGTATATATGACACAAAACATAGAGCATGGTAGTATGAGAATCCACTTCTGTTCCTTAATGCCCTGTGGGTTTAGGCAAGTTATGAAGAACTAGTCTGACTTTCCTCATCTGTAAGATGGGGTAACAAAAATCTTCCTATAAACAGTAAGGTATTGGAAATGAAGCTTGGTCCCTGGGGCAAAGTGCTCGATAAAAATCAGGTTTACAGTATAAATACATGGTTTAGTTTAGTCTGAGTGGGAAAGTGCAAAGGCTGTTGGGTTTGAGAGGAGAGGGTAGGAGAGAAGGCAGGGAGGTTGCGTGCAGGGACACAGCTTTGCAGGCCCAGTTCCACTCAGCACTGGGGGCCTGGAGACCACATGGGCAGGGCTGCTTCCTCTGTCCCGAGAAATGGAATAAGTGGGGGCCATGGGGATGGAAAGGGGGATGGAGATTCCCAGGCTGGACTCAGATTGCCCTCAGCTCTGACAGGTGAGGGTAGGGCAATGGCGTGGAAAGACAGGCACAGAGCGCCCCAGGAATTTTCTGGGGATCTACAGTGTGCTTGCGCTGCTTTTTCTAAAGTCTTCTCAACAGCCCAAACATCAGCATTTCACACATGAATAAACTGAGGTTCGGGTTCACACACTCGCACCAAGTGGGCCAAGGTTCAAGCTGATGAACCTGTTCTACCACGTTTGGCCGTCCTACTTGTGCCTGACCTGGAGAGTGCCGAGCCAGCCTGGGGCTTTCCAGGGACCTTCCTGCCTGAATCACCAGAAAGACCCTTTCATCCCATCCTGTCCCCAAGGTGGGACTGGCATGGCCTGCACTCTTGTAGGGGAAAGGGATGGAGCCTTTGAGTTTTAACGGTACTCAACTTTGTTTTTCATTTCATTTCATTTTTCATTTCAACTTTGTTTGGAGACTGCCATAATCCCTTCAGGAGGATTAGAGGTGGTGCTGGCAGCCCCAGGGAGGTGCTCCAGAGAGCCCTCCCATGCCCAGGGCAGGCCCAGAAGTCAGGGGGTTGGTGCCCTCCTGATACCTTAGCTATATCTCTCCTGTCTCATGCTGACCTCTGAAAGCAGAGGAAATGTCTCAAATAAGACTTCAACTCTAAATCGTGAAGTCCCAGAAAGGGCAAGATTGCTGTGCATCTGAAGGTGGGTGCAGTAGAGACAAAGTTTCGGAAAAACCTCAGCCTCGTCCCTCCGCTTAGAGCTCAGGCTGTCTTCAGGGAAAGTCTAATTGCCTGAGTGAGCATTTTTAATTTTTTCCAATCCACCTGGCAGAGAGCCTGACCACAGCGTCTGCCTCACCCTCTTTCCTGAAACTCCAGCCTCCTCAATGGTATTATAGAATTTGGGAGGAGGGTGCTGTATTGCTTCCCAGTTCTGCTGCCCATTTTTCACCAGAGAAAACTGAGTGTCAAAGAAATGAAAATAGATTCAGCGATGAAAGCATCTGGAGCCAGACAGTGGGAGAAATCTAATTTATAACAAGGGTTCTCAGCCATGACTGCAAATTAGAAGCACGAGGACACTTTAAAAAATATTGAAACTCAGGCGCCACCAAATATTTACTCTGGGATAAAGCCTTTTTGCTTTCTTTTTTCCTTCCCTTATTCTTCCTCCCCCCCTCCTCCCTCCCTCACTTTTATTCTTTCTTTGTTTAAAAAGTCTTCCGGGTGATTCTAACATGCCAGGGTTGAGAACCACTCACCTAAAGAAGATAACCGTGTTAGAAAGATTATCCTATAGAAAAATAGACAAAGGACATGGGCAATTGAGAGAGGAAATAAAAATGGCTAATAGGCACATGAAAAACTGTTGACCCCAATTAATAATGAAAGAAATGCTAAATAAAACAATAATGAGATAGTGTTTCGTGTATCAAATTGTCAACCTTTTTTTTTTTAATGAAAGAATATTCTAGGAATAGCAATTGTGTGTGTGTGTGTGTGTGTGTGTGTGTCTGTGTGTCTGTGTGTCTGTGTGTCTGTGTGACTGGAGCAGGAGTCTCTGTTCATGAGGATACCTGCCTACAATCTTTCCTGAGGGCTACTGGACAACACAATCGCACCTTTTGATTCTTTGGGTTTACTTCAAGATTCTAGATAAGGATGCACGGAGATTTTAATAGGACAAAAAGTAGAAATTCCTAATTATTTAACATTAGGAGATTAGTTCAATGAATCATTATGGTACAGCCATAAACCAGAATACCACACAGCCGTTGAATACATTACAGTAGGTGAATAAATATGTCCCTACTTGAAAAGATGTTTAGATAAATTATTGAGTTTAAAAAAAATGCAGTTTCCAAATAATAATAATAAAATTTTTGCTCTGTTAGGAAAATAGAATCTGAAAAGGGGTATGTGCGTGTATGTATCTGCACTTAGAAAATGCATATTGACAAAATATGTGCATATTGACAAAAATATCTGCAAGGTTTTAGCAGTCATCACCTCTGAGTAACACAAGGGAGTATTTTACATTTTTATTTTTGTCTCTGTTTTTTCTAGTTTTGCCATAGAAAGGGCATACTTGTTTTTGTCAAAAGGAAAAAAATACAACTCATTTTTACTTTAAAATTTTACTTTCTAGAGCAAAATTTGCTAATCTGTTTTCTTCTGAGAGGGGAAAGATCAACATCATGGGGCAATAAAACCTCCAGGTAATCTCCTGACCACTCATCTTCTTCATTGCAACTCACCTTTGACCAAGAAGACAAACTAGTGGCTCAAATTGGATTTTTCCTTGTCTTCCAGGCCTTTTCCACATTGCTAGACTGCAAAATGGCTGAGAGAGGTGGCCCTGGGGAAGAAGAAAAAGATCCAGAGGTCTGAGGGATCCCCAGCAGAGTAGAGAAGAGTCCAGGCTTTGAAGTCCTGCCTCACCTCCATTTAGCCATGTTACCTGGCATTAGGCCCTTAACTTCTCTAAGTCTAGGTGTACACAGCTATAAAATGGGAATAATAGTAGTGCTGACCTCATGGATGGCCTTCACTAGTTGATGCCATGTGAGGAGCTTAGCATGTCACCTGGCACGTGGCACTCAATAAATGGCACTTCTGTTGTTTCTGATTTAGGAAGTTAGACCCTTCCTGCCCGAGGGTTGGGCAGACACACACAGGGAGTCTCTGATGGTTGTGACCCTCACTGAGGTCCCCTGACCATCTTGGGAGGGAAACTGGAGAAAGAGAAGCCTAGCCCCAGAGCCACAGATGGCAGAAGGGTCTGCATAGCCTCTGCTCATGGACTGATTCCCCAGGAGCCACACTTGGTGAGGGGTGTGGACCCCCGGACTTTCTCCACACCCTGGCACTGCATCCTGAAAAGCCTGTGGACTGCTGTCCATCTTGACTCTCCCTCCCTCCATGATAACTTCATTTACTGCAGCTCATGGGCAGATGTGTCAGAGCTCCCCAAGACCTATGGATTCATCTCACTCTTCCCCCACCCCTTATGAAGTAGGACAAAGGGATTAAAAGTTCACCATCCTCTTAAACTTCATGACCATCTCTGTGCCTGCAAGCCCCTCACTGTCAACCCAGCGGGGAGCTCCTATCGACACTCCCTAGTGCAGAGCGAAGTGTCCCCAGACATGGTGTTCCCCAGTCAGTGGAGGGGCTGAAGTCTCTCTCCCAGGCTCAGGGAGGCCCTCAACAACTGGTGCAAGTGCCATCTGACAAATGGGCTTTATGCCCTCGGGAATAAAGTGGCTTTATGATTTCCAGAAGGTTCCGTCTGAGAGTTACAGGGGTTGGGCATTCTCCCTGACCCAGAGGAAGCCATCATCATGGAGGCAGCAAGTGGCCCCCCTATTCTCCACCTACCTCCAGGGCAGTTGGGGTTGTGGGCTGTCAGAGACCAAGTCCAGGGAAACAGTGGCGGGAGGAGAGAGCCTTTATAGCAACCATGCATTCCTCTTCCACAAAGAGCAGGAAAGTGTTGGGAGAACACTTCAGGTTTTTAGTACAGAGGACCTGGTGGGCCTGAATGAGTGAAGGGATGAATGAATGAATGAATGATTCAAGCTTACTTTTTTATTTCTAGAGTTAATTGTGCCATGCTAAGGAGAAGGCAATGGCACCCCACTCCAGTACTCTTGCCTGGAGAGTCCCATGGATGGAGGAGCCTGGTAGGCTGCAGTCCATGGGATCGAAAAGAGTCGTACCTGACTGAGCGACTTCACTTTCACTTTTCACTTTCCTGCACTGGAGAAGGAAATGGCAACCCATTCCAGTGTTCTTGCCTGGAGAATCCCAGGGGGGGGGAGCCTGGTTAGCTGCTGTCTCTGGGGTCACACAGAGTTGGACACAACTGAAGTGACTTAGCAGCAGCAGCAGCAAGGAGCTTCAGTCATGTCTGACTCTTTTGCGACCCTATGGACTGTAGCCAGCCCAATCCCCGTCCATGGGATTCTCCAGGCAAGAATACTAGAGTGGGTTGCCATGATCTCCTCTAGAGGATCTTCCCAACCCAAGGATTGAACCCACATTTCCTGCACTGGCAGGTGGGTTTTTGTTTTTGTTTTTTACCACTAGTGCCACCTAGGAAGCCCTAGAATTAATTAAGGTAGAATAAAACATCTGTGGACGTGCTAACAGCCACTAGAAAACAGTTCATTAAGCCCGGAAGCGTAGCTGTAGCAGGCAGCCACATTGTGTGTTTCTTGCCCAACAGCTAAAAGCAGAACTTGGCCTGCAGAGCAATACTTCGGTCAGCTATCAAATGAATGAATAAATATTACCAGACATCTCAGCTAAGGTAAAAAAAAAACGGGAGGAAGCTTTGGGTCTGTCTCCGCACCACACAGAGTTAAAACCACTTGTATTTCACTGTGTGACCTGACAGCTCGGCCAGCTTTGGGAGTCAAACAGCCACAGATGGGAAATGCATTTAAAAAGTGAAATTAACAAAGCAGGAGGGGCAGGGGCAGATCAGGGGGTTTCACTTCACACCTCAGGCCGCTTATTAATCTAGTAATGAGCTTCTGCTACACAAACTAGTCAAATAACACCTGCCTGGGGCGGCAGGTCCTCCCCTCTCAGAATTACCCAACATTCTCAGATACAGACACACACACTGGGACTGTATCCTGGGCTATTCTAATGTCTCAGCTGAGTTAGGGTTGGTGGGGACTGGATTTCCTGGAGGTGGAACTTCTGGCCGGGACCAGGTGCTCAATGACTTCTCAGGAGAGGCGGGTAGAGGCCATCGGGCAGCCCACTACTCAGGCCTTCTGCCCTCATGGCTGTGCTGGGGACTCCTGGTGCCTTGAAGGCTCTCCATGACCTGGGCTTGGTCCCTCAGGGTAAGGGGCTGCCCTGGTTTGAAAGGGACAGGGGCAGTGGCCAGGCCCTGTCAGGCAGTATCTGGAGTGGACCGCAGGCCCGTGAAGCTGGGGTTTTTCTCCTGGGGCGTGGCCTCTTTTTGTGACTCAAACCCTGGGAATTTGGGAGCCCCGTTAGGCTGCTAGGCTCTGGCTGAAGTTGAGCTCCCAGGAGCCCTCACCAGGCTCAGAGTGAATGCACTTGGGTTTCTTAGCCCCCCTGGTCCCCTCCCATTCCCCTCAGTGGGTTCCTTTTGTTGTCATTAAATCCCCTCCAATCTCCCCTTCCAAAAGCTGGCAGATCCAAGTGGAATTCAACACCCAAACACTCACACAAAAGCTAGGATTAATAGCTGGCTTTGTCTGGGCACAGATGTGCAGCAGCTTGGAAGGGTGGGGGGAGCATTTTTCCTGCCACTTGAGTCAACTCGCCTGGCTCCGCACTGGGGGAGGGAGACGGAGGGGAGGAGGGTCGGCTGCACGGACCCCTCTCCAGGGCGCCGGGCCCCACCTCTCTGAGCTGGTGCGCTCTTAGGGATCTTAGCCCCACCAAGGTGGCTCAGTCTCCCCTCCTACCCCTTCCAACAAATCACACTCCACAGCCAGCTGGCGCTCGCAGGCCCTGGACTCGGTCCCTGTTCCTCTGGAGTCCGAGCTCTGAAACAGGCCCCAGCAATCCTCCAAAACCCCGCGAGCTGAGCAAACTAACGCGGGGCGGGGGCTGACAGGAGGCCCACAGGAGCCTGTGAGTGCAGGCAGTCAGGGAAGTTTCCCAGAGGAGGTGAGCGGTGAGCGGGTGAGAGGAGCTCCAGAGGGTGGGCGGGGCCTGGTGGGGGCTGGGAAGAGGGCGTCCTGGGAAGAGTCAGTGGGATGGGAGAAAACAGGGCTGCAAAGCCTGAAAAGGGTTTTTTTTTTTTTTTTTTTTTTAACATATTTCCTCATGGCAATAGGGAGCCACTAAAGGTTGTGCAGCAGAGAAGGAGCTGAGGGAAAACGGTGAGTGTAAGGAAAGCTGTTCTATTGTTGAGGGGGGCCAGGTTGGAGGAGGTGGTAAACTGAGGCAAAGCTGGTTCCCACCCAGTTTTCTCTGCCTCCGATAGACTCCCTATTCTGACAACCCATGCTGCTGTTCCATGCCACCTGGGAGGCTGTGAACTTGGCCCTCAGCACAGAGGGGAAAATATATTTCTCTATTATTCCGTCAGGTCAGTCAGGTCCTGTCTCCAACCAGGGAGCTGCTTGAAAACAGGACATCAGTCAAGTTTCAGGGGCTGCTGGTTAGCATCCCCCTTCCCAGGGTGGTACAAATATCTGGGGTCGCCAGACCATCTGGTGTCTGTTGACCAAGACAGGTCCCTATTGTCAGGAGGTTTGTATGTTATAGGAGAGAAAAAGAAGAAGGAAGAAAAGGGGAAGATGGAAGCAAACATAACTTCACATGATAATAAAAAGCTATGAAGAAAATAAAACAGAGTGATATGTTGCCAGTGCAGGAGACATAAGAGATGTGAGTTTGATCTCTGGGTTGGGAAGATCCCCCGGAGGAGGGCATGGCAACCCACTCCACTATTCTTGTCTGGAGAATTCCCATAGACAGAGGAGCCTGGTGGGCTACAGTCCATGGGGTTGCAAAGGGTCAGGCTCGACTGAACGACTTAGCACTTGTGCACGTTCATTCTCTAAGTCGTTTCCAACTCTTAGCAACCTCACAGACTGCAACACGCCACTCTCCTCTGTCTTTCCCTATATCCCAGAGTTTGCTGAAATTCATGTCCATTGAGTCGGTGATTCCACGTGATTCAGCAGTTATGCTCAATGTTTATCCAAACAAGTTCAAATATCATGCCCACACAAAAATGCTGCACACAAATGTTTATAGTAGCTTTATTCAAAACCACCAGAAACCGGAAGCAACCAAGATGTCCTTCAGTAGGTGAATGGATACACAAAACATCATATATTGATGCCAAAAATTCAGTCTGTCTATAACTCAGTGCTGAATCAAATCTGAGACAGAATTTTGGGTGAAGCAGAAAAGATAGCCTTATGGCTTTGCCAGGCAGAGGGGGACACAGCAGGCTTCTGCCTGGAAAAACTATGTGTGCCAACCTGGGAGGATTTGTTGAGGAATTTTTATAGCAAATAGTTCAAGTGTGGGGGTGCTGGCAAGATTAGGGTATGTGCAGGGTCTCAGGTGGTCACCTAGTCTTGATGAGCTCTGGTCCCTGTAATCTTGTCTCAGGTGGTTTCTTGGCTGCTCCTCCCTTGATTAGCTGTTCAGGTTAACTGTTCAGATCTGCCCTTTGGAATTCGGGGAAGGTCATGGAGGTTGGAGTCATGCCTACAAAAAACACCGTACTGTCCATGAAATTCTCGAGGCCAGAATCCTGGAGTGGGTAGCCGTTCCTTTCTCCATGGGATCTTCCCAACCCAGGGATTGAACCCAGGTCTCCCACATTGCAAGTGGATTCTTTACCGTCTGAGCCCCCAGGGAAGACCCAACAAGAAACAGGGGACAAAAATGGCTTCTGTGCCTAGGAGCCCCAGAGGGTACTCCTGGGTTTCAATATCCAAACAGCAGAATATTCTTCAACAATAAAATGAAATGGGCTAACCAGCCATGAAAAGACATGGAGGAAACTCAACTGTGTATTACTAATAAGAAGCCAGTCTGAAAAGGCTACGTATTGTATGATCCCAATTATATGACCTTCTGGAAAAGGTAAAATTATGGAGTTATTAGAAATCAGAGATTGCCAAGAGGAGAGGGTAGGGATGAACAGGAGGAACACTGAGTACTTTTAGGGCAGTGAAAGTATTCTGTATGACACATGCTGTTATACACACGACATTTGTCAAAACCCATGGAACGGCACAACACAAAGGGCGAACCCTATCATCAAGTGTGGACTTTAGGTAATAATAATGTATCAATATTGGCTGATCAACTGCAACAAACATAACACATGAATGCAAAATGTTAATAACAGGTGAGAAATGGAGTATTTCCTGCCACATCAGTGAAAAAGGATGTCACAGTCATCAG
The DNA here is from genome assembly GCF_014754425.2 of Oryx dammah. NCBI lineage: Eukaryota > Metazoa > Chordata > Mammalia > Artiodactyla > Bovidae > Oryx > Oryx dammah. Next base: position 62,197,803 of record NW_024070209.1, read on the forward strand.
CAATTCCAGCCCTCCGGAGCAACCAGGAACGAAGAACAATATCTGCAATCTGGCAGCCAACAGGCGGCAACCACTCTTACGGTGAGCACTGAGGAAAAACTCCGGATACTGGCCCCAGATAGCTGAGATGCCTATGAAAGGAATGATTTCAGTGAGCCCAGGCTCTTGCATCTTCCAATACATAGAAAAAACGCTAAAGTTCTTAACTTGAGACAGATGGCTTTCTTTAATTCACAAAAATACTTTTGATGTTCAGACTACCTGCCCTTTGTTGCAAACTTCTATATAACCTGACTCCTCCCCTTCACCCATTGCCCCCTGCCTCCTCAGATCAGTTCTCTCAGGGTCACTTGAGATGCTGTCTCCTGGGCTTGAAGGCCTAAGTATGCCTACTGAATAAAACAGAACTCCCAACGTTTAGGTTGTAAGCTATATTTTAAGTCAACACAGGGGAAATTTGATGGAGCAGGATAAGAGACTAGAAGGGAACTTGGCTTTCTTGTACAATTTTCCTATAAACCTAAAAATGCTCTGAAAAAAAATAGCCTATTAATTTAAAAATCTTTAAAAATAATTTTAAAGAGATTTCTGCTCCCTTTAGGTGATGGGGGCAGGGAGGTGCAGACTAGAAACACACAACTCCACCAGTTGGAAATGGCAAGTACCTCTTACCTGGCAGCAAGACCAACACGCACCTCATTATCTCAATCAATTATCTGGCTTTAGATGATGCCCCTGGGGGCTCCTCCCTACAGACTGGAGCTAGCAAGCCCTCACCTTCCCTCTTTTCACCCCTCCCAGACCTCAGTATTGGGGATCGAGGAGTGTGGATGGTTCACATGCCCAGGGCGTGGGTGTGGCCCCCAGCCTGAGCACACAGGATATGGCAGCTGACCTCTTCTCCAAGTCCCACAGGTCACCCCAGGTTTGGTCCTGAGAGAGGAAGGGGTGAGGCACTCAGATCACTGGCCCAGGGGACAGCAAGTGGAGCCCTAAAGAGCAGCGGGCAGAAGCCCACCCTGTGAGGAGAAGCAGGTGGTCATGGCAGCACCTGCCTTGCTGAGCTATTAGTGAGACAGTGGGTGGGAAACAGCCCCGGGCAGACATAGGAAGAAGTCAGGAATATTGACCATGCCTGATGGGTTTCTCGGTTCATCCCAGCTTCCTCCTGGGGAACAAGGCTGTGGGCTGCAGACGGGCAGGTACCAGTTTGCTTTGCTCAGTCCTCAAGCCCCGATATCCAGAAAAATCTAGTCTGTCTACTCCTTCAGCAAGTAGCTACCCTGGAGGGTCAGTCCCTGTATCAGGCGCTGGGGATATGGCCTCAAAAACACACAAATTCCAGCCCAGATATGAGCACCCAATCAGCACAGGGAGGCACCCTCTAAGGAAGCAGTGCATGCTGTAGGAGCAAAAGGCCGTGGGCCGTGGGAGCAAAGTGAACAGAGAGAGGGGAGATGTAAGGCTGGAGAAGTAGCAAGGGCTGCAGAAGTCATGATAAGGACTTGGGATTTTATTCCAAGAAAGTCGACTGAGAGCAAGAGAGATGTAATCGCACACTTGGCTACTCGATGTGTGGTCCATGAACCAGCATCTCCTGGAAGCTTGTTAGGAATGCAGGCACCATCTGCTGTGATGGGGATACTGAGGGACTAGTGGACAAAGGTGAATTGAATGAAAGCCCAAGGGCTTCCTAACCTGCAGTTACCCCAGCCTTGTCTTCCTGCAGCCTCCACCATCAGACAAGCTTGCAGATCACTTCCAGGTGGGAAGAGCTCTCTCCTCTGTTTGCTGTGACCCACAAGGAGCAATATCAGTGAGCAAGAGCTCTTCTGGCCTCCAAAGGCTCTCTTGCCCATCTGATTCTTCTCTGTAGCCAAACTGAGGGGTCTGGCAGGCAGGGGATGTAGACTGCTAGGATTTAGGATTTAGGGGACAGATCATGCCACTCTGAGCTAGCCCCAAGATAGCTAGAGATCACGGACAAGCTTTTGAGTGGCACTGTCTCCACCACGGCCCACAGCATGGCCCAGGCCCCCAGAAGCAGTGTGATGTGTCCATGTCTTGCTGAACAGAGGCCTGTAGGCACACGCAGATCCCAAATATCAATACCAACTGTGCTGCCTTGGACAACTTGCTTAACTTTCCTGGGTCTCAGTTTCCCTGCCTGAGTTTGTCAGTGGGTGGCCAAGAGAAGACCTAGTCCGGGGTCCAGCAGAGAGAAGGTGTTTTACAGAAGAAAGCGGCCCCACCTCCATCTTCCTCCGGGCACAGGTTTTTCCCCTACCTGTCGGCCCCCGAACAGGGTCCCAAGCATCCCCTGCCCACGCTGCACAGTTGGTTTGAGGGCCCGTTAGAAAAATGACCCAAGCCTCTTCCACTGCCCACTCTCTGCTGGCACAGCCCCCCACCCCGTCCCCCGAGGCCCCCCTCTGCCGGCCCCCTGCCCCCACCCCCTACCAGCTCAGCCAGCCCAGGAAACCCCTCCTCTCTGCCTAGAGACTCCCTCCACACCCACAGCCCAGCTGGACTCAAGCCAGTCAGAGCTGCTCAGGCTAACCTGGAAAACAGCTGGAAAACTTCTTATCCCCACTGACCCGCAGCTGGGAGTCTGGATGGCCCCAGATGGCGAAGCCAGGTACTCAGGGCCCCTGAGCATCAGGGGAGGCCTGCTCAGACACTCTGAGGGCCCTTGCCTGGTGACTCAGAGATCCTGGACTTCAAGAAACCCAAGCCCTGGAGCCTCCCATCCCGCCAGGCTTGCCTCAAAGCCCAGAAGCTGGAGCCCAGCTCCCTGGACCTAAGAGAAGGGGGAAGGCTCCAGGGCAGAAAGGCGGTGTCCTCAGCAAAGTTTGCAGCAGCAAAGATGGCTTCCAAGTAGTAAAGAAAGAGACAGATGGAGGCAGAGAGAGACCGAAAGGAGGAGAAGGCAACAGGGAGAGGCTTGAGTCAGAGATGGAGGAGCGTGGGAGGGAGTCGGGGGAGTGCTGGGAGGAAGAGAGAGGCTAGCGCAGGGGCAGGGCAGCTGCGGAAGGTCGACATCCACAAGGCCTGGGAATGGCAATTGGGTTTGGGGTGAGTAGGAGGACTCAGCATTTATCCTGAAGCTGGTTGACCTTCCAAGTGCTGGTCTTTTTAGGCTGAGTGTTTGGGCTGGCTCCAGGAGTCACAGTTAGGTAAGCCTCACAGCTGAGAACTGAGGAAGGCATTGGTGCCCCCTTAGCTAAGCCCCTTCTGCTCTCCTCAACGCTGGGAGAGTGTGTGCCAGTGGGGGCAAGGGAGAGAGACTCTCAGGGACAGAAAGGACTGAATGGAAGCTCCTAATGGCTGCAGCTCTTAGCCAGTCTGTTACCAAATTCTAAGAGATTTGTGACTCCAAGCTCCAAGGCAGGCTGTTGACCCTTCTTTTTTCATAATTAACTTTCAGGCCAGTTTCTTTAAACTTGGAACCACCAGAAGGTAATAAAGGTAGGAGTTCAGAGCCCGGGCCTGTACCCCTGCCCCTCTGTGTACCTCAGTTTTCCTGAGCAAGCTCAGCCTCCCTCCACTGCCACCAGCTCCTGATTTGTCCTGAGAATCAAACAGCACAATGGATGTGAAATGCTTCCTACACCACTAAACTACACACACACACACACACACACACACATACACACACACACACATACACACACACACACACACACACACACACATCCAGGATGACTGTCGCCTTCTCTGGAACCTCTCCAGGCCCAAGGAGGCAGCATTCCCCATGAGCGCGTGGATTGGACTGACTTCGAACAACAGCATTTCCAAAGCACTTGGCCACCTGGCACCATTTTCAGCACTCAGCTGGGAGATAAATGACCATAAATCCTTTTGTAGAGGCAGCCTGGCTCGGCAACGCTGACACACAGAAACAGTGGCACGCACTTCCTCCAGTGATGACATCTCGAGGAGACAAGTGTGAAGTCTGTTGGGTGTGTTTGTGCTCTGGCTTCTCCAGGCAGGCAGGCCAAACCCCGAGAAGACATCTCCCCAGCTTGGCCCACCCCTCCCCCTTCCCGTCTCGAGCCTTTCCTGGGGCCTGGGCTTCTGCAGCCATTTCTTGTCACTGCTGAACAATAGGCCTTGCTAGCAGCTGGCAGCTTGGCTTCCCTGCCCAGGGAGGGAGGGAGGAGGATGGGAAGGAGGCAGCCGGCCGGCTGTGGGGCTGGAGCAGCCAGCCTGCTACAAAGGGGTTCCCAGCTCCAGGGATGGCGCCAATGTGTGCGCCTCCCCGGTCAGGTTCATGCCCACCCAGCAGCTGGGAAGGCTGGTGCTGGGGGACCGAGTGCAGCGGCTCTCCTCCCACCTGAGTGGTTTTGTAAACTCCCGAGGCCTGGGGCTCTGTGCCCAGAGATGCTGGCGGAGACCCCCATGATTCCAACTTGCAGCCAGGAAGAAGCACAGCCCAAAGCATGTGGCATGAACGTAGTCCTGCCTCCTTCCTCGGCCACTGAGCCAACCGAGTCCCTGGGAGGGGAAGCAGCCGATCCAAGGTCACACAGCGTCTTCAGCCCTGTTAAAGCAGTCCCAACTCCTGGTTCACTTCTGGCCACACTGGGACACCTTCCTCCCTTATCCCTCAGGGTAGTGCCTCAGTGTGCCGGGAGGGAGCCATTCCCCTGCGGAGAAGAGGTGGGGTGAAGCGACTTGTCCAAAGGTCAGGCAAGTGACAGAGGTGAAGCTCTGATTGGGCCACCATCTCCTGACTCCCTCACTTTGCTCAGCCTCCAGGCGGCACCTGCCTCGCTGGAATGACACCCGCAGTGACGATGGGTGATAGGAGAGTGTGCTGAAGGGGTTATAAGGGTCAGAGAGGCCCAGCCTGCAATCCTGGCTCTGCCACGTGCCAGCTGTGTGACCTTCGGAAGGTTGCTTAACCTCTTTGAGTCCGGACTCCCTCCTCTATAAAGCGGAGGTGGCCAGATAAACCTGAAAGGGCTCGGGCAGAGTCCACCAGGTCATGCACGTGGCACCCAGTAGTGTCTGGCTTGTGTGAGTGCTCAGCAAGTGGTGATCCCGAACCTTCCAATTCAGCTAAGACTCCTCTCCCAAAGGAACAAATGTTCATAAAAGCAAGGACAGAGGAGACAATGGGGACTCTGGGACCTCATATTGTCACAGAAGCTTGGAGCACAGTGTCCTCAGTAAATACACAGCTGAATGCCATGATGACAAGTGTGGTGTTAGGGAAATAGCGGTGCCCCCATAAATCGTGCTTTCAATGTTAAGAAGCCCCAGGTTTGCTTAATGGCCTGACCTCAAACCCTGCACCAAGTGGAGGCCTGGATTTTAGCCTTGCCACTACCATCTTTGCTACAGCTAACATTTGAGGATTTCTTTCTTTTTTTTTAACGCCCTAGACTTGTTGTGCTTCACATGTGATCTCTATCATTTCATGAGATAAGCTCACTTATGACCCTCATCTTACAGATGAGAATGCTGAGGTGTATGCAGGTTCGAAAACTTGTCCAAGGTTACATATAGGGCATCAATGATGGAGGCAGGACTCAAACTCAGGCAGTCTAACTGCAAAACCATGAACCCCCATGCTACATTCTCTTGTCATAAAAACAAGAATCACTTCCCCTCTCTGGGTTTCAGCTTTCACATCTGTAAAATGGGGCCCTTTGGCCAGAAGGTCCACATCTAAGCCTCCCCAGGTGTTAAGCCCTCAGAAGATTCCATTTTTGTGTGATTTTTCTGACTCCCCTGCCCTCTCTAACCCTCAACCTCCCCATTTCCAGCACTGACTCCACTGCCCCCACCCCTGTACTGTGCCAATTTCCAGACCCCTTTCTAGACGTCCCAGTCTAAGACCCTGAGCAAAACGGCTATGGCCTGGCTTCAACTATGGTCAGATTCTGTCATAAGCACTGTGTGGTTTGCAAAGATCAAGGCTTGGTAAACTTTTTCTGTTAAAGGCCAAAGAGCAAATATTTCAGACTTTGAGGGCCATACGGTCTCTGTGACCACTGCACTTGGACAGCAGTCAGACAATACACATGAACAAATGTGGCCATGTTCCAGTAAAACTCACACCAACCGGCAGCGGGCAGGATTTGGCCCAAGGGCTGAAGTTCGCTGACCTCTGTCAGAGATGAACATCAACAAGGTGACTGCTCTCCCAAACAGCAGGGGGTAGCACAGGAAACACAGTTGCACAGTTGTACAGGTAGCAGGGGGCAGCTCAGAAACTAGCCTGAGACACAGTTGGCCTTGCTAAGTGTCTTTGCAAAGGCAGAGTCCTCCAGAAAAGGAGGAGGCTTCATGTGCAGGCACTTAAGCTTGGCCTGGGGGCGATGCATGAAACTTCTACAGCCGGTCTGGGGGTGATGCATGAAACTTCTACAGCAGGTCTGGGGGCACAAGCAAGAGCATGCATGCTATGTGCTGGCAACAGGGGCTGCCAGAGGGCCGGATGGGAGTGGGTCTGGGACCCAGACAAGGAAGATCAGGCTCTGTGCTTCTCTTCTCTGGAGAGAAGAATCAACTACAGTGTTTGTTTGTTTTAATATTATTTAGTTATCTGGCTGTGTTGGGTCTTCGATGTGGCATGTAGAATCTTTAGTTGTGGCACGTGGGATCTAGTTCCCTGACCAGGGATCTCACTCGGGCTCCCTGCTTTGGGAGCGTGGAGTCTTAGCCACGGGACCACCAGGGAAGTCCCTGATTGTTTTTCCAATTCAACAGATGTTCTGAGTGCCTACTGCACTAGGTGCAGGTGGAGGCACGAGAGGATAGACAACACCCACAGCTTGCATTTTTCTTGCCCTGTCAACATCTTCCAACAGACTTAGGAGCCATGACCATCTCCTCCTCGGGAGCACAGAAATTGAACGAGTCACCCAAGTCCCATTTCTAATTAGTAGCAGATGCTCATGTTCCAGACACAAACCTTTCTACTGAGCAGCAGCCTCTTATTTCTAGTGCCCTAATGAGCATCTCCACCAGGCTGTCTGAATAGAGAGCTAAGCCTGTTCTCCCCACTGTGAGTCTGCTAGGGCTGCCGTAACACAGAGTGGCCTCAACGATAGAAATCATCCTGGAGGCTAAAGTCAGAGACTGAGGTGTCAGCAGGGTCAGTCCCTTCTGAGAGCCCTGAGGAAGAAATCTGTTCATGCCACCCCTGCCCCCTCCAGCTTCTGGTGGTTTGCTGGCAATCTTTGGTGTTCCTTGGTGTGTTGACATGTTACCCCATCTCCGCCTTCATCTTCACAGGGTTGTGTCAAAATCTCCCCTTTTAAAAATAAGGACACTAGTCATTAGGATTAGGACCCACCCAACTTGACTCATTTAAGTTTGATAAATTTTCAAGTTAAAATAGTAAAATTATTTCCAAATTAAGGTCACTTTCTGAGGTCTTGAGGGTCAGAATTTTTTACAGATCTTTTATTGAGGACACAATTCAACCTATACCAGCTCTCAAGTACTTCCCGATTGCCACCATATCCATGGCTGATTGACCGGAACCCTCATTTTCCAGCTCCATTCCCTCACCAGCTGGCAAGAGTGGCCCAAAACTACCCAGAGCAGATGCGGCTTGGATCCCATGACTCCCTCCAAGATGGCACGGCTGCCAAGGAGATCGCACTGGGTCTCCCCCACGACCCTATAGAGGACTGGGAGAGGGCCAGAGGGGAGCTGGACTGTATAAATGGGGGGTGGTGCTGCCAGAAGATGTGCAACAAATTTGTGAACCACTTGTGCTTTGGAACGCCAAACCTGGCCACAAGGGTGTTAGAGAAATGACCCAATGGAGGTCAAGAACAGCTAGGAAGCAGGTGGAATAATTGGAGGTGAAGGGGAAAGACGGCTTGAGCTGGGGAAGCAGAAGCTGTAGTAGGTTCGGAAAGGAAGCTGCTGGAATACACCTGGGAGAAGGGTGATGAGGCCAAAGAGAGGCCCAAAGAGGAAGAACAGCCTCTAAATGAGGCTGTTTTAGATGTACTGAGTATGAGATGGCAAAGCCTGGCTGAAGTCCAGAGCTTGGGAGAGAAGTGAAAAAGTGAAAGTGTTAGTCACTCAGTCCTGTCTGATTCTTTTCCGATCCCATGGACTGTAGCCCATCAGGCTCCCCTGTCCACGGAATTCTCCAGGCAAGAATACTGGAGTGGATAGCTAGTCCCTTTTTCGGGGACTTTCCTGACCAAGGGATCGAACTCCGGTCTCCTGCATTACAGGCAGATTCTTTACTGTCTGAGCCACCAGGGAAGCTGGGAGAGAGGTAGGAGCTGGAAATAAGTTTTCAGAATCCTCGATGGATTAGGAACCCTTGGGAAAACAAGCAGAGTAGAGGCTCAGTGAAGAGCTGGTCACCAACTGAACCCTGGGAAAAACCCAATGCTAGGAAGAGTTGGAGAAGGAGGTTTGAGAAACACCCAAGAGGAAGGGGGAGAACCAACAGAGAAAAGTGCTTCTGAGACGGAGACGGAGGGAGACGGTGACGGAGGGAGACGGTGATAGCACCAACTTCAGCGGAGGCAGGAGGGGGTGGGAGGGGCACTGTTCACTGACACGGGCAGACGGTGACATACGAGCTGGCTGTACTCCAGGCAGAAGGAAACAGCAAACACACCTCTCTCATCTTTAACTGTTTATTGTATAATATAAAACTACAAAAGTAAGACTGCTCATTTCCATGTACATTTAATCTGTCCAATTGTTCAGATTACAGCCCAAACCTACATGTGAATACAACCATCTGGGTTCTGATGTAACGTCTGTAATATTGCATAGAAAAGGCACAGCTCTCAGGTCTGTGGGGGAAAGGTTACACCTCCTTTTTGACAAAAGCCCTCCTCAAAAACCATGCACCAAACATGTTGCTATGTACATCTTTTCCAAATCTTGGTTGTATGGACCACACTTCTCTTCTAAACTTGTTATCCCCAAAAGACATCCACAATTTTTATTGGCTTTGTTTGCAATAGTACTTGATCCTGGCTAATTTTCAAGAACCATTTAGACTCATTCTCAGAAGCCCTGAAAACAATTGTACATAAGCAGGACGCACACACCTCACTGCCACTGGCAGTTACAGGAAGTTAACCATTTACAGCCAGAAAAGGTTAAATATGCTCTTTTCAATTCTTTTCAGAAAGTGTATAAAGGTCCAATTTGTAACAGCAAGATTTTGAAATTAAGACAATTCATATAGAGAATAACAATCGCTGCACAAAGTAGAGTCTCTCTCTCTGGTTGGTTTTCTTTCTTTTTTTTTTTTTTAACATCTGTCATCTGAGAAGGCTGCCCTGCAGACTCATAATTCATTATTTACCACCAAGGGTGGTTAATAAATTTAAGCTTTAAAAATGATCCGTAAGTTGACACTTTGGCTCTTTGGAGTTTATTTATTTAAGAAATTTTCCTTGATTGATCTCAGGGCAGTTGGGACACTCTGAGGGGCTATGGCAATAAACAGCACAATTGAGAAAGACACTCCTCCAGTGGGGGTGGCTTGGCTAGTTCTCACCCTTTGGTGTGAACGAGGGTGTCAGTGGTGTGGTTGCCCCTTCTGTCATAGAGAGAAAGTGCGACTAAAAAAAGTTTAAAAATATCAACCCTTTGATGCTTGATTTTCTTAAAAATTTGGAGGTATTAAAACATTCCTCATCCATACCTTTTGCATATTTCAAATAGACCCATATTTTAGAGGAGAGAGTAAAAATGAATGTGGACTGTGCATACGATGAGAAGACCCAGGGGTCTGGCTCAGACCCCCTTCTAGTACAGATTGACATTCCTACGGGAGAATACCTTCCTACTTACATTCTGCACATGTTACCATCCAGATGTTGTTAGAGCTCCACAGTAAAATAAATATATTTACACAGAAAAAAAAAAAGGAATAAATAACTTATGAAAAAAATCACTTCAAATTCAAAGCTCTTATTATTCTGCTCTCATCTTGTCACTTCATTGCACATCACTGTCAATAATTGTCTTCTCCCAGCCCCAGCCAGCATGTCGCTCTCGTAAAGGCACCTCACATTGCCTGCCTGACTCTGAAACCCACGTGGTGTCCTTCAGGAGGGGAAAGGCACTGCCGCCGGGTAGCATGTGGACGCACGTCCCACGCTGGAACTGGGGCTCGGAGATCACACACAGGCTCACGTTCTTCCCTGTTGGGACATCGCTTTGTCAAAATAAGACACAAAGATAACTGGAACACTTGGTGGTTTTGTTCTTTCAGAAAAGGGCCACTAACTTCCCATGTTCTTCCTCATTAGACCTTGAATACCAAGAATTCATGGCAAGGGTGTCCAGAGTTAAAAAGCACTTGCGTGCTGCTGTTGGGGGTTTTTGTTTTGATCCTGAAGCCCAGCCTTATCAATGCAGGAGAGTGGGAGAACCACGTGTGGGCAACATTTCGCAGTGCTTATTTGAACTGCTGCCCAACATATGGGACTTGTTTAAACACACAATTTGCTAATCCAACCAAAGTACAGTTGTTCTAAGTTACTATCAATCAGGTTTTAACAATGGCAAATCAGCCGCCTTACCCTGTTATTGTCCGGGATAATGAACACTATTGTGCACGGACACGTATGTGTCTGTGTGCGGCATGTGGAGGGTTTGCTGGGTCCTCCAGCTAGCAGAAGCATGGCGTCTGGGCGGTCTTGTTCTCTACAGGAAAAGGAAGCCCTTCAAATGGACAGGCACAGTGACACTGGAAGCATCTACAAAAACCCTCACCTTAGCTATATGGTCCCTGGTCCTATTATAGGGAATGACACATCTGTAGTAGCAAGAAGTGTCTGGTGGAGGGTGCTTACAGGAGAACAGTGCAATTTGATCGATTTCTCACTGCTTGAACGAGTTGATAATTAGCATTTAAAAACACATTTAGGTGGGTGGGTAGGGGATGGTGGGGGGAGTAAATCAGAATGTAGAAAGATTTAATCATCTCATACACAAATCTGCTTAGACGAGCAGTTCCTTCATCGCAAATGGATTTGCTTTGCCATGTGCATTATAAAAATAAAACTATCTATGGCTTGTTTAAAGTGCCATTTTATAAAGCTGTCTTTTTTTAATTGGCCAGAAAGACTCAATTTTATCCATGGCAAGAAGTGAGCAGAATTGGTGACTGAATATTGACAAATGACCAACAACAAAGACAACAACAACAACACAAATCCCATAATTTAAAAATTCTTAAATAAATATAAAAGTTATTCCTAAAGAAGCCATCTGCGTTTCAACAATATAGGTTGTAACCAGCTAAAGTACCATTGGAAGGAAAGAAAAAACTGAACAGAAAGGCCATAAACAATTTCAGCAATAAGCATGATACATCGCAAACATTTCAAAATTAAAAGTACATCACTAGGAATAAAAAGCTAGTTCTCCTGGCAGAGAGAGGATGGCAAAGTGGGGGGAGAAGGGGACATGCATAGAAAGTCCTGTGTATTTGGGTAAAACAGCCTTGTAAAGTGAAGTTAAAGCAGTTGATTCGAGAAAGCAACCAGATCAGAGGCCGTGATGTAATGGGGCCAACTCCTGGTTCAAGAGCCATGGGTGTCACACGAGTACATCCCAGGCTGGGCCGAGGAGAGTCAGGCTCACTGTGGTGATCATGAAGATGTCATTTTCAGCACTTAGCAACAGAGGGAACGAACGCTCTAGGGAAGGGAAGCTGGAAAAGACAACTGAGCAACATGATGGATGCCTTCCGGGGGAAGAGTTCCTTCTTGGTGAGCCCTAAGCATTGCAATAGGGTTTAGTTCCATGAAGGGGTTGGTCGCTTTTCATAAAATTCTGTTCATGTGTAAAATTTCAGGTCTTCATAAAAATTATGCTAAAAAGGGAAAGATCTGGGGTTTTTGTTTAAAAAAAAATAAAAACAATTAAAAGCGCAGACTTGGCATAAATAGAATACTTGGTAGCCTTCCCCTTCAGAGAGCGAGCGAAAGAGAACCATCATGTAAACCCGGAGCTCCATGGCTGCCTCCCGCCAGCTGCTTAATGCAAGCTTGATGAGCACATGTGGCTCTGGCTTTGGAAGTCACAGTGCTGGCGGGTGTTCATGCCAGGGGGTCAGTGCTCATGAAATTTGGGTGTGATATCTCCTGGCCCTTTTTTAAAGCGCTCTGTGTGTGTGTGTTTGCAACTGGGGACATCAATTGCAGATTGATTTGATCCAATTTTCTCTTTGCACCAAACACATATAAAACATTACAACTCTATAAAAGTACAAGTGCAACTTGTACATCTGAAGTTTGCAGGAACTATGTGAGCAAATCCTATCAAAATAGCTATCTCATATGTATAAACAGCATTTGTTTTTAGAAAAACAATATCATAAACTGCAGAATCTGTACAAAAATATAAAATAAATTTGGGCAGCAGTTTCTAAACAGCCATGTAAATGCAACACTTACGAGGAGTAGTTAATGCCTCTAAAAAGGCTGAATTGCCAAGTCAACCTATACAGGGCGAAAATGCCGGAAAAGGTACTGAGATTATCTAAATAATATATATATATATTCTTTTTTTTCTTTTACCTCTTGCAATAAAACTTATAGAAAAAATAGACAAATATGCACATGCAATTTACAGCTTTCCCAACTTATTCCTTGTGCTTCACTTGAACTGTTTTTGTCATTCAACACAGCCACATCGTCTTCAAATGTATTCTTTCTTATTCCCGGGTAGTAGGTCTCTGAGGAACCACTCAAAAAAAAAGCGTATTAAAAGTGGTCATACTTGGATGAAGGCACTCCAACTCTGCTCAAAGCAAAAACTAGTGTGATCCTTTTGTAGAATGTTCTTCTCAGAAAAAGGCAGGCAAGGGTGCATGCACAGTGCGGAGAGCTGTCGGGGTGCGGGGGGTGGGGTGGGGAGCAGGTGCGGGGGCCCCGGGGCTCAGGACCCGACCAGCACCTCCATGATATGGTCCAGCTCGGTGAGGTCCATCTTGAAAGGCTGGCTCGGGGCGACAGGCTGGCTGCTGTAGGGGGCCAGCGTCTTGAGGAGGTCATCGGCCGACACGGGGGACATCTTGGAGGCGGTCCCCGACGCGGACGTGCAGGGGTCGAAGTCGTACATGGACGTGTCAATGTCGGCGAACAGGATGTCGTCCAGGGTCAAGTCTGTGAGGAAGCCCGTGGACGCGGTGATCTCAAAGTTGCCCGGCAGGGAGTCCATCAGTTTCGGGTCCTCGGGCCGGCCGCCGTCCTGCAGCCCCTCGGGTCTCTGAGGCGCGCCGGGCCCGCCGGAGGAGTCGTCCCCTTTCGGGCCGGCGGCCTCCGCGGCCTCCGTGGAGGTAGATGTGGGACAGAGCTCCTCGATCTCGTCCAGGGCGGAGGAGAAGCTGTCCTTTTCCGGCGGGAGGAGGGCGGGAGGCGCGAGTCTGGCGGGCGCGGCCGGCGAGGAAGTGCAAAACGTGTCCGGGTCGTCGTCCTCGAGCAGCGAGGCGGGGGTGAGGCAGGCCTCCAGGGCCGCGGCGCCGCCCAGCTCGCAGGGCGCGGGAGCCGGCTGGCTGAAGGCGGGCGGCGCCTCCCGGGAGCTGGAGCCCAGCGGGTCGGCGGCGGCGGCGGCGGCGGGCGGCGAGGAGGCGGGGAACGCGGGCCGCAGGCTGCCCTCCTGCTTCAGCTCCTCCTGGATGCGCCGCAACATGTTGTTGATGAGCACGGTCTTTTGCAGGCTGGGCTCGGTGAGGGGCCTGTGGTTGTAGAGCTTCATAAGGGAAATGTTGAAGATAGTCTGGCGCTGTAAGGTGTAAGACACCTTGGACGGACCGTCTGACGGGGACACGATTTTGCCTTCCAGCCCATCTTCATGCTCGTCAAACTTCCGTTTTCCTCCTTTCCCCAACATATATCTGCCAAGGAGAAAGAAAGGAGATGGAATCAATCCCACAGAAACGAATTCCACCCCGCCCCGCTCCCGTTTTCAAAAAAGATGCCGATTTCAGAGGTTTTCAGAGGTCAAGACTCAGGACATGAGTTCCCTGTCCGGGGCTGGTTACAACAGAGGAATTCATTGGGAAATCTACCTTCGTGTGGCCGTGGAGCAATTTTTATCACTGGGTAGTCTACTGAATGTATTTCTTGGGAAATGTGTACGACACAGACAAGTTAAACATTACCATGGAAACCGTGATTTTGACTTTCTCGCTTGTGTGCCTGTGCCTACCTACCCTGTTACCAAGCAGGTTCAACTTCCCTCCCTTCAACAGATCTATTTTTAAAACCCAAGAAAACACTGACAATGCTATGACCGAAACAGGTAAAGGTGTCATGGGTTACAGCTTGAACACACCTGGAATGATGAAAAGAACGCAGTTGGAAAAAGGGGAACACGGACAGTTTTGGTAGAACTGCATATGCTTTCAGAACACTGCCTTCTTCCCCATCACACACAGAGCCTTTCTGACTGTTTGGTGACATGTGGTGAAGGGCTTAGGCTGTATTAAATGACCACAGTGATGGAGTTGCCATCCCTTTTCTGTCAAGAATCAAGTGGAGGATTTCCCAACCCAAGTTTTTCCATGGCTAAGTTTCATCATAGGCTCTCATACCTGAGTGCAACTGGACTAATTTAAAAGAAATCTGCTGTGATTATAAGTATTGCTGTTTGGGTACTGGGTACATTTCTTAAAATACCTACTGTGATTCCTGCAGCGACCTCCTATCTCAGACCCTGAGCACTGGGGAACGGGTTTTAACTCCTGCCCACCTTGCCTGATATGGCAGCCTCCTCATGTGCTCTGTCCTGATTGAAGACACCCCCAAATGCCTGCGCTTTCTGGAGAGCAGCTGGCCCTTCCTCTCAGAACTTCAGCATTTAAACCAAGCAATCACAAGTCCACCGGTCTGTGTCTCACAGACCCCAGTTTATAACCATTTAACCAAGAAAGCTGTCCTTGTGTCGTTCAGACCCGGAGATGTGCTTCTAACCAAGCTAGGCCCGTGGCTTGTCCCTTCCCCCTCTCCAATGCTTACCCAGAGGGGCGTGTTAATGCTCTCCTCAAGGCCACTCACTCTTTTTCATGATGTCACATACAAGAAAGTGCTTTGCAGTTACCCAGCATTTTTTTCTAAAGGTGACTTGCCTTTTACTGAATGGCCCCCTTCAATCCTTTAACTCATCCCGCATTTAGGCTGTCTTGGGCACTCTGCCAGAAAGTGGGTCGTCCCCGCACAGGAATAAAGCCTGGTCTTCAAGGGGCTGAACAACTTCTCCTACACTTCATTATCATTTTAAAGTAGGAGTCTCATCCTAAAGGGATAAGGCTAACCATAATAAAACTTCCTTTTAGGGCTTTGTGGAAGAAGGCCAGACATGCAGGTGGACACAGGGCCTGGCACACAAGTCCCATTCTGGGTGGCTGCCTTCATGTGCCTCAGTCTCCAGCAGAGAACGAAGACAACTGCAATCCATCAAGTCAGAATCAGCCTGAGACTTGGTTAACGCTCATAAAGAACGTGGAGTTACTTATAGGAAACACTTCCCCCCACTTCATAAACATTAAGAAAATGGCTGTCAATCACTAAGACCAAAGACCAGTCCCATAATTAACTGTTCTCTGAGGCAAAGAAGGTATGATAGTAACAAAGGGCTTATCTAGTGCTTCATGTGGCAGCAACACTGCCTACTGCTCAGTGCTGTCTCATTTGTTTATACACTTTGCATAGGACATTTCCTATCTAAAGTATCTGTGCCCATTTAAACCTGAGTGTGAATCAGAGAAGAGGTGACTTCATTTCACAATACAGAACACTTTCTACTTTATCCATCAGAAGTACTCCCGGACAGCTGTATTTTGAAACACATAACTGTATTCAAGTATATACCATTTGTGTTTGCTTACAATTTAAGCATTTAATGCCAATTCCAGAAAAACTCCACTTTTACCAAAGGAAAAAAAAAAGTCAAAGTGAAGGTTGCTCAGTCGTGTCCAACTCTTTGTGACCCCATGAGCTATACAGTCCATGGAATTCTCCAGGCCAGAATACTAGAGTGGGTAGCCTTTCCCTTCTCCGGCGATCTTCCCAACCCAGGGATCGAACCCAGGTCTCCCGCTTTGGAGGTGGATTCTTTACCAACTGAGCTATCAGGGAAGCCCTACTTTTACCACAGAGCTCACCAAATGCATTTAGCTATCATATAAGGCAGTTATATAACCTATGTTATACACTATAATTTGAATGTACCCAATACACCCAAGTGTGAGTATACAAGTGCACGTGCGTGTGCACACACACTCTCTCTCTTAAAACAGTGTTTCTCAAAGTGTGATCCATAGATGGAACCAGTCTGCAAACTGTTACTGGTTCACAATGAGGTAAGTAGAGAATTCTATACTGCTTAGAAATTTTTATGGCAGATTTACAGAGTAATTATATTTTGTAAATAAAACTTTTTAAAATGAGGCTTCTATTTTTATATCCTTGTAACTCATTTCATTTTTCCAGTATTCTGTCAGGTTTTACTGAAGTATTAGTCCATAAAGGAGAAAAAACACAAACAAGATGGTCTTTCATCACAGAAAGTTTGAGAAGCACTGTCTCAAAATGTAAACCAAACACATGCCTCAAAACAAGTATGTAAGCTCATGGGTACTTTAAATGTTTACTGGCTCTCTGAAGGAGAAGTAACACTCAGGAAAGACAATGCAGACGTTTCCTTTCTTTCAGTCATTCACACAGAACTGTCTTTTAAAGACTTGTTACCAGGAAGAAAACAACAGGACTTTTTCAATAACTCACATTTCTCTAGGAATAATCACCAAGCACATAGAACTTAACTATTTAACAAGCATGTGGTACTACAGGCATGGTTAGCCAAATTCTCATGGCTGAGGGAGATCTATGGAGATACTTTTCAGAGAGATTTCAACGTGAGAGGCACCTGATTTCCAATTAGAATAATCTAGCTGGTCATTATCGGCTCAATGGACAAACTCCGGGAGACAGTGAAGGACATGGAGGCCTGGTGTGCTGCAGTCCATGGGGCTGCGAAGAATCAGACATGACTTAGCGACTAAACAACAACAACAACAACAACAAAGCTGGTCACGGCTCTGTGATGTGATATGGATCCGAGTGATTTAGGGAAAGCCTGATGAGACATCTGTAATGCTGTCTTGAAGGGGGAAGGAGGAGGACCGGGGTAAGCCAAATCCGTGAGCAGGAACAGACAGGCGAACTGAATCTTGGATGCTTCTCAAATGTGTAAATAAGGACCCGTGATAGAGTATCTCTCAAAGCAGGTTTGGCTTCATTTTTCTATTTCGTTTTATGAGGCAAACTGCTCTACACACCCAGTAAGACTGCAAAGTGCACACAATGCTGATTTGTAATCTGAACTCTATCTACATTTTTACAAAAAGGAGTGAAAAATGACATGCTAAAATCTAACCCACATTCTTATATAGAACATTACATTTTTTTTTAATTTAAAGTTTGTAAAAAAAAAAATTTTTTTTTCCCCAAAGTTTGCTTAACACGCTATTGAGAGTTCTGTCTGCCCACGTTCAGAAGAGGCCTCCAACTCCTGGAAGTGGGAGGGAGGTGAGAAGGACCTTCACTCGGAGCTGTGTGAACAAGGAGCAGACACAATTCAAAGACAGGACAAGCCTCTCAAAAACACGAGGGCCAGGCCGCCCAAAGCCTTTCCTCAGGCACTTCAAGACAACAGCAGTAGCTCTTCAGGCCACTGGAGAGGCACGTGACCTTTTAAAAGGCCCCACTTGGCTGCAGAGTGAAGATGGAGCAGTAGCTGGAGGTCATTAAGGGCTTCAAGGTAACAGGGGTTGGGGTGGGGGGCTGGCAGGAGGTGTGTGCTGTTCCTGCATGAGAGGCCCCTTGGAGTGGAACTGGACACTGGAGGGTAGCCCGAAGTCCCTGAGAGGAGGAGCTTGTGACAACTTGGTTTCCAGGCTACCCCGAGGCTCAGCACCTCACTTTGCCCCCTCCCTCGACTTGTGAAGACCCAGGCCCAAAGCCCATGTCTTCTATCCAGTCTTTCAGTTGAAAGCCCAAAGAGGTTGGTTAGAGACTCTGACATGGAGGAGTGAGGTGGGTGCTCCCTCCCTTTCCTGCCCACCTAGAGGAGTCTAAAACTAACCACAGTCACTCTTTTTATTGAATATTCACTGGCTTTTAATGTACAGTTCAAGATAAAATAACCTTCCCTCCCCAATAAGCTTGTTAGAAACAAACCCCTAACATTCTGATTTGCTTAACATAAATTTTGGCAAGTATTAACTGCAGCAATCTAAGTTTTGAAAAGAGAGAACAAAAACTCATAGGGAGCAATACAAATGAACACTTCTCTGCGGGAGTTTTCCAGGAAGTTTAATAGTGAATAAAACTCTCCAGATACCAAACCTGGCTTTCAGTTGAGCCACTTTCACTAGGAAGGACCCTGCCCTCAAATGCTACAAATCTGCCGGGGCAGATGGTCAACAGTAACGTCACTAGGCGATTCCTCAGAAGAGAAAGAACCAGAGAAGCAGGAAAAGATATTATTTGGGGGTTTGCAATTCCAGATTCTAATGACTCCCACAGTCAGGAGTCAGAGATCAGTACAGACTAGGTGACTGGAGGGAGACTTCCGGAGATAGGATTTGAGGTTTATATTTAAGGCAGGATTGCCTCTCAGTGTACGTGTCCCATCCCAGACAGTAAGCTGTCTGAGGGTTTTAGACAGTTCTGTTCATCTCTGTATCCTCAGGGTTAAGGCAGTCCCTGACACACAGAAGATGCTTCAGAAATAGCGGCTGGATGAATAGTAAATGGAAAGAATGAGAAAAGACCTTGAGGGACAGCCAGAGAAGGACTGTAAAACAAAAACAGAGATGTGTCTTTGGCTCTGAGTGTAAGCTTGGCGTGAAGGGAGGGTATGACAAAGGGGAAGGTTGAACGAACCTCAGAGGGCACACACAGCTGTACAGGGCAGGTGTTAAGCAAGGAGATCTGCCGGGACCCGAGGCACTGAGGGTGGGCAAGGACCCTGCATTCAGAAAGCTGTGCGTGCCTCTCTTATTCTTCAGTTGTCAAACTTGAGTGAGCATCAGATTCACAGAGGGGGCTTGGTAAAAGAATGCTCCCCCCCGCCCCCCACTGTCCCAGATTCTCATTCATTTGGTCTGGTGTGGAGGATGAGATCTATATTTTCAGCAAGTTTCCAGGTGATGCTGGTCTAGGGACCTCATTTCAACAACCACGACTTCCTTTTTTCCCCATCCAGCTATTTCATATTTAAGCCTGAGAATACCTATACTCAATTAAATCTGAGTCTAAACTGCTTCCCTATTTGTGCCTAAACAGGTAAGGAAACAGAATGAGTAGCTTTCTGATGGCAACTGACATCAAAAAAGAAAGACTACATGCAGAAGTAAGATGTCCTAAGCTCAATTTTAATGATAAAACTCAGTTTCTCAGACTGATACATGCGATACCACCAGCTCACTGGGGCCTAGGTTCTTCTTGCTGTGATCAGAGTGAATGGTAGTGAGGCCCAGTGTCCAAAGAGAAACTGAAATAGTACTCATGTGCTAAAAGGAGCATTTCATAGCTTTTATATTTTTAAAGCACTACAGGAAAAAGACGCAAACATTAAAAAAAAAAAAAAGAAAAAACAAGCAATCAAAATAGCTCTCTTAAACTCAGTGCTTTTTCAATTATTTTAAAGCTATGTCTTAGAAAAACTGTTTAAAACACTGTCCTTTAATATTATTTGAACTGTCAAAATAAATGTTACGATTTTCTTTTCCCCTCCTTTTTTTGTTATTTTAATAATACAAACACTTACGTCGAGGGCTGACTTTCAGTAGCTCGCAGCAAGAGAACTGCTTTGCTCCATACAAAACCCCAGCCCAAAAGGCTGTCTACAAATGGCTGAGCGCCAGGTTCCCCACGAACTAATTATGATTTTAAAATCAACAATATTAAATCCACTTTTGCAAACCACCACTTTTGTCATCCCCACTAACAACAACAAAGCCCACTGCTGTAACCTGCAGCCCGCTGTGGCCACTAGTGCCTCCTAGAGGCCCAGAGCCTGGGGGCCGCTGTCTTGATAGGAACACGGAGGGGCTGTGCGCGACCCCTGAGGGCAGCATCATCACTGGGGCTTATGAGAGGCCCAAACTGGGAGCCTGCCCTGGCCCACCATGGGGGCCAGCTTTCTGACTCGGTGGGGGGCGGGGGGTGTCAAAAAAAGATGCAAAAGACTTTAACTCAGTTTATCCCCCCAAACAGAAGGAAAACCCTCCAGAAGGAAAATCCTACTCAGTATCCCAGGGAATTAATGCTGCAAAAGGTGTTTTAAAAGAAGGTCAGGATTGATAGCTTAGTTCCCACTTCTGAAGGGAGGAAATCACTGGGGAAGCTAAGACTGACCATATGATCAAAGAGGCAGCCAGGAAGGGCGGCAAGCGGCCAGCACACCAGGGCAGGCGTGGAAACAGCTCCCAGCTCCGCACCACCCGATGCTCACACACACTCGTTCGTCCACACACAGAGGCGGGGCACGCGGGGGAACCCTGAAAGTTATTACTTCAAAACACCTCAAGGCTGGGTGGTTTGTACCTTGTGTACATTTTCAAGAGCTTGTTCCAATTTCCTTTTGGACCAGTAAGTGACAAGTAGAAATCCGGGGTGTTCCTTTCTCAGGAGTGTAGCGGGCTTCACGATTAAGTGACATATCTCAACAGTCAGTTTACAGGGCAGAGCTCAGTCCTGGTGTCAGGGGAGGGTAGTTCCTAGTGGGGCCCTGGGCTCCCCGGGAGCAGGTCTCATTCTATGTCTGCACCAGGCTGAAGAGGCTGGCGTCTGCTGTTCGATGAGCCGCTGGCCTGCACACTTAGGACCTGCGCACATTTCTGTATGCCCGTGTCACTAGTTAACAGCTCTCAAGTGAAAGGCTCAGTCCCGGGTCTCCTCAACCACACCGTCCGGTGTGCCTGCTGGTGACTATGGGCTGCTGAAGGGTCCAGAAGTGCCCATGCTGACACTAAAAACCATAAAAACGAGGCGTTCACAGTAACGCTAATGACTCAGAATGATGACTTTTCCTCACAGAGCTACCCAGTTTGAAGAAAAAAGAAGCTATGACGTGTGATGAGCGTCTTCAAGCAGGCTAGCAGAAGCTATTTCCTCACTCAGACATCCTGAGCCGCCAAACCCAAAGTCCTGTAAATGGAAACGCGCACACTTTCAGTTTCTTTCGGGGGCAGTGGAAGAAGAAAGAAGTTGCCCCTGGCAAAACTACTGAGTGGGTGACAGTCTCTCCAGAGCAGGAGAGAGGCTGGCTACAAATGCCGGTGAGACAACTTCTGAAACACAGAATATTCTCATCGCTCCTGTCTGACGCCTGCCTTAGGGTGTGCTTTGGGTCCTGCTCTTGAGGTGGTCCAAGTGGAGAGCCCCTGCTCCTGACCAGGACGCCTGCCACCAGCCTCCGGCGAACTCTGGGAAGAGCTCTTTTGTCAGCTGGTCACACAGCACCTCCCGGGCAGGAAGGAGAGGCCCCCTCCTTGTTCCACAGAGGAAGCCAGGTTCCCTTAGACAACTTTCTACACTGTTAAAATATTACACCTTAATAAACATCCAACACTCAGGAATCTGATCATGGCTATGCTTTTGACACCCTTCCTCCCCCAGGTAACAGCAGAAGCCGCGGGGTGGGGGTGGGGGGACACGACTTAGGACACCCTGAAGGGACATGCGGGGGCGGGGGGTGCTAGCTGACAGAAAGTGGGGTACTCCCAAAGCCAGTGCTCTGGGACAACCCAGAGGGACAGAGTGGGTAGGGAAGTGGGAGAGGGGGTTCAGGATGGGGGGAACACATATGTACACCCATGGTTGATTCATGTTGATGTATGGCAAAAAGCATCACAATATTGTAATTATCCTCCAATTAAAATAAAATTTAAAAAGAAAGTGGGGTGCCTGCAAGGATCTGCCAGCGGGGGTGTTCCATGCACTGTGACCCGTGCAGTTCCCCAGCTCCTGGGGGTGAGCCTCCGGGAGGCCGTGCGGGGGTCAGCACTCCCCCAGGCTGCCTGCAGACCCCAAAGCGACTGTTTCCGGCCTCCGGGAATGGCAGAAACACGGGCAAAATTCCAACAGGGAGAAAGCCTCAGCGTGTTTACTCCCAGAAGACAAGGGAGGGTGAGTAACTGAACCCCTACAGCTGCCCCTATCGAGGAAGTTTTCTTTTTCCTTTTTCTTTTTTTAAGCTCAAGCTCATCCAGGATGAGGTCCCTGCAGTAACATCCATGCTAATTGCTAAGTAAGACAAAGCCTTCCCTAACAAATCAGCAATGTAATTATGAAGCCAGTCACTAGATCAAGCCAGTTAGGCGCGCTCGGCGCGGCTCCGAGGCTGTAACCCGACACCACTGTTTGCGGAGGCGCCTCCCCGGGCTCTCCCGGCGGCGCTCTCTGCCGCGGGTAGCGCGCCGCCGCGCATCCGCGATCAGACTCCAGTCGGACGGGTCCCGCACCGAACAATCCCCGGGCTTTCTCGACAGCGTCTTAAAGCCTGGAGACAAACCGAAATTCGGCCAGGAAGTCAACCTCGAAGTCAACAGCTTTTACTGTTTAAGAAACTCTTGCCTTCCCTCCTAGGACTTTTATCTACTTCTATGAAATTGCAGACGGTTTCTGACTGGTTTGTCAAACATAACCTTTCCTCTTGGAAAAATAAAAGGACATTTTCAGATGTTGATAACTGCATTTAGCAAACAAATCCTGAGAGATAATATTTCAAGTGAATATTTCTTAGGAATAAATTATGGCCTTGTTCATAAACATCTGTAAAGAAACAGGTTTTTTAGACTGTAACTGTTAAGTAATAGAAAATATTTCTAATATCCTGTCTTACTGGTTCCTCAGCCAGCTGGGAACTTTAGGTTTTAGACCTAACTCTTAGGAAGCTAGGGACATCAGTCACCTTCCAAAGATACTGAGGATGTTTACAATCCTCTTAGTTTACGTAACAATTTTGACTAAAAGCACTGCACACCTAAAGTAAAAGACTGAGCCGAATTATACAGTTTCTAAATTTAAGATGAGCAAAAAAAAAAAAAAAAAGATTCTAAGCCTGGAATATGCTTTAAAATACTCTAGAAAAAAAAGACCATGAAGGTGAAACAAGACTGACAAAATATTGATGACTGTTAAAGCCCAATGATGAGCACAAGGGGATGCACTGTACTCTCTTTACTTTTGAGTGTGTTTGGAATTTTCCATAAGAAAAAGGCATGTACACACACATCAATACATATTTTTTAAATTCTACAAATTTAGAAAAAGTCAAACAAACACAATAAACTATTTACACCCTCAGTGAGAACTATGATATTAACTTGATAGGCTATTTTACTCAGAAGAAAGCTATAAATGCTCTTTGTAAACAAGCATGCCCACTACAAGTTGGAGCTCCTCTTGAGCTTTGAAAGAGAGTATCACATCTAACCACAAGGGGGCGCAGGAGAGCAACAGGCACTCCTGAATTCTGATTATTTACCGCAATTTCTATCTACAGATCTCAAAGTATACACATTTCCAAGACTGTTCCCTAATTCAGGTCTCCATAGGACACTGCTTGGCAAGCCAAGAGCTCTGCCAAGACCACACTATATTATGCTATGGTTCAAAATCTGGAAATATTGTATAAAGAAAAGGTTGTTGTCCGTATATAAGCAACACTGATGTTTCAAAACCCATGACTAAGATCCCTGGAGGATTCCTGAAGCAAGAACACACACAACATACAACCCGAGTCATAAGATGTGGACTGGGAGAAGCCAGTAGTTCAGAATTTCCAGTGGGGGTCCTAAAGTGATCTCCAACCACACAATGAGTCTCAAGGTTAGCAGTAGGAATTTTACTAGGATAGAAAAGCCTTCAACAATCCAATTGCTTTGTAATAACAGGAAATTGCCTCCACACTGAACAGAAATGGCTTCTGGCAGTTTTTTGGGAAAACTTCATAAAGAATATTGGGGAGGAGCCATTAAATCATAAAACACTGGTAACCTTAGAGAGATCATGAAGCAAGTTGATTATATAACTTGCTGGAATTCTCCCTATGTAAATTACAAATTACACCACTGTTTGAGGTATTGAAGTTCTATGATATTGTATGTTCATAAGAGATGAACTATTATCACCAATCTTTCCATAGGAAACTTGGTAAATATGAACCATTATAATATTATTTTTATAAATAATATTTTATTATAGATATTAAAAATTATGATGCTATTCCACACTAATTTGTTGTTAGGAACTCAGCTTTAGCATGCTGAATCTAAAGCCTCATTATCATTAAGGGAAGGAATTCTTAGATTTGAATTTCTTTCCCTTAAGATTATATGTCAGTAAAGGCCAACCAGCCTTGTCCCACCCCCATTCCCCTGCATAATGAAAACATTTTTTTCTCCAGTACTTATAATTGCTTGGATGGGATTCTGGTTTCAACTCTCCTGTACTATCTTTTCCCCAAAGATACCTTGTTTTTCTGCTCACACTAGAGACCCTTAATAAACAATGTCAGAGGGGAAAAGGCTTAGGGTTGAAACCAAATGCTTTGCCAAAAGTATGTGATGGTGGTTTGTTTTTTTTTTTAAAAGAAGGCCTTCAGATACATAAAACAGTCACACCAAAACAGGTAAACATAATTTGCTAGAACAAATCTGTGAAAATAAAATTTCATCTTAATTAAAACAAAACATTACTACCTTCTAGGTTTTGTTAGCCAACTAACTTGTCACTGAATAAAACTAACAAAAACTAAGTATGCTACATTAGGGAGTGTTGTATAAAAGTGTTTTTAAGGGATATTATTAATTTTTAATCTCCTCTGTTTTAAAATTGGGAATGCTTTAATACTGTGAAAAATCACTTAAAAGAAGACATACTTTATATTCCTCAAAAATACAGAACTTACTTCTACATGCAATCTAAAGAGAAAAACCAGAGAAATATTCTTTATTTACTTACTCATTGAGTAAGTCTAAGCATTGTATATAGTCTAAATCTGAATTCCTCAAAAGAAAACTATCCCTAAAAAGAAAACTATCACATTTCTATAATATGACATATGAGTATTAAAATTTAAATAAGTAAGTTAAGTTACTCAGTCATGTCTGACTCTTTGCGACCCCATGGACTGTAGCCTACCAGGCTCCTCCCATGGGATTTTCCAGGCAAGAGTACTGGTTGCCATTTCCTTCTCCAGAGGATCTTCCCAACCCAGAGATCGAACCCGGGTCTCACGTATTGCAGGCAGACACTTAACTGTCTGAGCCACCAGGGAAGCATATTAAAATTTAAGGTGCAAGGTAAAAGAAATATACTTCAGAGATGCGTGAGAGGGAGGAAGGGCTTCCTTTGTGGTTCAAAGGGTAAAGAATCTGCCTGCAATGCAGGAGACTTGAGTTCAATCCCTGGACTGGGAAGATCCCCTGGAGAAGAGAATGGCTACACACTCCAGTGTTCTTGCCTAGGAAACCCCATGGACAGAGGAGCCTGGTGGGCTACAGTCCATGGGGTTGCAAAGAGTCGGACACAACTGAAGTGACTAACACACACGAAAGGGAAGAAACAACTATTCTACTATGTAAATATCTATTTCATATAAGTAATATTCACATTCAGAATGTTTAGTTAATTCTAAAAATTAGGCAGACTCCTGATAAGGTTTTACAAAGACAACTTAAACTTGACTTCATACACTTGAATAATTCACAGAGTAGAAAAAGGAAAGGAGGATACAAACTAAGCTTGAAGGCAGTGAATGATACATTGTAAATATGACAGCCCTTCTTTAAAAGAAAAAAATAATTACTTTGGGGCTATTCTGAGATAAAAAGTATTTCTTCGGAAGGATTCCTGAGCATTGATAACTAATGACCCACAGAACTTTACACAAAGTCACTCAGTCAAACATAATAAAAGTAATCAGAGTACCACACTGAAAGCAATACATATTTATTTTCTAAGGAAACTACCTCTCAGAACTTCAACCTGTAGGAGCTTCAAGGACCTTTAAGGAGATCTTGCCTCCACCCCACCCCACTGCCACCCCTGAACATTCTGTTCACCCTGCCTATCTTTAGAGGCTTCCGAAGCAAGAAGGCAGGTGCCACTTGAGGAATCCACGTTTTGAATTTGCTAACCAACTACTGCTAGACAGCTAACAACCGTCATTGCGTAAAACCTATTTTATTTTCTATTTCTGGCCATAAAAAAAATATTTTTTAAAGTAGTCTGTTAAAAAAAAAAAAAATTCCGAAAAGACCATCACCAGGTTCGTGACAAGCACAGAGGCAGTGCAAAAATTTCTTCATCAGCTACAGACCACGGTGCTCAAATTCCTCTGCCAGACCTGTTTTCTGTGACAGCAAGTAAGACACAGAAGTACACATATATGGAGGTTCCCTCCTCAAGAAAAGGGAAGAAATCTGAAAAGCAAATCTGTATCAAGTATTATTAAAAAATGGAATAACTACTAAGACAGGTTGAGATTAAAACAGTTGCCACCTCGTTATCTCATTGGCGAGGCTAGAATTTTATGCAAACCTGTTCTGGTGTAGAGATGACCTTGGGACTTTCAGATTCCCTGAGTTTAACTCAACACTTCTAAACACCAGGGTGGGGTACTCCAGCCGGCCTGCCTGAAGCCGGCGAGCTGTGGCTGGCGTGGAATGATAAGCAGTCAGCCAGAAGAGCAGAGCAAGGGGCTAAAGGTTGATCAGCAGCAAGTAACACTTCATTATTTAATTTTCTGACCACAGGCACCATCAGGGAAGACTTTTGACTTTTGTGGAACAGGTTCACAGAGGCAACTGAGTGAGTGAGTGGGGCTGTGTGTGTCCTAGAGAGTCAGAAGCCCTTCCCCGCCACTGTTCTACTTCATAAAACTCCTCAGAAGCACACAAACGCCTAGTTTAGCCTCGTCTTTTCAGTTAACCACTTATGAAGGTTTAAAAAAAAAAAAAAGCTTAGGATTAAAGAGCAACTCTGAGAAGCTACAGGTTTCTGCAAGGGAACAGAGAGATAGTAAGGCCAGACATAAATGAGTGTTCACAACTGAGGTCTGCTGCTTGCTTCCCGGAGTTACCAGAGAAACAAAGCTGCCTTTGGGCACCTAAAACTAGTCGGACCTGCTGTAGCAGTTGCGCAGTCGGCCCGGCGCTGTCCCCCGCTCCCCTCCCTCCGGCCCCCGCCCCACGCATCCGCATGGCTCACTCCACTCGGGGCGGCGCCGAGCGGGCACACTCGGCCCTGGCTCTGCTGTCCCTGCTCAGGGGCAGGCCCAGCTCTGGACACACGGCCGTGCAAGTGTGAGAGAGGGCCAAACGAGACAGCAGATGCCGACTCCATTCCGAACTGAAAGCTGCAGTGGGTTTAGAACACGGCTTCTGTGCTCCTGGGTTGCTAAGACAGATACACCAAATTGTGGGACTGGCTGCTGGGAATCCAGGCAGGGATCCCCGTTTAAGTTCAGGGGAGGGATGGGAGACCTTGAGAGGAGACGAAGGAGGCTTTCTAGCTCCTGGGGCCCTCCGACCACAAAGAGAAACGAATTCTCTTCCAAAAGGGAGTTTTCATTGTCTGGGGTGCTTGTTGAAATGACATGCATCTGGTTTGTCCTATGAGCAATCATATGTTTGCAAAGATATTCTGATGTTTTTATTTTCGAATTTCTATTTCAAAGAAAATTTTTAGACAGCCAAGTATGTTTTGTTTGTCTCATGATCTTCAAGGAAAAAAAAAAAACCAACAAGGCGTCCATTTATTACCCAGAATAGGAATGTCGTCTTTTTGGCCTGACATATGCCATTCACAGATTCATACAAAGAATGAACTGCCACACAGTGCTCATAGAGAAAGACACTGCTCCACACAATGAGTGATGGGCGCTCTGGGGGACAGTGCTGCTCACAGGACTGCCCAGCATCTGTATAGAGGGGCAGAAGTTTGCCTTTAACGCCAATTGCACTGGCCGTTGGAGACAATCATTTTGTTTAAAAGATATGCCAACTTTGGTGAGCTGCTCTTTCCTTCAAGAATATTAGAACTAACCATATGTAAAGTAGATAACCAGTGGGAATTTGCTGTAAGACACAGGGAGCTCAACTGGGGGCTCTGTGACAACCTAGAAGGGTGGGATGGGGTGGAGGGTGGGAGGGAGGTTCAAGAGGGAGGGGACAGATGTGTACCTACCACAGGCTGATTCATGCCGATGTATGGCAGAAACCAACACCAACATTGTAAAGCAATTATCCTCCAAGTGAAAATAAATTAAAAAAAAAAAGAATATTAGAATTAATTTAAATATCCACACATTTCTTTAAGCAGGAGTCCTAGCTTGGGGGTTTCTGTTGGCTGTTTAAGGAATGATTATTAACAGTTGGTAGAAAAGACATGATTTGTGCATATGCAGTGGCCAGCGCATTTTTAGATGATCCTGTTCTGCTGGTCAGTGCTGATTAATGGAAAGACCGTGAAGGTGGGTGTTACCCTTATTTCAAGGCCATTTTCACTTAAAACTGGAGCTTGCCCTCTGGTGCCTTGAGCATACACCTGATCTTTGCACTCAGTAATCAGAGACACCTCTCTCTCCTCTCTCTTCCCCCACCCCACCCCTGCTTTGCCAAGAAACTACTGCAACTATAACTATCTCCTACAGGATAGGCTGTAACACTAAATATGAAATTTCTATAGCAACAAAGTTTTTAAAAATTCTACAAGTGAGTTAGAGTTCACACTCCAAAATATCACCTTAACCTATGTTACAATACTAACAAAGTTGTCTTGATTTTTTTGATATAACAAAATATAAAATAAAACCATGCTTTTTATTAGTATTTGTTTTTTAACAAGAAATCATAGCAAAAGAAACTTCTAAAAGTTTATGTTGTAGCTTTTATCTTTCTTAACAGCTAAAGTGTGAAATATTTTGACCATGGGCAAACTTTTAGTATAACTTGTTACTGATAATTTGAAGTATGCTTTTATTTTTATTTTCTTCATCAGTTTAATTTTTGACAGAAAAAACCTTGATTTATTTGTACATATGTGTCTTCAATGTCCCCTTATATGTTTTTTATCTATTTTGTGTGTGTGCACCTTTCTAAGTAGTGTTGCAACTCATTCTGCCGTTGGAACACTGTTTAAAAATAGCATATGCCAAAAGCTATCCGCTGCTACACAAATTTGAGTTTTAAAATATCAAAATAAATACCATTTAACTATGCTCATTATTAATAATTTAGTGCACGGCAACTGGGTAAAGTTTATATTTCAGCTTCTCAATTAAATAAAAGGCTTTCAAGGGGACAATTCAACAAACAGAAGTCTAAAGGGTTTCTAAATGTGAGCTAATATCCCTTTCTTAGTTTTTTAAGGGAAACAGGCCCAAGCAGCTGTTACCTAAGAAGCTGTGACACTCGCTTGACAATAAAACTGTTCCCTAGGACATTCATGTTCTACACTTAGTTGGTATTATAAAATTTAAGTCTCCTATCTATTGTAATTACCCAAGGAACAGAGCTGAATGTTTAAAAAATAAAAGGCTGTCCGATCCATTTCATAAGCTTTCTCACCTGAGAGCAACATGGTTATGCACATTTTAATTAGGAGGAGGGGAAAGAAATAAAGTTATTTTAAAGGGTTCCAAACTTGATGAACAACATAAACAACTTTACATTTATGTATAATATCTCTAAATAGATCAACAAAGATAAAGGCAAACTTCCTAACATTTATCCTTCTCTTCCCGCCCCCACCCGCCATGAAGAAATAGCTGAAATGAACAGGAAAGTAGAGATCTACGAACAAACTCTTCTTGCTCCTGCCAGAAGCTGAGATCTCAGGATGGGTATTTTCATCCTCAGAGCACACCCTACCACACTCAAATCAGAATAGACTGCTATAAAAAGGGGGAGGAGTGGGAGGAGCTCTAGGGGTGAGTTATGGCTTCTGGGTAGCTGAACAACTACCCCCCCATCCCCCATCAGCAAAACAACCCAGAGGCTCTCAGGTGGACTGTCCTCCAGGGGTTGAGTGGAGCCAAGAGCCCACTTCACTCTTGTCAGAGACTCGTCTCTAATTATAAAAGGCTACTTTGAACACTTAAGGCCTCAGGGATCCCATTGGCTAGTACAACTTCTAGGCTCTTTACACACGTTATGGACATTTCTTAACATATATTGAGAAATCACAAAGCATATTTCATGAACAAAGCTTGAAAACATTTACTATCTTCCTTAAGACCAAAGGAGGCTGTCCAGCTTGATTCAAATGAAAACTGGTACAGTCTGAGACTGGACGTCTCACCTTGCTGACTGCCCTTCCCCATTAAGTGCCTGTAAAAACTTACTCTCCACCTCCTGAAACATCCTGAAACTAACCCAGCTTGGGAGCAAAAAGTTATTCTAAGACAATGATACCTAATATTTTTGAGAAATTTAAGGCTAAACACAGAATTCTACTCCCATCTCAATCTACTACTATTATTTCTGCTAAAAGTAAGATAACTGCTGGCCAAGGGAGGGTGGAGGGAATTTATGATTTTTCTCTCGATGCAGAGGCGCTCTGAAGGCACCACGTCTTGGTACAAAGTCCAGGGCCTGGGACAGCTGGCTCCCCTCGGCCCCCTCCCTCTCAGTCAGAGGCGGTCACCACTAAGATGACTTTTAGATTTCTAACTAAAAAAACTAATGAGACATCAAGTTTAACACACATACACATTCAAAATCAATTCACTTGGGCACGGGAGAAGACAGGGCGGAGAAGGATGTTTCTAAGCTAAAACACAGGGCAACTCACAGAAATACACTAAAGCAAGCTGGATGCAAACACGGCCACAGGACTGAAAAGTGAAGCAGCCGTCGCGCCAGCAATACGAGTCTTAAAAAAAGTCTCGCACGTTCACAACAACACAACCGCCACAAGACGCACAGAGATCCCAGATGTAAAAGCGACAGCTCCAAGCTCCCTCCGCCCCACCGTTAGGCTCTGGTTAGCTCCCGACCCTCTCCTGACCCCGGTCCGTGACTGCCAGTCCCCTGCCTGCCCTTCCCCCAGCAGATCTGCCGGAGAACGCTGGGGGTACCCGGCGCCGGCCCCGGGGGTCCAAGGGCGCGGGGCCGGGGAGCAGCGGGAGGGAGCGCTCCTCCCGGTACCTGCTCCAGCCCAGGTCCCTCTCGCCGAGGCTCCCGCGACCCTCGCGGCCGTCCGGGCCCCTCCTCCGCCCTCCAGGCTCACCCGGCCCTGGCCAGGTCCCAGCGCTGCCCCCACCCACCCGGAGCCCCGCGCATCCGAGAATCCCCTCCAAGCCGGCGCCGAGAGAACTTACCACATGCAGCTCCACCTGGGAACTAGCACATCGGGAGGGGTTTCTGCCCACTCCTCAAGCTACTCCCGCTCCATGCGGAATCCCCCGCTCCGGGGGCCCAAGGGTGGCGCCGAGGAGCGGGCAGGAGGCGAGACCGAAGCTAAGACTCCGCCGTCTTCTGCCTGCGCGCTCGGAGCATTATACAATGGTGGAGGAGGAGGCGGCGGCGGCGGCAGGCAGGCAGCGGAGGAGGAAGCCGGAGGCGGGCGGAGGGGGCGCCCTGACCGAGCGAGCGGCAGCCACTGCTCCAGCACTAGCTGTGCAGAGTGACGTGCGGCCAGCAAGCCTCCCGCGAGCTCCGGGCCCAGGGCTCAGCAGGCCCCGCCCCTCGGCCCGCCCCGCCCCCCTCGACCACCAGGCCCCGCCTCCTCGAACGGGCCCCGCCCCCTCCCCCGGCGGTCCCGGGAGGCGCGATAAATGCCGAGCGGGGCCCCGTCCGCCCCAGGAGCAGGAAGGGGCAGGCGGAGCACGCGAGACGCCGGGTGGCAGCGCCGCCCACGGCTCCCTTCCCAGCCGGCGCGCCCTTGATTTTCTCTTTAGGAAAAGCTTAAGGAGAAGGGGAGAGGAAACGAGACACTCCGGCCAGGGGACCACAACTAACCACCAATAATCCCCTCAGACCACTCATGCAAATGACGGAGCCGCTAGTGACAAAGGCGGCAACGAGTGCCGCGCGCGCACAGCCCGCTGAGTCGCGCGACCGCAAATATGACAAGCATCTCAGCTATTCTGCAACTTGGGGCCGGTTAGCCGGGCAGGCAGGGTCCCGGGGGGTGGGGGGGATGGGGAAAGAGAAAAATCCGACCCCGGGGCGCGGTATCCACGCTGCCCGCGGGGTTTTCGAGACAGACGTCCCGGGAGGGCGGGGGCCGCGCCTCCGCAACTGAGACGCTCTCCGATGCCTGCGTCTCTGGACATACGAGTGGCCCTCAGAGTGTCCGAGAAGTAGGATGAAGGCTCCGGCTGGAGGTGGGGACAAATTCCCCTTGAGTGCGGTGTCCTCAGCCCAACACTTGAAATGGTCACGAAGTCGAGTACCTTATCGGAACAGGAGGGAAACGACTTTGCAGCCTTCGTGGCAGGCTTCGGCCGCGGTGCAAACCCGGCAGAGCCCACGCAGGTAGGGACGCCTGGCTTGAAGACGCAGAGGGGACCTAGGCGCAGTTTCACAGCGATAGCCTTTTCCTTCTTAAGAAGTTCTGCTTTGAACTATATTTTTTAGGGAAATTTATACTAGTTTTGGGAGGCTTGTGTGTGTGGTGCAAATTTAAAAGTCCTAGGACAGGAGACCTCCCCTGGAAAATTAATGATTATTTTAAAAATGACATGCGCATTCAGTTTAAAGATGTTACCAAAAGGAATTCAGGCACCTTAAAATTTTGGCTGCCACCCCAATCAATATCGTCTCAGATCTCTTTGGAATTTAATGGTCCACTATACTAGTTATATTTAAGGATAATAAAGCTTTAAGACCTAACATAAAGGTGATTATAAGTCGTTAACATCAAGATAAGTTGAGACCTATTGGAACTGTTCAGTAATGATTTGTTATCAATCAAATTGATGATATTATTGAAATTAAATCTGGGCTAAAATATTGGTAGAGGAGAAAATGTTTCTTGTTTTATCTTGAAAGGGAATGAAAAAGATTTTTTACTGGACCCTGGATATAATTAAAAGGTTACACAGATTTTTCATTTTTAAGTATGGCCAGTGCTAAAAGCTAATGATCTGTGGATATCTTTGGAAATTTTCATTACAATGGCATTCCAAATTACTCATCATGGAAGTCTTTGTCCGGGCCTCAGCGCATCCTGCTCAGTTTGTGCCTAAGTGGCACAGTATTCAAACATTTTGCCATGAGGCCAAGATATTTTTCATTTCCAGAATTCTGCCTTTCAGAGAGGACACTACTAACAGTTTCCGAACAACCCACTCACTTTAAAGAGAAGCCATTGAAATAGAAGCTGCAATACTGTGATATCTCTGTAGCAGAGGCCAGAGGCTCTCTTGAATTTAAAATAAATTTAAACTGTTATTCATGAATTGAAGTGAGCAGCAAGTTAGACTTGCACAATTTTTGTGACACTTGGATATTTTCTAGCAGATGAATTACTGGAAGAACTAAAGATCAAAGTGACAATTTGTGTGTCTCCAGAGTGGATGCATGATTTTGCTAAAGCACGAATTCTGTGTGTGCTCAGGAAAGGTCTGAGTTCTTAGGAAAACAATCTGAGTTCTGAGGTAAAATATTTTTCACCTTCCCATACTTTTGAAGGTAAATGCCTTATCATTTTATATATGTTATATATAGGTATCTGTGTTATATATGTGTCCCACTTTCCCCACTTTGAGATTCTGGCATCTTTTACCAAGAAGTCAAAGCATGAAGTGGCCATTTGAACACCTGTTCATGTGGTCCCTCACCAGGTGGTACACAGTCCCTTCCCCTAGGGCTGAGTCCCACCTCAGCCCAGCACAGCAATTCCTGCCTGGCCCTGGGAATCCAACCCCATGAGGCTAAGGAAAGGCCCTCCCAGAGTTTTTGAAGTCAACTCCCTGTCCCTTTAGTATGCATGATTTTTTAAAAAATATTGTTTATTCCTAGCAAATGAGCAAGAAATGCTTAACACATAAGTATGGTTTTCACACTTTCACTCTCTGGGACACTTAAAAGCCCATTTAAAATAATCCTACCCTCAGGATTTAGAGTTTCTCCCTCTCACTTGCACATACAAGAAATTAGGCCAGTCATCCACATTTAACTATGAGGAACATATCTGTTTAGGGAGAAAAGAAACACTGCTCTTGTAAGTATAGGACTGTGATGGTAATTTTTAAAAATACTCATGAGTTTAATTTCAGAGAGGTACTTCTCAACATTGCTTTGTGGTTCGGGGTACTAGTTTGCACTTCACTGCTTCTCTTGAAAGTTTCTGTACCCTCACGTCTTGCAAACAACCAGATGACTGCACTAACTAAAGGCCACTTTTAGCACTTAATTAATATGCACCAAAGAATTGACACAAGGACAAGCTAGCTATATAAACTGAGAAAGACTTCACAACAGTTTTCAAACTTATCCAAGTTCCACAAGAAATACCAGTCAATCATCCATCTATATACCTTGGAAATATAGATCTTATGCCCCCCCAATAAATGTTTCAGTTATTAAACACAATATAGCCAGCTGGGTTAAATCATCTTTTCATGGAAAATACAGAGAGTCTAACTGAATGCGGACTTCCCATTCACTGAAATCTATTAATAAATCTTCAAAATAAAGTCTGGAAGTCCCACATTACCTAACTGATTATCAGAGAGTTGACACAGATAGGATGACTAGGAAAACTAATGAACACTCTCCCAAAGACAGCACGAACAGGTTCAGAACTTTTCAGCCACTAGCAAGTTAAAACTTGTCGGCACCAAAGGAGCCGGTTAACTCATCTGCCTCTGCAAAGTCTTCTCCATCTCTTTGCCCACCTCCTCACGTCAGGCTTTCTCCTGCCTGTCCTTGCAGTCATGCTTCATAAGAATAGAGCTTCAACTCCAGTGAAGAGCCACTCTCGCAGTTTCCCTCACTGTTACTAGGCTGCTTTGCAGTGACGGCCCCTTGTGTTCTGAGAGAGGGTCATTTTCCTGTTAGTGAACACACCTTTTTCTCTTTTAAAGATCTGACAATATTTAAATCCTAATTTAGAACAAAATCTTAATGATGATATTGGAATAAGACGCTCTTGAAACTCTTTTCTTTTTTCTGGCATCTTTGATTCGTCCCTTCTATTTCTAGACAGGATGGCTTCTGTTGAGCATAAGTTTCCTCCCTACTTCACTGGCCACTATTTCCTGGTAAAATCCTCTGATAAATGGAGTGGTTCTCCTTAGACACTCTGGCTTTTGCTTTCACCTTTTCTCAGCTGGAAAGAGAAAGCCTTCCCTGGTGACAACTCTCCAGTGCTCCCTTCCTGCCAGATGCTGGTCCTCCACGGCTGGTGGGTGCTCCTCAGAAACCTCTCTCCTTGTCCTCAGTTCCCCACACAGCACTGCCTCTCTGGCCTCTACAAGCTGGCGTATCTGCATGTTGACCCTGGTTTCCTGTCCATAAACCATGCTCCCTTCTTGAGCAATTCACCTTCTTTTCAAGGTACCGGCACTTCTAGCTTCCCTAGAAAACTTGTATGAATGTTAGAAATTGTGCAGCTTCCAGACCATCAAGCCTGAGTCTTAGAGTAGGAGTTTGAAGATCTTGTACAAATAAATCACTATGATTGATCGCTAACTTTTTAGTTTCTTAATCTGCCATGTCACAGATTTAGGATTAGCACTGGTTCTGGTGAAAAGAGCACATGTGGTTAGTCAGAAGATGTCAAGTGTAGTTCTTCAGCCACAGTCTGCAAGGAAGCTGAATCAGGGCCTTCCCATCTCGAGGGCTGTGTCCACCTCCCGCCAGATGAGGCACTAGGGCCCAAAGGTTCCTGTAGCCCCTTCCCAGAGCTAAGAGTCTATGAAAAGGTGGCTACAATGGGGACTACCTTCACAGAGAAGTTTGGAAGAATATAAAATCAACTTCACATCCTATTTTCTGTGACACACATTCTCATATCTGTTGTAAAAGAGATCTAAGATTGTGTACCTTTAAATCACCTATGAGTAAAGAGGTCATTTAAGAGAAGTAGGGTGATTTGGGGAGTGTAAATAACAAATTTAAGCCACTTTTTGAAGTCCCAGATATAAAACTTCTACTTTGAGATGTGAAAAAAAGGTCAAAGCTTTAATGTGTATAGATGCCCAGGAAATACCTCTGACTTCAGACTATGAAGTATGATACTATGAAATATCATTAAAAATAAACACGTGGGCAGAGAACACAGTTTAAATGGAAACAGTGCATACAACAAAAAAATGAATCAGTACTTTGCCACTGTGAATTTTTATTGGTTTTCTGGAGGAGAGGGAACACTTAAGCAAGACTTTATCTTTTAGTCACCAATGCAGAATTGTTCTTTAAAGACATGTTGCCAGAATAAACAAGACTTCCAAAATTATCTAACTGTCCAATAATATTTGCTTTAAGTTGAAAAAATATATTTTTTAAATTAAAATATTTTTATATTTAAAATTTCAGAAAGGCAAAGTGAAAGCCGAGTAGGAAGAAACCAAGGTAAACTATTCAGATAAACAGCAATGTTACATTAGATACATTTGTGCAACTCGTCAATGGTTTTCCTAAACATGCTTTAAATATTGAAGATTATCTTTCTAAGTAATATTTATTTCAAAACTGCTGTCTTTAGAGAAGTCTTGTTTGAGGTGTATGAAACTCCTTAAATGGTCAATTATCAGAGAAACTGGCTTTTAAGGAGAAAATAATAGTGTGAATGAGCTATATGCAACTTCCCTTTTTGAAAACAGAAGTTGAATCTGTAACACCAAATTTAGAAAGGAGAGGGGATGGCAGCAAATACCACGAGAATATCATCTATAGCATTGACGCCCACTGCTGTTCTGTTCTGTTACAAATAATGTACACTCCACAAACTTGAGTTTGCTCAAACAATGCGTGTATTTAGTTGTTCCTAAAGATGATTCTTTTAAAAGAAAATATACATGTGAAAGAGTCATATCAAATTAAAAAAAAAGAAAAACTCATTGAAAAAGTGTCAGATTCCCTGACTTTGGCTACAGTGATTCATTTGCCCTCATAACACAGAGGGCAGCATAGTACATACTGGGACAGCTGATAAA
This sequence comes from Oryx dammah, assembly GCF_014754425.2. Taxonomy (NCBI): domain Eukaryota; kingdom Metazoa; phylum Chordata; class Mammalia; order Artiodactyla; family Bovidae; genus Oryx; species Oryx dammah. The sequence goes on from NW_024070209.1 coordinate 62,234,949, forward strand.
CAGCTTTTGTGGGAATAGTAATTGTAATTTGAACATCATTTATATTTGTTTACTTTTCTTTAAGAAATTAAAGCCCAAATTATAAAAGGTTGAAAAGAATTTTGATGAATCAGACATTCATTTTCAATCAATCCTAATTTGTTACCACTTTAGTAGAACTGTTAGACATCATGCTTTCAGTTTTAGTGATTAAAAAAAAAAAAGCTCTAAAGATAAAGACTCCAGAATTACTATTTCCACATTACAACCAAAAATGAAAAGTGAGAAAATAGACACCTTTCCAAAAGTTCATCAGATGAAAAGAGTTAATGGAGAGCCACACCATTTATGGACAAGAATACTTAATACTATTCAAGTCTCCCCAAAACACATCAATAAATCAAATGTGATTCCAACTTAAATCCCAATGCTCCCCTCCCCACTGCCCATGCAACTTAAGCAAATCCAGAAATCATCTGGAATAACAAAGGACAAAAGATAGCTTTAATAAGTTTAAAGAACAAGATGGGGGATGTGGCCTGACAGATATCAAGGCTTATTATAAAGTTCTAGTAATTAAAACAGATTGGTGTTGGCAAGGTATAAATAGATCAGCAGAACAGCATCGAGAGTGCAGAAACAGACCCACACATGTATGTACACATAAAGTATGACAGAGGTGAGGCAACAGATCAGTGGGAAAGAATAGGGTATTCAATAAATGACTAAAGGTCACCTGGATACCTGCATGAAAAATAAAATTAGGTACCTCATATTAAAATATATATATATATATTTCAGGTGGACTAATGTCTAAATATGTGAAACAAAACTTAAAAACATTTAGGAGAAAATACAGGAAAATAATATTTATGGGCTCAGAATAAGGAATGTGTGATTATTCTCAGTCTCTTAAGATTAATTCTCTTCTTTGCTCTGTGCCTGGAAATGTTGACCCCTAGGGACAAAGCTCCTTTGCCAACCAGCTTCCAGCTGGATTCCTCAACAGGAAGGTACCAGAAAGAGGCCACTGGGTCAGAGGGGAGAGAGCTTGGGCTATTTCTTCCCTGCTCCTTCCTACTTTGGGCTCCTGTTACAGCAGGACCCATCCCTCCATAGCCACAGCTTCTGCAGGTGGCCCTTTCTCCAGGGCACTCACTCTCATAGATTCTAGCAACACCATTTCCTCCCCTTTCCTCTGTAGACCTGAGGATAGTAAGATCTAAGTTCTTGGTCTTCCATGCTTCAAGTTTTGTCACATCTCTGTCAAAAGTCCCTTCATTTATGTCTCTTTAGTTGAATCATTTGAGTGGAATACTGTTTCCGGCTGAGACTTTGACTATTCAGAAACAAAACAGCCAGGGCCTTCTATGGCGGTCTAGTAGTTAAGACTTCATGATTCTAATGCTGGGGCGTGGGTTCAGTCCGTGGTTGGGGAACTAAGATCCCACATGCCACCTGGAACAGTCAAAAACAAAAGAAAAGAAATAAGACAGCCAATGCACAAACTATAAAGAAAAAGACGAATAACTTGGACTATATTAAAAATTAAACATCCCTTAAACAAAACATAAGATAAACAAGATAAAGATAAGTGAAAGACTGTCAAGTGATGGTATATAATTCATATAATCAGCAAAAGATTAATACTCAGAAGTAAAAAAGAACTCCGAGTCAGTTTTTTTTTTTAATATAAAACCAACAGAAAATGGGTAAAAAGAGGAAACTCAAATATCCAACAAACATGAAGAGATACTCAATCTCCTCAGTTATAGGAAAAATGCAAATTATAAAAGGTTAGTTCACAGCTCTCCACTTGACCACTTTGGAGATAATGTGACATTAGCTAGTGGAGCTGGACATGCACACACCCTGCCCACATACCTGCAGTCTTTCTCCATGAGGGTTCCATGAGAAAATAAGCCCTACAGAAAAGAATTCAAGTGACTATTTCCTCAATTCTCCCAAGGGTGGTATAAAGGTAAGAACCAGTGGTTGCTAGTAAATGTTTAACAACTGGCTGGGGTTGGGGTGGGGGTGGAGAATGGGGAAAGAAGGAAAGAAGCCCTTTTTGAAGCATTTGCTGATTTCTGTGGTGTAAATACCCCATCAGGGCTGATTTCGAACCTCCCCATTGAACTCAAGAATTACATAGAGATTGGTGTGATCACTCTTAGGAGCAGGTGTCAGTCTCCAGCTCTAGCCCCAAACACGAACCATTCTAGACTTAGAGGACAGAAGACAATTCATTACATACAACAAATGCCTTAGGATGCGTTGCATGTGTGCCTAGTCACTCAGTCATGTCTGACTCTTTGCGACCCCATGGACTGCACCCCACCAGGTCTTCTCTCCATGAGGATTCTCCAGGCAAGAATACTGGAGTAGGCTGCCATGCCCTCCTCTGCCTTAGGGTACTAGGGCTTACTTTTCTGGAGGAATTCTGGATGAGAAGGGCTAAATCTAGAGAGACTCTTGTTTTCATCCCCCGTGGAGACATAGAAGAATGTTTATAGTAGCTTTGCTTATAATTGCTAAAGGAGAATTAATCAATACATTTGAAAGCTACAGTGGTTAAGAAATACTAAAGTTACCAAATATCAACATGGTTAAATCTCAAAAACATAATGTTGAGTAAAATAAAGCCAGTTGTAAAGTATGTACAGTATAATATCATTTATATAAAATACTTTAAAACATGTAAAACAATGCTATATATTGTTTATCAATACAGATGAATGTAATTATAGAATAAAAACATTAGAGACCAAAACCATTCAGGAAAGTGGTTAATTTTCATAAATGGAGGAGTACTGGAATCAGGGAAAGATACTACAATATTTAATTTCTTTGTTAAAAACATGAAAAGCAAAAAAATATGTTGTAGTAAACCATATAAATGTATTGTTTTAGATTTCAAGACATTAAAAGACACATTTTTTCCCCTTTCTTTTCTATGGTTCCCATGAAATAGAACTTTGTAAGGTTTTTTTTCCCCACAACTTGTAATATCTATTAATAAAGCAATGGGTAATATTTATACTTCATGCATTTATTTTCATTATTTCAGTAATGACCTAATTCCTTTTACTCATTTGATACAACTGGCAGACTACAGTCCATGGGATCACAGAGTCAGACTCGACTGACCACACATGCACATGCGTCCTGTCCTTGTCTCTCTTAATAACAGACTGCAAAATTCAATGACGATGCTAGCGTAACTGAAAGTTTTTAATAAGAAGCCCAACTGACAAGGCAAGTATAAGAGAATAATAGGTTTAAAGCCAGTATTTGGGGTGTATTTCTCACCCGTCAGGCTAACTTCTATCTTGCTGCCGCTGCTGCTGCTAAGTCACTTCAGTCACGTTCTGCGACCCCATAGACGGCAGCCCACCAGGCTCCTCTGTCCCTGGGATTCTCCAGGCAAGAATACTGGAGTGAGTTGCCATTTCCCTCTCCAACGCATGCATGCATGCTAAGTCGCTTCAGTAGTGTCCCACTCTGTGCGATCCTACGGACAGCAGCCCACCCATGCTAGAAAGGATAAAAGCTTCCTTACAAAATGCGTAAGGCTTCCTGTTACTTCCTTAACATGCATCTAGCCCTAAAAAGTGAAATCTTGTTTTTTTTAAAAAAACAATGAAAACACTCTTTCCTGGTGAACTATCTTCCACAGGGTGTTCAGTTGACCATTTACAGCTACCCCAAATGCATTCTGATTCTCTCTTCTTTGTGACACTCCATGCAGGGTTATAGGAATAAAGCCCCCATACCCTCTTGATCTCTGGGAAGGTGGTGCTCTCTCAGCGCATGGGTAGTGTAACTTTTTTTTTCAGAGACTGTCTTGAAATAAGCCTATGTTTTAAATACACACTTTTCTGCTCACTAGCAGGCATTCTGAAGCTAGGTGGTTCTAAATAAAGAACTCTAGTCAACAACAGGAAATAACTCCCACAGAAAAAAGGGGCAGAATACAAACTCTCACCAACTCTTGTACACAGCTCACAACGGCCTTTTGTTCCGTGCACATTAAGCCTGAAATCTTTACTTTTCAGAGCATGTTTGGGCCTTTGCAGAGCAATTAAACCTTCCTTTTCCTTTTGCTGCTGTCCCTGCCTTCTTCTCTCTGAGGAAGTTAACCTTACAACTGAGCTTCATACTATGAGGTAGCAGGTCAGAAACCGATCCGTTTCTGTTCTGAAACTTAACATTTTTTTCCTTAATGGAGCTTCTCAAGAGGGAAAAAAAAAAACAACTCTCAGTGTAAAACTCACTTTTCCTTCTAATACATACAATACCACATAAACGTACATATATACATCCCAAAAGAATATTTTCATCTGCAGTGTATATTTCTAAATCTATCAACAAAGACACTATCATATCAACCCATAAACTTAAATGGATGGGTTATCAACACTTTGCCAGTGACATTTCAGCAAATCAATGCATCTAGAAGACATACATTGTATTCAAAGGCTCACATCTTGAGTCTGTAGTGAAAAAGAGGGAGAAAAACCTAGATCCCAAGCCAACTAAATAGAAAAACATCTAATGAATGGTTTTTAAAGTCTCGGTGACTGCTACTGGAACAGAGTGGTGGCATTCAACTATAGTACAGCACAGGTACTCCAGACAAGAAAATTGGGCTAAGTAAAACAGCTTAAATATGACTGCAGACTAGTATTTCTTTCTCTCCTACACACTCAGTCTTGCCCTCTCTACTGGCTCCTTCCTGCAGTCAATAAATTACAGACTTGGTGTTCTCCCTCTTCACTTTTAAAACAAGAAACGACTCTCCCCTGCTTCAATGCTGTGGGAATGTTGGTGGCTCCCGGTGGCTCAGAGGTAAAGGCATTGTCTCCTGACAATGCAGGAGACCCAGGTTCGATCCTTGGGTTGGAAAGATCCCCTGGAGAAGGAAATGGCAACCCGCTCCAGTATTCTTCCCCGGGAAGTCGCATGGACAGAGACTGAAGCGCTACAGTCCACGGGGTTGCAAAGAGCCAGACACAACTTACCAACTAACAACAACTGCTGTCGTTACCCGTCATGGTTTCAGTTCCACCTACTTCCTCTGGCTTCACAAAAAAACTATACTGACCACCCCTGGAAAGAGCACCATTACTCCCTAAATGCCAAGCCATTGGAGACTTCTCAGTTCCTCACTGACTGAACACCTATCTATAGCACTTGACATTAATGACTGCCTCCAACCATTTCTTTCAGTAACTCTGGTTGAACTCCTGGTTCTTATCTCTCTGGTTACTTGTTCCTTTGTTGGCTCCTCTTCCTCTTACCACCCTATAAACCTATAGGTCTTCACTTTAAAAAATAATCATCCCCTACTGCAATTTGGGACCAGAGAAGATTACAAAGGTGAGTGGATGATGGTTAGGATATCGGAATCTTCATGAGGTAACTTCACCCACTCTCGGGGCATCTATACGCTAATGATTCACAAATCATTAATCACATTCTAGACCTTTCTCTTTGAGGTTCATATCTGAGCTTTATATAGAGAAAGACCATACATATATCCCAGTTTGTCAGGGTCATACCTAATATATGCTTGTCCTGGCATAATTAGTAACAGCACCCTGTTTCAATCTCAAAAGTGTCCTAGGTTGAACAATGTGCGTGCTAAGTTGCTTCAGTTGTGTCCAACTCTTTGCAACCCTACGGACTATAGCCTGTCAGGCTCCTCTGTCTGTCGGATTCTCCAGGCAAGACTACTGGAGTGGGCTGTCATTTCCTTCTCCAGGATTGAACAATAATAGTATATAATTAGCCTATTTCTATCTCATTACCTATTAGACATTTTCACCGGATAGTATAAAGGCATCTCCAACTCACAGCACATCTAAAAGTGTCCTAACCTTATCTTCCTTAAACTTGTTCCTCCTCTGAATGCTTAAATATGGTTAAGGTAACAACAAGGTGGGTTTCTCTGGTGGCTCAGTGGTAAAGAATCCACCTGCCAATGCAGGAGATGAGGGTTCGATCCTTGGGTTGGGAAGATTCCCTGGAGCAACCCACTCCAGTGTTCTTGCCTGGGAAATCCCATGGACAGAGGAGCCTGGCGGGCTACAGTCCATGGGGTCGCAAAAGAGTTGGACACAACTTAGTGATTAAACAAGCACCACCAATAAGGTATCCCTGGTGTCTTAAGTTGGAAATATAAGATTCTAAGTTTCTTCTCTCTCCCTTTCTCTCACATTTAACCAGACATAAAATCCCATCAATTTTCTCTCTTAAATGTTTTTCAAATATGTCCCCTCCTCTCCATTTCCCCACCACTGCCCTGGTCAAGGCCATATTATCTTTCATTTATTGCAACAATCTATTTCCTGACTTCCAGTCCTAGATTTTCTCCTCTAATCCATCTACACCACCTACGGCATGCCAGGTAGCATGCCAGGTACAAGAAATGCAAAATGAACAAGAGATGCTCCTGCTGAGCTCACAGGGTAGACTAACTCATCACTGTGACACAGGGTTGCATGCTGACACAGACATGCGTAGGGTGACGATGGATACACACGAGCGGCCACAGAGCCTGACCAGTGTGAAAACAGGGAGGCGGTGATGGATTTTAGGGTAAATGGTGGTTAGTTAAGGTCATTAAAGGCAGATGGAGCAGCAGAAATGGGAAGGTGAGAAACGGCAGAGGACATGGGTGAGGCTCTTGTAAATTGCAAGCAGGGAGCAGCAATACACCAGACCAGAGAGTTTGACTGGACACATCTAGCAAGGACTTGGATGCCACATTGAAGGGTCTGGCCTTTATATCCTAAAGGTGGGGAGGAGTCATTAAAAGACTTTCCATGGGAGAGAGGCACAATCTGATTTTTATTTTAGGATGTAAATTCCTCATCTATTCCAGAACTTGACAAAATGAGCATAAAATTAATAATAATCAACAAAAAAATAAAATTTAAAGCATGTATTAAAAAGCTGTAATAACTAACAGAGTTGGGTTCTGGCAAAAGAAAAATATAAATGAATCTGCATTGAAATACCTGAAACAGACCTTAGTATAAAGATTTTAAAGATGGCGTTGTTAGTGCAACAGTTAACGATTTAAGGTGAATAATGGGTGTTAGAGTTTCGCCTCACACATGAAAAAACACAAGAGATTAACTAAATAATAAAATCATTTTTAAAATTGTAAGAGAACTAAAAAAAATTACAGATGAATAACTGATCTTAGAGGTAGACAAGATTTGTTTTCTAAACATAAAGCAAAAAAAGAACTATAAAATTAAAATGAATTACACTAAAAAACTATACATCAAGAAACACCATAAGCAAAATTAAAAGAAAAATGACAAACCTGGAAAAATATGTGTAAACATATAACAAAGACTTAGTAACCTAACCTAACCTAATTCTATGGCTCAGTTACACCAATACTACAGTACATTAAGAAACAATGAGACTAAATTAGACAAACTGGCAAAGGACACAAGCTGATGATCAACAAAAGGAAGAAATGCAGGAAAAAAAAGACTACAAGTGTGTCTAATCAAAGCAATACAAATTAGAAATATAATTGCCATACACCAAGCAAGTTAGATAAAACTGCTAACAATGTGAAGGCACCGCGGACAGGTTGTCATAGCCACTGATGAAACTCAGTGAATTCAAACTTGGGAAGACAGAGTTTGGACATGTATATCAAGAATTTCCTAAAAGGTCCATATCCTGTACTGTGGTCTAGGAATTTACCCCCCATGGAACCAATCAGGGCTACGCATAAAGAACACATTCATTCAATACATCTTTATTGTATGTCCACTGTGTCCTAGGTTCTAGGAGCTGAGAATGTGGCAGCAAACAAAACACCCAAATCCCTGTCCTCATGGCTCTTACATTGCAGTGAGGGGAAGAGAAAAGAAAGAAGAGTCAATTATACAGCATAACAGAAAGCAGGCGCTCTAAAGGGTGGGGAATATGTGCTTGGCTGGGTCTGTGTGGGGTGCGGAGCAACTCTGAAGAAGTGCTTTAGAAAAGCCTCACTGAGAGAATGGTGTTTGAGCGGAGATCTGAAGGTGAAGACTCAAGCCAAGCACCACTTTTCCTGACAGGAGGAACAGAAAAAGTGAGCAGGGCTGCAGTGGGGTGTGTGCCCAAGGGCTCAGGGACCTCAGGGCACAGTGGAGAAGGAGGGGAGAGGAGCATGGGTAGAGAGGAGGTAAAGGGAAGAGGGGGGAGGGTGCAGAGGACCTTAGAAGCCAATGCAACAACTTTGGCTTTGACCTTGAGTCAGATGGGAAGCAAATACTGCAATATTCTTGGCCCCAACCATGTAACCTCAAGACAGTGGTCAAGGATCCTTTTAAAACAAAAGTCGGGTCACCCCACTCCTCTCTTAAAACCCTCCAGTGATGGTGACTGGATTGTAATGACTGATTTGTTTAGTGTTGCTGTGACTTTGTAATCTCTTCAACTGTGCCCAAACCCTGATATTCAAAGATGTACTAGGAATAGCGCACGGCAAAGAATCACTGCTGGAGCTGGTGTGATGTTAAGAGCCTGAGCTTCACAGTTAAGGCAGATCGGCCACCAGTGAGATTTCCACAGCATGTTTCTCCATCTCTGGTTCTTCACTGTAAAAAAAGGGGAAATACTACCCACCTCCCAGGGTTATAAAGATTAAATAAGAAAATGCACTGTTGTTTGTTTTTTCCTTTCAAAGTGAACGGTGCCACTGGTGGCATGTGAGGTGATTTTAAAAGGCACAAAGACCTGGCATTAAGGGGTCATCTCTGGAGGAGGGAGGCACCAGCTGGATGAGAGGTTAAGTGTCCTTTGAAGGATACAAAGGGCTCCCAGGAGGAGGAGAACAGGAGAGCGTTTTGAGACAGTACTCTGGCCTAGGGGGCTTCCCTAGTGGCTCAGCAGTAAAGAACCTGCATGCAATGATCCCTGGGTCAGGGAGATCCCCTAGAGGAGGGCGACATATCCCATTCAAGTACTCCTTACTGGAGAGTCCCATGGACAGAGAGGAGCCTGGCGGGCTACAGTCCACAGGGTCGCCAAGAGTTGGACACAGTGGGCACGACTGAAGCGACTGATCAAGCATGCACTCTGGTCTGGGGTTTCCTGCTTTCTGGCTTCTCTTGCTGCTGGAGGTAATGCCGGGTGGTGCAGTTCTGGCCCGTTGGGTAGAGGGGATAGTCTGCTGGGAGCCTTGGGAAAGAATTTTTCTTCTCTGATTAAAAAATGGAAGACATACGGGCATGCAGGAAGAGCTCTTTGTCTCCTTCCTGACCATAGGAGGATGTAGTTCCTGGAGCTATGGCAGCCATTCTGTGTACACGATGTTAGAAGGCTAAGGACCAAAGCTGGTGGGGAAAGGTCCAGGTGGAGCCTGGGTCCTTGAAGGTGTTCACTGAGCCGACGAGCTGGTAAGAACAACTGACGCTAGGACTACCCACCTTCAGACCTCCAAGGGAGACAGTTGATGGCCTTATGTTTGTAACCACAGGTGAGGTCCAAGGACACAGACCACTGAGTCACCGGGGGAATGGTTCAACCCCACAACCCAGACCCTGCCCAGCTCAGCTAAACAGTATCTCTGTGGGAGTGCCTAGGAGTCTGTATTTTAGACTTGCCAGCTATAGTGGTTTCCTATTGCTTCTGTAACAAATTACCATAAACCCAGTGCCTTAAAATGACTCAAATTTATTCTCTTACAGTTCTGGAGGTTCAGAAGTCTAAAACTGCAGTGCTGACAACCCTGTGTTCCTTCTGGAGGCTTCACTGGAGAATCTGTTTCCTTGACTTTTCCAGCTTCAAGGCCACCTGCACCCCTTGGTTTGCATCCCCTTCTTCCATCTTCCAAATGTCCCATTCCAATCTCTGCTTCTGTCGTCCCATCTTCTGCCTCTAACCTTCTTGCCTCCCCCTGATAAGGACCCTTATGATTACATGGAGCACAGACAAATAACCCAGGATAATCTGGACAGTAAGAATTTCAAGATCCTTAATTTAGAAACATTCACAGACTCACTTTTACTATGGGTAACATGGGTGGGGAGGGAGGGCACTATTCTGATCACCACATCACCTGGGTCTCCTGCACTGCAGGCCGAGTCTTTACCATCTGAGCCACCAGGGATGCCCTCCGTTGACTACAGGACCATTACAAATCATAAGTGTAAGACACTATTTGTTGACATGCAGGTGAAAACATCTTAATAAATCACTTACTGGTCATAGAAACTCAATCTAGTGGTTCTGAATGAGAGCAGAGATGGTGGAAGAGTGTAGAAAATGGGGGAAAAGTTAGGAAAAGCTTTATGCATTAGAATTATTAGGGATGTTTTTCCAAAATGTAACCCAAGTCCTGCCCAGACCTAGTGAAACGGGATAGCCAGCTGGGAAAAAACCCTGATGCTGGGAAAGACTGAAGGCAGGAAGAGAAGGGACGACAGGATCAGATGGTTGGATGGACATGAGTGTGAGCAAACTCTGGGAGATGGTGAAGGACAGGGAAGCCTGGCGTGCTTCAGTCCATGGGGTCATAAAGAGTCGGGCACAACTGAACAAGAACATCCAGGTAAAGGCTACATGCATGTCTGGGTGAATAAGCCTCCCTAGAACGCATTCCGCTACAACCCCTGGATAAAATAACCTGCCAAATAATCTCCAACCATGCCTTAGTTTTCTCATTTCATCATCTTAAAATATTTTTTAAAAATATATAGAACCTGCCTCTCTCTCATGAGTATGTGAGGATCGAGGAATGCTGAAGAATTTTATAATTGGTAATAAGCTAGATAAGTATCACTGGTGACTATTAGAGGAAACTGATACAGACTACAAATGGTGGTGTTGCGCAAAATGATTCATTCAGAGAGACTCCAGTTACTCAGAACCAACAAAGCAAGCAAAAAGAAGTCCTTGAGAAAAAAAAAAAGAAGAAATCATAAAGCCCATGCATCAACCTCATGTGTTATTATGCCCTCCCTGAATATCTATTTAAGTTTAAAGATTATTTTATTTGTTTTTCCCCTACACAATAGATCATAAATGGAAATTAGTGGGGAGAATGGATTTAAAAAGAAGCACACTGATAGTAACCACTCCCCTCCCCCCAAAAAAAGGAAAAGAAAAAGGTGGCTAACAATTAGAAACCAGGGTTGGGGGATTAAAAAATGTTGACATAAGAGCTCAAAAAATTTAGTGCATGGGATCATTTAAAATAGAGACAAATAGCACCATGCCCCTCACTAGCCCTGCCCTAAAGGGCTCTGTATTCCAACGGAATACCTCAGCGATCTAAATGATCCTGAATCATGAAGAAAAGGCAGCATTATGTTCAATGCTTTCTGGGGGGACAATGTAATAATAACAACAATATAGGGAAATGATATAAGGAAACATTTTTATTGAACAAGTTTACATTAAACAAATTTGGGTGCTTAAAGAGAAAGTTCAAACATCTATGAAATGCATGTATACAGTACGCCTGAATAAATAATACACCACTGTATAAACCATAGCTGTTGTAAATCTAAACATAAGTTCCGCTGATATGAAGGAAGTCCACCACAGTATAAGAGTTCAATAAATCTGTGTTGCCTGAGAGACAGAAATTGACATTGTCACTTTCATGGATGAAGGACGGTGTTAGACTGGTCCATCTGCTGGCTGTGGAGAATGTGATAACAACACCACACCTTTAAATCTGTATAATTACTTATTTTTACACATTATGAAGTGTGTTGACATCACCATCTTTGTTGCTCCCTATACCTCAAAGCTCCAAGTAGGCCCAGCTGCTACCACCCCACTTTACACTTGAGGAGTTGAGGTTCAAAGAAAACGTTCTCAGAATGACACAATGACCAAGCAGCAAAGCATAGATTCCAGATACAGGTTTTTTTTTTTCAAATTTATGTTATTGCAAATATCACTTTACTTCGCTATTTAAAGAAGACTCTTTGCCAAAGCACATTTCTGCAAACAGATTCATATGGAAATTTTAAGTATGGTAATCTATCCATTTATCTATCTACCTACCTATTTATAAAGCAGCAAAATTTTAACATATCTTTTAAAAATATATCTTTTTCTTTTCAAAATGCCCACACACTGGCTAAGTGTCTATAAACAGCTTCAGTTCAGAGTGAGATTTTTATGACTGAATCTTAAACATTTAAGTAAACAGAAAATGCTAAAATGATCTAAGCTAATAAAATCATTACCTCTAAAAACAAAAAGCTCACAATGTACAGATCTCACAAATATTCAGTTGCTATATGAAATGCTGCAGTTATTCCAGTGGTATATTTTTGCTTTTATTTATTTGTTGTGGACTACTAGGCTTCCGTGCAATTTCAACCCACATACGTTGATGACACACAGAGCTTAAAATGCCATGATTCATCAGGCTGCCACAGTCAGGCAGCTCAGTTATACACCTATCGGATGTGAAGCTGCGCTCTGTGTAATGTACATTCACGCTCTTCTGCCCCCACCATGCGTTGCTGTAACGCCAGCAAAGCATATCATCCACCTCTGACCCACCCTCCCACTCGAAGTAAATTAAAAAAGATCATGTAAAGCACCCTTCCTCAGAAACCATCTTTTTCACATTAACAGTAAAAAAGTCTTACTATGAGTTAGACCACTTTTATACCATTACCTTTTGGTTCTTTCCAGAGAAACCAAAGTACAAAACACAAGAGTATTTTGAGATTATTTAACATGTAATTAAACAAACTATAGTTAAGATTTTTTGACATGCCTAAGAACACTAACTCTGGAGTCAAATCGTCCTGAGACAGACAGGGTTTCAAGTTCCAGCTTGACTGTGTGCTGGCGATCTGACCTTAGACAACTTGCTTAAGCCTCAATTTTCTCAACTGTAAAAATGGGACAGAATTAGAACCTGAGGCATGGTGTTATCATGTGGGTTAAATGAGATTATGAATGTAAAGATGTTGGCACAGTCTCTAAAAAATGATAAAGTAAGGTATTATAGCTGTTTTGTTATTAATAATTACTTAATTAGATAATGCTCATTAAATTCAATACTGCACCCTGGTCCCTGGTGTTGCAAGGCAAGCTCCCTTGCTCCTCGCCATCAGGCCTTATTCACTGCTGTCAGCTGTGATGAATCTCATGTACAAGTTTGGGATACACACTGGAGATTAGATGGAGCTCCACTTACTTAAGGCATTAGGTCAGACTGGAGTACAGGAAAGAAACATTTTTATTGAATAAATCTCATCATCTGACTAGCATTCAAAATGTACCTCTGTCCCTGCAATTCAATATAAAATCAACTCCACCTTTTTCTTCTTTGTCTAACAAACATTTACTGACTGTCCACTGTGTCAGGCCCTAGGCCAAGCTTAAGAAAAGAACTAGGAGAAGTAAGATCTCTGGCTGGTTAATTATTCATAATTTTCTCCTCCTTGTCACTTCGTACTCTGATGGAAAGATGTATATATAACAAAGCATAATAAAGACTAGAAAAGATCAGCTACTTTCTTCAAATGCTTTAAAACATAAGTAATGGGAGAAACCAACATATCCCTTCCTACTTTCATTGCTGTAACTGGGCTACAATACTTTCTTTTTTCACTTAAAAAAAATGCCAGTAATGTTTGGCAAGTGAACCCCAAGAAATGAGGAATGTACACAAAAAATTTAGAAAGCTTTAAGTTTCATTAAGAGTAGACATACCCATCTTTTTTTAATATCCATTATGTGTGTATGCAACTGAACCTTAGATCCCAAACCTCAATCTCTTGAATTGCTCTGAAAAATACTGGTGCTCATCACAGTCATAAATATTTCCACTGGTCTATGCTTCTATTCTGTTTGATGGATTATGGGCTTGAGTAGTATATTAGGATTTACTTGGCTATAAGTAGTGGCTCAGATGGTAAAGAATCTGCCTGTAATGCGGGACACCCCGGTTTGATCCCTGAGTCAGGAAGATCCCTTGGAGAAGGGCATGGCAACCCACTCTAGTATTCTTGCCTGAAGAATCCCATGGACAGAGGAGCCTGGCAGGCTACAACCACAGGATTGCAAAGAGTCAGACACAACTGAAGCGACTTATCACCATCATATAAGTAAAGAAATACTAACAGTGGCTGAAATGACTAAGAGTTTATTTTTTTTCTCATGAAATTAGTAAGTCTGGGGTTCACAGCTCAGGACTAGAAAGCTGGTTCAAAAGGAACTGTTCACTATCCTCATGGCAGCTCATGGTCACAAGAGAGTTGCTATCCACCAGCTATTTCATCTACATTCTATATAAGAATAAATTCAAGTCTTGTCTTCATGAGGCTTTGCCTTTATTTAAGAAGGCATATTCTCCCCAGGGGCCTCTACTCACATCTCACAGACAAGAACAGAGCAGAATGTAGCCACTTCATCTAGAAGGGTGTCAGAACATCATGCATTTTAGCTTAGCACAGAGCTATCCCAAATAAAATCAGAGCTCTCTTAAAGACAGAATGAAGAGGAGAGGATTCTGGGAGACGGTAGAGTAGGGAGCACCAGGAATCTGTCTCTCCACCTAGAAAACAACTGCACTGGCACAATCTTTTGAAATTCTGGCATCTGTTGAAGGCTTCCAACTTCCAGGGGAAGACTTCCATGGTAAACTGTAGTAAGTTTTGGTTACTTTCAGTCAATTACAGCTCTTAGCACAGGAGCAGCTGGCCACCCTCCTACCCTGGGGTATGCACATGCTCCTGAGTAGCTTGCAAGCAGTTCATAAGAGTTAGGGGAGCAAAAATGATCCTGTCCTCTAAATATTAGGGGGTCTGGGCTCTCATTGTTGCTTCTGATGATGTTAGTATAGACAAAGAAGTAGAAATCATTGTTGTTGCACTTGCCCCACTCCATATTATTGCAAGCCCCTCCCCTTCCACCTGAAATGACTTTCCAAGGGATTTTAAAGGGCCAGAACCTACCCACCACACCTAGACATTAAAGACGAGGACATTGAAAAACTGTAATATATAGGGAAAACAAGAATATAACCATGTACACCTAAAGAAAGGCTCAGAAAAGACCCGAGAAAACCTTAAATTTACACCTCCGGCTGACCTTGGCACAAAGACAGGCTACCACATTCTAAAAAGCAAAAATGACCAACAAAAACAATACAAGAAAACAGCAAACCTTGAGGAAGAGGATCTGAAACCTTGATTTCCAGAATTATAACATTATTAGATTCAAATGTCCTGTGTTCACCAAAAAACCCCCCACAAGGCATGCAATACAACAGGAAAACACGATCCATTAAAAGGAAAAAATAAATCAACAGAAACTGTCCTCAAAAAAGATCTAATGGAGATATAATAGACAAAGACTTTAACACACTGTCCAAAACTGCTCAAAGAAGTAAAGGAAGATGTGGAGAAAGTCAAGAAAATGATGTGTGAACGAAACAGAAATTTCAATAAAGAGAAAGAAAACCTAAAAGGGAAACCAAAAAGAATGTCTAGAGCTGAAAAGTACTATAACTCAAATGAAAAATTCACTAGAGAGATTCAAAGGCAGATTTGCACAGAAGAAAGAATCAGCAAACTTAAAGATAGGACAATGAAAATAATCAAATCTGAGAAGACAAAGAAAAAAATATTGAAGAAAAGTGAAGACAACCTAAGGGACCTGTGGAACACCATCAAGTGGACCAACATGTGCACTGTGGGAGTCCCAGAAGAAGAGAGAATATTTGATGAAATAATGGCTGGAATTCCCACACTGATTAAAGTCATGAATATAACCATCCAAGAAGCTCAAGAAACTCCAAGTAAAATGAAGTCAATGAGACCTACATTTTATAATACAACTTTCAAAAGACAAAGATAGAACCCTGAAAGCAGTAAGACATAAGCAAATCATTATATACAAGGGAACTTCAATAAGATTATCAGCACATTTCTCATCAGAAATTGGGAGGCCAGAAAACAGTAGGCTGATTTACCCAAAGTACTAAAAGGAAAAAACCTGTCAGCCAGGAATCCTATATCTGGCAAAACTATCCTTCAAAAGTGGGGGAAAATTAAGACATTCCTGGATAAACATAAACTAAGGGAGTTCATGATGACTGCTGCTACTGCTGCTGCTAAGCCACTTCAGTCATGTCCAACTCTGTGCGACCCCATAGACAGCAGCCCATCAGGCTCCCCCATCCCTGGGATTCTCCAGGCAAGAACACTGGAGTGGGTTGCCATTTCCTTCTCCAATGCATGAAAGTGAAAAGTGAAAGTGAAGTCACTCAGTCGTGTCCAACTCTTAGCGACCCCATGGACTATAGCCCACGAAGCTCCTCCGCCCATGGGATTTTCCAGGCAAGAGTACTGGAGTGGGTTGCCACTGCCTTCTCCGTCATGATGACTAGGACTGTCTTAAAGCAAATGTTGAAGAGAGTCCTGCAAAGTGAAATGCAAGGACACCAGACGGAAACTCAAAGTCATATGGAGAAAAACGTAGACACATGGGCACATATAAAAGCTAGTATTATTGTAAAAATGGTTTTTAATGGCACTTTTGGTTTCCTACATGATCTAAGAGACTAATAAGATTTAAAGAAAAAAATTATTAGTGTAAAATTGTAACTTTGGTTTGTAACATCAAATATTGTCTTCTCTATAATTTAAGAGACTGGTGCATTTGAAAGAATTGTTAGTTTATGTTTACAGCACACGGGGCTTAAAGATGTAAGTCTGTGACATCAGTAACTGAAAGGGGTTGGGAAGGAGCTCCAAAGGAGCACAGTTTTTGTATATTATTGAAACTAGGTTGCTATAAATTTAAATTTATATTCAAATGTTATAACTTTAGTATGTTAAATGTAATCCCCATGGTAACCAGAGAGAAAATAGAATATACCCAAAAAGAAATGAGAAGGGAATTTAAACATTTTTAAACATTTAAACTACGAAAGAAAAATTCAACTCAACACAAAAGAAGATAGTAATACAAAATATGAGGGACAAAATCTGTAAGTTATATAGGAAACAAATAACAAAATGACAGAAGTCCTTCCTTTATCAATAATTACTTTAAATCTGTTGCACTTTCATAAACAGACAATCTGAAAAAGAAATTACAGAAACAATTCCATTTGTGATAATATCAAAAAGAATAAAATAAGAATTAAGGAGGTGAACTACAAAACAATGCTGAAAGAAATTAAAGAAGGTATAAATAAATGAAAATACATCCCATATTCATGGATTGGAAGACTTAATATTACTAAACTGTCAATACTACCCAAAGTAATCTACAGATTCAATGAAATTCTTATCAAAATTCCAATGACATTTTTTTGCAGAAATACAAAAATCATCCTAAAATTTATATCAACTCTCAAGACATGCTGAATAGCCAAAGAATCTTGAAAAAGAACAAAACTGGAGGGACTTACACTTCCTAATTTCAAATTTTACAACAAAGCTACCATAATCAAAACAGTGTGGTAATGGCATAGAGACAGACATATAGACCAATGGAATGGAATAGAGAGCTCAGAAATAAACCCTCACATATACAGTTAATTATTTTTGACAAGGGTGCCAAGACTACTCACTCTTTCAATAAAGGGTGCTGGGACAACTGGATATCCAGATGCAAAAGAATGAAGTTGGACTTATCTAACACCATATATAAAAATAAATTAAAGATGAATTAAGAAACCTAAAAGTAAGAACTAAATCAATAAAAAAATCTTAGATGAAAACACAGGACAAAAACTTTACCACATTGGATTTGGCCTTAATTTCTTGGCTATAATACCAAAAGCATAGGCAAATAAATAACAGACAAATTGGATTTTATGAAAATTTTAAAATATTGTGCATCAGAATACACTATCAACAGAGTAAAAAGGCAACTCACAGAATGGGAGAAAAAAATCTTAAATCATGTATCTGATGCTTTCATCATTATGCTTTCATCATTAATATCCAGAAATACAGAGAACTCTTAAAACTCAACAACAAAAACAACACAATTCAAAAGTGGGTAAAGGAGGATGCTCAGGGCTGGTGCACTGGGATGACCCAGAGGGATGGTATGGGGACAGAGGTGGGAGGGGGGTTCAGGATGGGGAACACATGTACACCCGTGGCGGATTCATGTCCATGTGTGGCAAAACCAACACAATATTGTAAAGTAATTAGCCTCCAATCAAAATAAATTTATATTTTTTAAAAAGTGGTTAAAGGATCTGAATAGACATTACTCCAAAGAAGATATATGAATGGCCAACAAGCACATGAAAAAATGCTCAATTCACTAATCACTGCTGCTGCTGCTGCTAAGTCGCTTCAGTCGTGTCTGACTCTGTGCGACCCCACAGACAGCAGCCCACCAGGCTCCCCAATCCCTGGGATTCTCTAGGCAAGAATACTGGAGTGGGTTGCCATTTCCTTCTCACTAATCACTAGAACAATCCAAATCAAAACTATAAGGGTGGCTACTATCAAAAACAAAACAAAATGAAACCTAGAAAGCATCAAGTGCTGGTGACTTCCCAGGTGGCAGAGTGGTAATGAATCTGCCTGCCAATGCAGGAAATGCAAGAGATGCAAGTTCAATCCCTGGGTCAAGAAGAGCCCCTGGAGTAGAAAATGGCAACCCACTCCAGTATTCTTGCTTGGAAAATTTCATGGACACAGGAGCCTGGCAGGCTACAGTCCATGGGGTCACAGAGTCAGACACGATTGACTGACAGCACTGAACAGCAGCATCAAGTGCTGGCAAGGATGTAAAGTCAGAACCCCTGTGCCCTGCTGATGAGGACATAAACTGGTACAGCCACTGAGGAAAAGACTATGGTGGTTTCTGAGAAAATTTAAATAGAACCACCTTATGATCCAACAACTCTACTTCTGGGTGTATACCCAAAGAACTGAAAGTCAAGGTTTCAAAGAGATACTTATACACCCATGTTGATAGCATTTTTCACAACAGCTAAAATGTGGAAACAACCAAGTGTCCGTTGAAACAGGAATGGACAAGCAAGTTGTGTTGTATACATATAGAGGATTATTATTCAACCTTGAAAAGTGAGGAAATTCTGCAATGTACCACAAGTTGGATGAACATCACTGATGGATGAGGACATTATGCTTACTGAAATGAGCCAATCACAAAAAGACAAATACTATATGCTTCCACTTACATGAAGTACTTAAAGTAGTCAAAATCATAAAGACAGTGTAACAGTGGCTGCCAGGGGCTGGAGGTAGGGGAGAATGGAAATTATTGTTTAATGAGTATGGAGTTTCAGTTTTGGGGTTTTTTTTTAATATATATATATATTTTTTTGGCTGCACTGGGTCTTAGTTACAGCATATGGGATCTAGTTCCCCAACCAGGGATCAAACCTATGTCTCCAGCATTAGACCTTGGAGTCTTAACCACAGGTCCACCAGGGAAGTCCCGAGTTTCAGTTTTACAAGATGAAAAGATCTATGGGGGTGGATGGTGGTGATGGCTGCACACAATACAAATTTATTTAATACCACTAAACTGTACACTTACAAAGGGTTGAGATGTCAAATGCTAGGTTATGTATATTTTACCACCAAAAGCAGCAAACAAATAAAACCAAAATAAAGGAACATGGGAATAGATATAGCACAGATAATTAATAGAGTCTGACAGAAGTGGTAGGGGACTGTGGCTTAAATTTGTGACTTCACTGGGGGGGAAATGTCAAATTATTATTAACAATTAAAACAGCTTTGTATTGCTGGTAATTGATGGTAATAACCACATAACACCTTTAAACTTATTCACATAGCGCTTTTCCCTGAGGATCTCCATATTTTGTACACATATTTCTCACAAAGTTAAATGACAAATTTTCCAGGGAATATTTGTATAAGGTAAAGGAAAGAAGCAGAATGTAGAACTACAGTAAGAGTCCTTGTACCATGTCACACATGCGACTTCACTTTCCCCTCTCAGAGGAAATTCAAAAAGGTTAGGCAGGCTTTCAATGGCACTTCATGAGAAATGCAATCTGAGTCTCATAGGTTCACCAAAGCAGAATGTGCTCAAACAAACAGACTCTTCATGAACCCCAAACTCACCTCTAATCAAAGAGGTTTTGCAAGCCCTGTCCTTGTGAGTAGTATGTATAGTGAAACTAAAAAAGGTCTCAATATTTAGGTCAATGGAGGGGAGGGAAAAAACAGGGAAGGGGGTGAAAGGTGGAGCTTTGATTACCATGAAACAGCTCCTGAGGACTTAGAAGAACTAAAAGATGCTCGCTCCTTAGAAGAAAAGCTATGACAAACCTAGACAGCATATTAAAAAGCAGAGACATCACTTCGCCCACAAAGGTCCATACAGTGAAAGCTATGGTTTTTCCAGTAGTCATGTACAGATGTGAGAGTTGGACCATAAAGAAAGCTAAGGACCGAAGAATTGATGCTTTTGAACTGTGGTGTTGGAGAAGACTCTTGGACTGCAAGGAGATCAAACCAGTCAATCCTAAAGGAAATCAATCCTTGATATTCACTGGAAGGACTGATGCTGAAGCTGAAGCTCCAGTACTTTGGCCACCTGATGCTAAGAGCTGACTCATTAGAAAAGACCCTTATGCTGGGAAAGGTTGAAGGCAGGAGGAGAAGGGACGACAGAGGATGAGATGGTTGGATGGCATCACTAACTCAATGGACATGAGTTTCAGCAAACTCCAGGAGATAGTAAAGGACAGGGAAGCCTGGCGTGCTGCAGTCCATGGGGTTGCAAAGTGTCAGACATGACTGAGCAACTGAACAACCACAACAAAATCATGTCACCAATTATGTACATGGCTCAGCTGTAAAGAATCTGCCTGCCAAGCAGGAGATGCAGGTTCAATCCCTATGTCAGCAAGATCGCCTGGAGAAGGAAATGGCAACCCACTCCAGTATTCCTGCCTGGGAAATCCCATGGACAGAGGGTTGCAGAGTCAGACATGATTTAGCGACTAAAAACAACAATGTATAAAATAGGTAACTAATGAGAAATTATTGTATAGCACAGGGAACTGGCTGGTGTTTGTTCTGCCGTGACCTACATAGAAAGGAAATCCAAGAAAGAGGGGATGTATACATATGTATGGCTGATTCATTTTGCTACACAGCAGAAACTGACACAGCAGTATAAAGCAACTATACTCCAATTGAAAAAAAAAAAAGATTTTGCCATTTTTGTAAATGTGAATACTAGTTATATTACTTTTTATGGTTATTATGAACTGCAAATAAAGTAGTAAATGTATTTTACACACGAAAAAAATATATGAACAACAAGGATACACTATATAGTGCAGAGAATAATAGCCATTGTCTTATAACAACTTTTAATGGAATATAATCTGTAAAAACACTGAATCACTATGCTGTACACCTAAAACTAATACTGTGAATCAACTATACTTCAATTTTTTTAAAAAAGGCTTTTTAAAAACCCAGCATGGACAGACTTCATGGTTTACTCACTGTGAGGTTCAGGCATAAAAACTTTTATTAGAGAAGCCATGAATGTATATAGATGTGTATAATTTTTATCTGATTATCAAATACTCATTTTCTTTTCTAATTGCTAAGTCATTTATTTATTTAGTGAATAACTGTACTGAATTATAGTCTAAATACAGACTCTGGTCAAAATTCTTTTTTTTTTTTTTAATGAGATATAATGAAACCCTGGTGGCTCAGACGGTAAAGTGTCTGTGTGCAATGCAGGAGACCTGGGTTTGATCTCTGGGTTGGGAAGATCCCCTGAAGAAGGAAATGGCAACTCCCTTCAGTACCCTTGCCTGGAAAATCCCATGGATGGAGGAGCCTGGTAGGCTACAGTCCATGGGGTCGCAAAGAGTCAGACACGACTGAGTGACTTCTCTCAAGACATAAATACTGCATCAGTTTTAGGTGTACAATATAATGATTTGATTTTGCATATACTACAAAATGATTTCTACTATAAGTCTGGTTAACATACATCACCATATAGTTACAACTTTCTTCTTGTGATGAAAACTTTTATGATCTGTTCTCTTAACTTTCAAATATACAATACAATATCGTTAATCATGGGCTCCCCTGGTGGCTCAGTGGTAAGGAATCGACCTGCAATGCAGGAAAGCCACAAGAGACACAGGTTCAATACCTGGGTCAGGAAGATCCCCTGGAAGAAGGCATGGCAACCTATTCTTGCCTAGTGAATCCCATGGACAGAGGAGCCTGGCAGGCTACAGTCCATGGGGTCGCAAAGAGTGGGACATGACTGAAGTGGCAGCCCATACATACACACATTGTTGATCCCAGTCACCAGGATTCCTTTAAGTGGAACTATATACATTTTGACTGCCTTCACTTCTCTTGTGCACCCCCTGCTCTCTGCCCCTGGCACCATCAATCTATTCTCTATGAGTAAGGTTAACAATTCTAACCAAATATTAAACTATGCTATTTCACATGTTAACAGATTTAAAAAAATCATCCTTTCCCCTCCCCCCAAATTAAATAAAAATAAATAAAATCATGTCACCTAAGATATGATTCCCTTAAATTCAAATATAAGTGCACAGATGGGAGTATTGTCTCAAGGAAATTAAACTTTCAGAGAACATGTATGCCATATATTCAGGTCAAGAATATATTAAAATTTGGTAGGTATCATATAGCCATTAATTAACATTATAATTGCTTCTGAACATTCAGAGTTTCTGCCTCAATCAGAGCATATTTCTAAAATTTTAACCAGGCTGTAGACTAAAAAAAGTAATATCACAATATTATTACTAAACAAAATACTAAAACACAATGGAAGCTATTTGCCACTGAGCACATATACAACTCCGATTGTTATTAAGAGAGCTGAGCACACATGCATTTGGAGGAAAAAAAAGAAATACACTGTAATGCCTCAGATCTATTATAAGTGATGCATTAGCTTCCTAAAACTAAATAAGAAAAGCAGAGACTGGCTAGATTTACAGTTTACAAATATGTACATGTTCAATCAATTATTTACTTCATGTTCATTTTAATTTTAAAAATTATCCCAAGTAAAATGGTTGCATCACTGATATATTAGATCATAACACTCTTTACAGGAAAGCAAAGATAAGTTTAGTAAGTTTAATATACTAAATAAAGGATCCTTTTCTCGGATCTTGAGAAAACATGTGAGTTGAAATCAAGCATGAGGAGTTCTGGAGTCAGCTTCATAATTACTTATGACCCCACAAGTATTAAGAGCAGAAATTCTTTAGGAAAAAAAAATGGTTTTAATTCATGATTAATTATGTGGCTGGGTACAAATTCACCACTAGCTATGCAGATCATACAGTCTCAAAAGCAAATAAATATACATTCTCTGTTTTGAGATCTTGGTCTTTCTTTGAAGAAGAATGGGTGTGGTAGTGGTTGGGGAGGGGGCCCTAAAGCTGGAACAGGCTTGGGAAGTTCCAAGACTTTCGTTTTAAGAAAGATAGATAAACAAACCAACACTGGGTCCATTGATTGAGGAATATTTGCCTGGTTGCAATAATGAATACATTTCTTTTCTGCAGTGTGTGTGTTGAGGAGGTGGACATGGCTTTTAATTGTATATTACCAAAATGGGTTTACAACACTTTCTGTTTTAAAACTAATAAAAAAAAATTTTTTTTTAAATAAAACTTTTCACCCCCGTGGACAAAGACTTGGGCCCTCTAATGGCTTCATACAAGTTGGTTTTTAAAACCTGGAAACTGATTGGGTGACATGTAATCTCCGAGATTAAAATCACTTAGTGAATATTGTATTGTTCCACTGTTCTCACTGTCATTTTGGCATTTGGGGCCTCGCTCTGCTGCTTCTGCTGGTGCACTTACCAGCTAATGAAACCTAGCCCGGGAGCAGCTGCCTGAATCTATGTCACACTGCATCTGGCACCCATCTATCTTCCAGCCATCTAAATTCACCTCTGAAATCATACAAAAGCAGCGCAGAGCTCCCTGCAGCCACACCAACACACCAGCCTTTGTTTCATCAAGGATGTAAAGCAATTTCAGACTTCTTTTTTTTTTAATTTGTCACATATTTCAGAGGAGCGGCTTTTGAAAGGAATGGGGGAAAGTTTTTTTTTTTTTAATTATGAGAATATCGAGTCTTAAAAATATCCTGTTAAAATTTGCTAGACCATCATTAGTACAGTTTTGGCTGAAATAGTACATTTAAGGGCTTGCCAGGAGAGACACGCTGGTGCCGACTGATCCCAGACAAGGAGGCGAGTCTGCTTAAAATTCTTGAGTTGTCACGGTTATTAAATATGCTGTGCCACGAAACCTTCCAGTACTCAAGGTTTTCTCCATATCAGCTCTGCTAAATTATCAAAAATGCTGGTTGTAGCAGGAAAATTATTTACATGTGCATCCAAGGAACATTATTTTCAAGAACCATTATATGAGAGAAAAAGGTTTTATAAATGAGGGGCTATCTCTATATATACATAGAGTTAGATATAGATATTTCTTTTAGATGAACTCTTTCTCTAAAAATTTTAATTAGGTTGATCACTCTGTAACAACTGACTCTTCTCTGCCCTGCTGAAGATAATGTCTTTTATAACGGGACACTGTCTTCTTTAACTGCAACGGCTAAGTCTTGAGCCATTAAGAAAGGAATATATAACAAACATGTACTATTGCATCTCAAAGGAAAGTCAAGTCATAGACGATGCTTAAAGCAAGCTTAGAAATAAAACTTTATCTCTTAGAAATGAAACTTTAAAAAAGCTTTCTTTTTCTTTGCTCAATTTTTATTCACATATATTATTTATATATATATATATATATAAAATCAGTTTCCCTTTATACACTGTTTTATCTGTACCTTATATTTTCTTTATATTGTGGTTTGTGTTTGCCATTTCAACTTTTTTTAAGGTGCACAATTCAGTGGCATGAAGTATATTCATACTGTTGTACAACCATCACGATTATCCATTTCCAGGATTTTTTCATCATCCCAAACAGAAATTTCATACCCATTAAATGACCAACCTAGATAGCACATTCAAAAGCAGAGACATTACTTTGCCAACAAAGGTCCATCTAGTCAAGGCTATGGTTTTTCCAGTGGTCATGTATAGATGTGAGAGTTGGACTGTGAAGAAAGCTGAGTGCTGAAGAATTGATGCTTTCAAATTGTGGTGTTGGAGAAGATTCTTGAGAGTCCTATGGACTGCAAGGAGATCCAACCAGTCCATTCTAAAGGAGATCAGCCTTGGGTGTTCTTTGGAAGGAATGATGCTAAAGCTGAAACTCCAGTACTTTGGCCACCTCATGCAAAGAGCTGACTCACTGGAAAAGACTGATGCTGGAAGGGATTAGGGGCAAGAGGAAAAGGGGATGACAGAGGATGAGATGGCTGGATGGCATCACCGACTCGATGGACATGAATTTGAGTGAACTCCAGGAGGTGGTGATGGACAGGGAGGCCTGGCGTGCTGCAATTCATGGGGTTCCAAAGAGTCGGACACGACTGAGTGACTGAACTGAACTGAAACGCTAAATCTCCATTCCTTCTGGCCCTCGTCCTCTGACAACCTCTATTCTACATTCTGTCTCCATGAATTTGACTATTTTAGGTAACTTAAGTGGGGGCTTCCCAGGTGGCGCAAGTGGTACAGAACCTGCCTACTAATGCAGGAGAGGTAAGAGATGTGGGTTCAATCCCTGGTTCAGGAAGATTCCCCTGAAGGAGGGCACAGTAACCCACTCCAGTTTTCTTGCCTGGAGAATCCCATGGACAGAGGAGCCTTGTGGGCTACAGTCCATAGGGTCACAAGGAGTTGGAGACGACTGAAATGACTTTGCACACACGCATAACACAGGCATATATAAGCAAATATATAAGTGCTGCAGTCCATGGGGTTGCAAAGAGTTGGACACAACTGAGTGACTGAACTGAACCAAACTGATATGTAAGTAGAGTCATGTTCTCTGTCTGGATTATTTCACTTAGTATATTTTCCAGGTTCACCTATGTTGTAGCATGTATTTAAATTTCATTTCCTTCTAAGGATGAATAACATCCTATGGTATGTATATACCACGTTTTGTTTATCCATTCATCTGCTGATAGACATTTGGGCTGCTTCTACCTTTATGTTAGTCTGAATAATGCTGCTAATGAACACTGGCATGCAAGTATCTGTTTGAGTTCCTGCTTTCAATTGTTGGGGTATATACATAGAAGTGGAATTGCTGGATCATAGAAGAACTGTACAAAAAAGATCTTCACGACCAAGATAATCATGATGGTGGGATCACTCACCTAGAGCCAGACATCCTGGAATGTGAAGTCAAGTGGGCCTTAGAAAGCATCACTACAAACAAAGGTAGTGGAGGTGATGGAATTCCAGTTGAGCTATTTCAAATCTTGGAAGATGATGCTGTGAAAGTGCTGCACTCAATATGCCAGCAAATTTGGAAAACTCAGCAGTGGCCACAGGACTGGAAAAGGTCAGTTTTCATTCCAATCCCAAAGAAAGGCAATACCAAAGAGTGCTCAAACTACCGCACAATTGCACTCATCTCACACGCTAGTAAAGTAATGCTCAAAATTCTCCAAGCCAGGCTTCAGCAATACATGAACCGTGAACTCCCTGATGTTCAAACTGGTTTTAGAAAAGGCAGAGGAACCAGAGATCAAATTGCAAACATCCGCTGGATCATGGAAAAAGCAAGAGAGTTCCAGAAAAACATCTATTTCTGCTTTATTGACTATGCCAAAGCCTTTGACTATGTGGATCACAATAAACTGTGGATAATTCTGAAAGAGATGGGAATACCAGACCACCTGACCTGCCTCTTGAGAAACCTATATGCAGGTCAGGAAGCAACAGTTAGAACTGGACATGGAACAACAGACTGGTTCCAAATAGGAAAAGGAGTACATCAAGGCTGTATATTGTCACCCTGCTTATTTAACTTATATACAGAGTACATCATGAGAAATGCTGGGCTGGATGAAGCACAAGCTGGAATCAAGATTGCCGGGAGAAATATCAATAACCTCAGATATGCAGATGACACCACCCTTATGGCAGAAAGTGAAGAGGAACTAAAAAGCCTCTTGATGCAAGTGAAAGACGAGAGTGAAAAAGTTGGCTTAAAGCTCAACATTCAGAAAACTAAGATCATGGCATCTGGTCCCATCACTTCATGGCAAATAGATGGGAAAACAGTGGAAACAGTGTCAGACTTTATTTTTTGGGCTCCAAAATCACTGCAGATGGTGATTGCAGCCATGAAATTAAAAAACGCTTACTCCTTGGAAGAAAAGTTATGACCAACCTAGATAGCATGTTGAAAAGCAGAGACATTACTTTGCCAACAAAGGTCCATCTAGTCAAGGCTATGGTTTTTCCTGTGGTCATGTATGGATGTGAGATATGGATCTGAGCTCTGAAGAATCGATGCTTTTGAACTGTGGTGTCGGAGAAGACTCTTGAGAGTCCCTTGGACTGCAAGGAGATCCAACCAGTCCATTCTAAAGATCAGTCCTGGGTGTTCTTTGGAAGGACTGATGCTAAAGCTGAAACTCCAATACTTTGGCAACCTCATGCGAAGAGTTGACTCATTGGAAAACACTCTGATCCTGGGAGAGATTGGGGACAGGAGGGATGAGATGGCTGGATGGCATCACCAACTCGATGGACATGGGTTTGTGTGAACTCCGGGAGTTGGTGATGGACAGGGAGGCCTGGAGTGCTGCAATTCATGGGGTTGCAAAGAGTTGGACACGACTGAGTGACTGAACTGAACTGAACTGATGGGAATTCTATAACTTTTTGAGGAGCCAAAGGCGGTCTTTCTAAACAAAATTTTCTAAAAGTTAACTTTGTCCATGAAATGAGCCACAGATTAGTTTGAAGACTAAAATTATTCTTCTTTGATGTATGGAGGTCAACAGTTTCCTCCACATTCCTAAATGCAATGGTAAATTCTCAGTCCTTATCTTACTTAACCTACAGAGTCGATCAGCTGATCACTGACTCCTACTCCAGGAAACATTTTGTTCACCTGGCCTCCAGGATCCAAGAGCCTGTGGTTTTCTTCCTTTCTCACTTGTCATCCTCTCTCTGCTGGTCTCTCCGAATCTCTCTCCCTCTGACTTCTCAAGGGTCCCTTTAGGGTTTTAGGCCCCTGTCTTCTAAAGGTTCAGTCTTTGGACTTCACTAAACTCCTCCCTTGGAGATCTCATCTAGTTTCATGGTTTTAAATATCACAGAAATGCTGACAACTCCCAAGTTTATATCTCCAGGCTGTTTACTTCTCTGAACTCCAGATGGGAATATCCAACTGCCTATTCAACATCTCCACTCAGATGTCTCAAATTCAACATGCATTTCTCATCTTCCCCCCTTAGGTGCCCCCATTCCTGCATTTCCCCCACCCATCTCAGTTAATGACACCTCCATTTGCCCAAGTCTTCAGCTCCAAAGCCTTGGGGTCATCATTGCCTCCTCCTTCCTTCATAAAGCACACTTAACCTGGCAGCAAATCCTATTGTCATTTCCTTCAAAATCTAAACAAAAATGGATCTTTTCTCAGGACTCTGTTGCTACCACCGCAGTCACATCACTAGTGCTTCCTTTGTAGAGTACTGAAGTAGCTTCTGAAGTTCTTGTCCTTCCTTCTACCTTGTTCTGTTACTGTTCCTTCTCAACACAACAGGCAGAGGGATCCTTTTCTAACCGTTAAGTCAGATCATTTCACTGCTCCACTCAAAGCCTCCAATGCCTCTCCATTTATTCAAAGTAGGACCCAAAGACTTTGCCACACCCTAAATGTCGCTACATGTTCCACGCTCTTGTGGTCTAACTTCAGGGCCGAACTACTCTTCCTCTCTCATTCTGTCCTGCAACCCTGGTTTCACTTCCCTGCTAGGCCTGAACATGCTAGATACCTTTCTACCTCATAGCCTTTTGCACTGACTGCTCCTTCTTCCAGGAACTCTCCTCCTCCATATACCTGATGGTTTTCCCCTCACTTCTTTCAAGACTTTACTCAAGTGACACTGTCTCTTGGTCTTTAAACCCTGGTTAAAATTACAAATTGCGATCCATTTCACTTCCACACTTCCTTTCATATTCTCAGCCCCTAAATACTGCTTAATTTTTTTCTTAGCACTTACCACTTCCTAACATATATAATTTCTGTATTGGGTTTATTACCTTCTGACCCAGTTAAACTGTAGGTTCCATGAAAGCAGGAATTCCTTCCCCATATCCCAATTTTGTTCCCTGTTGTATTTCTAGCACTTAGAAGACAAATGAGGTAAGGTAGATGCTTGGTAGTTTTTAAATAAATAGTTCAGCAGAGAAATAACCTTCACCTGATGGTGTACTGTCAGTTATGGGTGCTTAATATGATTACATTCATATGTTCAGCCTCTCTCCCTTAAGGCAACTCATCAAACGGTTTTAAAGCATTTTTCATTAGGCAGGCACTGTACTAGCTGTTCATGAAATAAAGATATTCCTGCCCTCATGGAGCCCACAGTCCAATGGAATTCTAAGGACTTCATAATTTTTTAGTTAAACTTTTAATTTTGAGATAACTGTATTTCCACATGTGGTTGTAAAACCCAATACAGAGAGACGTCATGCACCCTTTAGTCAGTTTTCCCCAAGGATAGCATCTTACAAAACCATAGCACAGGGTATCAACACTGATAAAGTCAAGACACAGAACTTTTCTATCACCACACAGATCCCTTCTGTTGCCTTTTAATAGCTACACCACTTCCCTCACCCTCTTCCCCACCTTCCTTAACTCCTGGAAATCAGTAATCTGTTCTCCGTTTTTATATACATGGAATCATATGATATTCAACCTTTCGGGACTGGCTTTTCCATTCAGCATAACCCATCCAGGTTGTGGCATGTATCATTACTTGGTTCTTTTTTGTTGCTGAGTACTACTGAATATGGCACCCACTCCAGTACTCTGGCCTGGAGAATCCCATGGATGGAGGAGCCTGGTGGGCTGCAGTCCATGGGGGTCACGAAGAGTCGGACACTTACTGAGTGACTTCACTTTCACTTTTCACTTTCATGCATTGGAGAAGGAAATGGCAGCCCACTAAAGTGTTCATGCCTGGAGAATCCCAGGGACGGCGGAGCCTGGTGGGCTGCTGTCTGTGGGGTGGCACAGAGTCGGACACGACGGAAGCGACTCAGCAGCAGCAGCGGCAGTACTGAACATGGCTTCCCTGGTGGCTCATTAGCAAAGAATCTGCCTGCCAGCGCAGTAGATGCAAGAGATGGGTTCGATCCTTGGGTTGGGAAGATCCCTTGGAGAAAGGAATGGAAACTCACTCCAGTATCCTTGCCTAGAAAATTCCATGGACACAGGAGCCTGGCAGGCTACAGCCCAGGGGTTCACAAGGAGTTGGACACGACTGAGCACAGCACGGCAGCATAAAGCAGTGCTGAACACACCGTAGTTAGTTTAGCCATTTACTTATCAATGGATCTGAGTTGTTTCCAGTTTAGTGATATTACAAATAAAGCTACTACAAGCATTTGTGTACAGGTTTTTGTACTAACTTAAAAGGTTTCATTTTTCTGGGATAAATGCCCAGGTGTGTAATTGCTGGGTTGTGTGATAGTGACATGTTTATTTTTAAAAGAATCTGCCAAGCTGTTTTTCAAAGTGCCTGTAACATTTACATTCCTAACAGCAATGGACTGGTGACCCAGTTCCTTGGCATCCTCACCAGCATTTGGTGTTGTCACTATTTTTTATTCTAGCCATTCTGATAGGTATATACATATCTCACTGACTTAACTGGCATTTCCTTAATCAACTGAGGTTGAACATCTGAAAAAAAAATGCCTCTTTTGCCCTTTTAAATTGGATTGTTTGTTATTTACTGTTGAATTTTGAGAGTTCTTTATATAGTCTAGATACTAATCCTTTGTCAGATACATTCTTGGCAAGTATTTTCTCAAACTCTGTGGCTTATCTCTTGCATTCTTTTAACATAGTCTTTCACAGAGCAAACTTTAAGATTTTGATGGTCTAATTCATCAATTATTCCTTTTAAGGATCATGCTTTCCATGAGTAATTCAATTTATTTTGTCATAAATGAGTAAGAATTTGCCAGATTGAGAAATGGGAAAGAACATTCAAGGCTAATGTATCAGTATGGCAATACTGACACTAGTTGGTTTTAAAAATATGAGAACTGGAGAACTCTTTGACAATCCTATACTTAAAATATTCTATGTGTAATCAGAAAGTGCTACACTCTACAGGATGGTGGGAATGAGGAGTAATTGCTTTATGTTTACAATTTGAAAT
Source organism: Oryx dammah (assembly GCF_014754425.2). Taxonomy (NCBI): domain Eukaryota; kingdom Metazoa; phylum Chordata; class Mammalia; order Artiodactyla; family Bovidae; genus Oryx; species Oryx dammah. The sequence continues at coordinate 62,266,283 of NW_024070209.1, forward strand.
ACATGGTGATTGGCTAATATAATTTCTTTAAAAAACAAAAAAAATTACTAATGTCAACCACTTTGAGACAATATACAATCCTAGTACCAGAAACCAGTATGGAACTCAGAATTTTCCTATATAATGTGGTGGCAATTAGATAAAGGTGAGGAGAAGGGCCTCTGCTTTATTTTTAGGATCATTTTTATAGAATGTCCTACCTAAGTGAATTTTCCAGATAATTGATGGAGCCCAACCAAAGACTAAATTTCCTAGCCTCTTTTGTAGCTGAGTTGTGGCCATGTGATTACATTCTGGCAAATGGAATCTGAGCTGAAATGAGAGCTGCAGCTTCTGGACTGTGTGCGTTGTTCCCCGCACTCTATTTCCCTTCTCCAGTGGCTGTTTTCAGAGGGTGTTGAGCCATCCTGGACAAAGGGTAATGCTCACAGCAGAGTGGGGCAGTAAGACAGAAAGTGATGTGGTAACACTTCTAATGTACTGTTCTCTAGACCTTTATCCATCACACCTTTGAGTATCGCCAACATTTCAAGAGATGCCATAATATTCCTAGCAAGAAAACAAATTCTAAGTTATAATACATATTATGTAGAACTTTCTGAGAGAAATGCTGTGGTAGGCGGCCTCTAACATGCCCCCGTACTCCCACTCATTCTTGCCTCCTGTCCTTGTGATGTTCCCTTCTCCACTGAGTATAGGCTAAGCTAGTGACTCACTGCTAATGACACAGCAAAGTGGTGGGATGTCACTTTCAAGACTGTTTACAAAAAGACTGGCTTATATCTTTCTCACCCTCTCTAGCTTGACTGTTCTGATGGAAGCTGGATGCCACGTCATGAGCTACTCCAGAGGCCCACAGATCAGGAAACTCCTTCCAACATCTCAGCAGGGACCAAGGCCTCCCATTCCAACAGCCCGTGGGGAGCTGGATCCTGCTCACAACCATTTGACTGAGCTTAGAAGTAGATCCTCCGTCCATCAAGCCTTCAAATGAGGCTGCAGCCCTGCCTGACACTGAGGGACTCTGAGGCAGAGGCACTCAAACAGGCTGCACTCGGATTTCTCACAGAAACTAAGATGATAAATGTGTGTTGTTTTAAGCTGTTGACTTTGGGGGCAGTTTGTTATGCAGCTGTTGGTAACTAATACAGCTGCTGAAAGCAAAGATCAACAATAAGAGAACATAATTTCAAAACGTCACACATAAATTTCATTTCATAGTTTTGCTTTTATACATACCAGAAATTTGAAGGTAGTGCTTATGTGAAAATGAAAGAAATAAATAATTTTGTTTATAGCTATATAATTTGTATGGGCTTTCCTGGTGGCTCAGATGGTAAAGAATATGCCCACAATTGGGAGATCCAGGATGGATCTCTGGGTCAGAAAGATCCCCTGGAGAAGGAAATGGCAACCCACTCCAATGTTCTTGCCTGGTGAATTCCATGGACAGAGGAGCCTGGCGGGCTACAGTCCATGGAGTCACAAAGAGCTGGACATGACTGAGCAACTAGCATTCACTCACTCACTCATGCAATTCGGACACTAACAGATCAGTCTTTGAAGATGACCAAATAATTAATTTTATTAAATCTTTTAGGACTAATGATCTATATTACATACCATAATGACTTGTTATTCTTTTCTACTAAAATAAAATAGTACCTTGATTATAACATAATTTAGGATTTAATTCTAATTGTAACATTTATAAAATATTATAAAATTTATAACAGATACCGATAGTAATAAGCAAACTTATAAATATTCAGATTTGGAAATATTTTAAGTACTACTAATTTGAATATTCATATCCTGGTAATTCCACCTCCTAAGTAAACTCTCTCTTACACGGAGAGTAACCAATTTCTTTTCTCCAGATTCATTTTTAAAAAAAAACTTAAATACAGCAGATAATTTTTTTCAACAATTTTATTAAGACAGAATCCACATATCCTACAACCCACCCATACAAAATGTCTAATTTAATGGCATTTAGTATATTCAGAATTGCACAACTATTTTTTGCACTTGGTGTTTTAAGAGAACAGGATGGAAAGAAAGCGGGAAGAAAGGCTGAAGTCCCGCTTTAACATTAACCTGCAGGCATTTTTCCAAAGCTTATTCTCCTTCAGAACACCTGACTAAAATCCCTAGATTCCTTTTTAGTCTACCACCTTCTTGGGGAACCTGGAAGGTAAGTGCCACTTCTTTGCCTTGCTGGTCACCATATCAATACCAGGACCAGTGCCAGGCCTGGCTTATTCCAGGTGGTAAACAACTTGGCTGAATGGCTGGAGCTCACACTCAGCATCTTATGCAATGTGACCCAACAACTAAGGGTTCACTTTTGTCAGACTCTGCGGAGTTACAAAACCATTGGAACATGCAATCTTTGTCTTTAGTCTCCTGGGATTAATTGATCCTTTTCTGAGGACTTCTACCATCTGGTATTTCTCAATTCTGCACTAAATGTAAATGCAAGAATTCATTTAATTTAATTTAACAAATAATGAGTGCCCACTGATAGAAAGCCATCTTACTGGAAATTTTACAGATTTCACAATACTGATTTTTAAAAACACTATGTGCCAAATAAACCTTAGTAAGAAAAGCTAGGTTCTAGCAAGGGCATGGCTTCTTTGTTTGTTTTAACGTAAAGAAGAAATAATCAAGAACTGCCTCACCCAGGAGGAGACACCTAAGTATAAGAAGAAGAAAGGGGGAAAGCCGAAGTAGAGAACTTAAACTCAGAACAAGGAAACACTCATTAAAAGAAAAGGAAAAACAGAGTGCGGATGGTCATTTTATCTCTTTTGTAATTTATAATGGATTTAGACTTCTCCCACTATAACAATAGATCTTAGAATTCAAATTTGCTTCGTGTTTATTTCCCACTTTTTTTAAAAAATAAATACAGCTCCAAACAAAAACAAACCCTCTTACCAGAGAGTTAAAAAGAGAGAAAATTATAGTAAATACAGTTACAGCTATAGCACATTCTATTTATTTTGAACTATAAAACTCCGCTGATGCACAGCTGTCAAATACAACAAACTCAAAGAATGTAGGAGGACATGCATATAGGAAACAAGAGTACAAACAATTCTCAACAATAATGGGTGTAACTATTACTCTGTCACACTTAATCCCTGGGATTCACAGCATTCAAAGAATTCCTAAAAGCTGAAACTGTACAACAGGCCGGAAGAATGATACTCCTGTCCTTAAAACCAGCTCTTCTCTGGGCCAGTAAAAAGTTTCCTTCTAATTCTGAGCATTGCACCCTATCTAATCAAACCATCAAAATTCCCTCAGGAAGGGAATTCTTAAAAAGTTTTCCCTATCAGTCTGTTAACTACACATCTTTTGCCTGGGGTAAAAATTCATACTTCAGAAGGAAGATTATCAAAAACAGAAATAAAATATTCTGGAGAAACAGGTGGACAAGCATATTATAAGCTGAGATGATTAAGCAAAACTAAAAATTAGAGTTTGATATTGAATTTCACCTATGAGCCTAAAATCTCAGTCTTGGTGGCTTTACCATCCTATAACCTTCCTCCACCCCACCAGCACCTTAAGAAACTTTTTAAAAACACTGTTAGAATGTAGCAGAACTGACTGGTTTGGTTTTAAGTATTGCTTCCCCTATCTGGGAGGCTCATAAGCAGTGAGGTGTTTCAAAAGATGAAGAGCAAAAGGAAACCAAAGGAGGGGGTTGGATTATGTCATTTGATACTACGGCTTTATAAGCAAAAGAGAAAATCTGTATAAATCCATGAATAAAACTATCAGGTAGTGAATAGTCAAGAAAGAATATAAATTAACCAAATACCTAGTGATTAAGAAAATTTTACTTGATTTTATTTTTTCCTTTGGGCTTGCATTTAGTATTTGCTGAAGAGTACAATTAAGTGATTTATTATCTTATGCTCTGCATAAAATTAAATATTTAAGATCATTTTCCTAAGGACAAAATTAGTTCTTACACATTTTTACCTTGCTTTACCTTTTGTTTCATCAAAATTCTGTCACTAGGTAACACTACAAATAGTGGTGCAGATTATTTATCAATGGATTTGAAAACTGAAGTGAAAGTGAAAATGTCAGTCGCTCAGTGCTATCTGACTCTGTGCTACTCTATGGACTGAAGCACACCAGGTTCCTCTGTCCATTGAATTCTCCAGGCAAGTATGCTGGAGTGGATAGCCATTCTCATTTCCAGCGATCTTCCTGACTCAAGGATCAAACCCGGGTCTCTTACATTGCAGGAAGATTCTTTACTGCCTGAACCACCAAGGAAGATAACTGAAGCAATCAACTATTAAAAACTGTGCATCATTTGCTATGCTGGTGACTTCACTTCTATACACTTTTATTTCTTTTGGCAGATATTTGTTAATCTATAGTACTGAATAACACCTCACAGCAAATGTGTACTATGAAAGAATGTTTCTTACAAATGAGTCTACAAATGTCCAATGTGCATTTTTCAACTTTAACTAAATCTTCCTGGAACTTTTATTATTGCTCAAACTTTTCATCACCCACTTTATACACTTTTTCGTTCAAAACTGAAGACAAAATACAGAAAGTAACATAGAAATTGTGGAGGTTCCCCTAAGTATAACTAATTATCTTTCAAAGTAATGTTTCTGAAGTAAATACAAAGATCATAACCAAACTTGTAACTAATAAGTCATTCATTTTACTTCTACATAAGCTGCATGCCACACAATAAAATCGATTTGTTTCAAACAGTCAATTGTTATCTAAAGAGGTGTGGTTTTTTTTTCTCCTTAGTGTTAAATGGAGAAAAGTCTTTCCTATTTACCACTTTCAGTGCTTTTTATGGACATCTAATTTTCCATCTGGGATCTTTTTCCTTCAGCCTGAAAAATTTCCCATTACATTTCTTGGTGTGAAGGTCTGCTGGCCATGAATTCAGTCACCTTTTATTGGTTTAAAGGTATTTAGTCTTCATTTCTGAAGGATTTTTCACCTAGTATATAATTTTAAATTGGTTGCTTTTTCCTTCAGCAGCTTAAAGATGTTTCTGTCTTTTGCTTGTATAGTTACTGATGAGGAGTTTGTGATACTTACGAAAATTTTACTGTGTATATATGACTCTTTTCTGGTGTCTTTTAAGATTTTTATTATTATCATCGGTTTTCAGCAATTTGGTTATGATGTAGCTTGGTGTGGTTTTCCCTGTGTTTATTCTGCTTCAGGTTCATTTAGTTTATTGAGTCTGTAGGTTTCATTTTCACCAAAGTTGGTTATTTTTGTCCGGTATTTTGTCTATTTTCCCTTTACCCTTAAAACTTCAATTAAATGTCTTGTTGTTGTTCAACTGCAAAGTTGTGTCTGCCTATTTGCAACCCCATGGACTGCAGCAAGCCAGGCTTCCCTGTCCTTCACCATCTCCTAGAGTGTGCTCAAACTCATGTCCATTGAGTCAGTGATGCCATCCAACCATCGCATCCTCTGCCACCCCCTTCTCCTAGATACACTCTGCTCTTACATTCCCCTGCCAAAACTGGCTCATTTTATTAGGAAGCCTAGTGTAACAGTTAAGAGCACAGCATCTAACCAGGTTGCTGCTGCTGCTGCTGATAAGTCACTTCAGTCGTGTCCGAATCTGTGCAGACCCATAGAGGGCAGCCCACCAGGGTCCTCCGTCCCTGGGATTCTCCAGGCAAGAACACTAGAGTGGGTTGCCATTGCCTTCTCCAATGCATGAAAGTGAAAAGTGAAAGTGAAGTCACTGAGTCGTGTCCAACTCTCAGCAACCCCATGGGCTGCAGCCCACCAGGCTCCTCCGTCCATGGGATTTTCCAGGCAAGAGTACTGGAGTGGGGTGCCATTGCCTTCTCCGATCTAACCAGGCTGCCTGGGTCCAAATTCTGGTTATTATTCTTACCAGTTTTGTAGCCTTAGACAAGGTGTCTCAGTTTCCTCATTAGTTAAGCAGATTCAATAGTATTTCCCTTATAATGTGGTTACCAGGGCATTTGACCTTCTCAACAACCCTCTGATGGAGATACTTTTTAAAACCTCTTAGAATAGTACCTGATACAAAGGAAGATCTACAGAGCACCACCACCACCATCAGTGCTACTACTAATAGCACCAAGCATTATCATAGCCCTTGGACAAAAGTAAGACACAGCCCCTTTCTCTGAGGAGTTAACACCCCAGCAAAGGGCACACCATCAGAAGCAACATAGTAATATATCAGAAGTTCAAATAATCATTGTAAGAAAACATTTCAGTTCAGTTCAGTTCAGTTCAGTTCAGTTCAGTCGCTCAGTCATGTCTGACTCCTTGTGACCCCATGAATCACAGCATGCCAGGCCTCCCTGTCCATCACCAACTCCCAGAGTTCACTCAGACTCATGTCCATCAACCAACTCCCGGAGTTCACTCAGACTCACGTCCATCGACCAACTCCCGGAGTTCACTCAGACTCATGTCCATCGAC